>NC_090344.1:51736495-52049752 GCF_035084215.1 Heptranchias perlo | reverse complement strand
GCACAGAAGAATCATGAGAATATTTGGCCTGAAATTACTGATCTTGATCCTGACAGCCAGCCTCTCCCAGAGGGAGATGGGACCCTTGGATCTCAGTGCTCAGTACTGGATTGGTTTCCCAGTCAGCACCACGTGGAGGTTGTGTCGTGCCAGATGTTAGCACCCAGTGTTGTAAATTATTTCCTGAAAAGTGGGCATCGAATCATGTATTACAATCACACTCGGTGGATCATCTTTTTTTGTATGTGCATGTGGTAGAGATCTTCATTGCCATTTTTAAGTCACTGCGTTGTATCAGGCATTTAAAGAAAAATAAAAGGAAATGATTGAGTTTGTCTGTTCTCACCCTGATGGAGAGAGTCTGCTGTGTCTTAGTTGCATTGTAGTGTTTTGTCACTGCCTTGAGTATACAATGGTTACAGTCTTTGTAAAGTTACAGGGTTTTGTTGATGGCAAGAAGCGTGTTGGAGGAACCCTTGTTGGAGGAGGTCTGTGGGATGCACAATGCAGGTAGTTTCAATGGCTACCAGCAAAGGGCCCTGCTGCTCTGATACTGGCCGTAGGCAGGATAATGCCAGCCTCAGCCTGTCCCCCACACCCCTGGCTTTCCAACCACTCTCCGGCTTTCCCCTGTTTTTCACACCCTCCAAACAATGGAGCAAGCCCGTGGCCAGAGTCACAGTCGCAAACATGACTCTGTGAGCAAGTCTCTGTGTGAGCTTCTGTTGCCAAATCTGCCCCTGGTGAATTTAGCACCAGCTCAGTTTCAAGCTCATTGTGCTGTAATATAAGGGGACCAATAGAGTGGTGGGATAGGGGATCTGGGGGTCCTAGTGCAAGATGATCAAAAAGTTAGTTTGTAGGTGCAGCAGGTGATCAAGAAGGCCAACGGAACGTTGGCTTTTATTGCTCGGGGGATAGAATATAAAAACAGGGAGGTATTGCTGCAGTTATATAAGGTATTGGTGAGACCGCATCTGGAATACTGCATACAGTTTTGGTGTCCATACTTAAGAAAAGACATACTTGCTCTCGAGGCAGTACAAAGAAGGTTCACTCGGTTAATCCCGGGGATGAGGGGGCGGACATATGAGGAGAGGTTGAGTAGATTGGGACTCTACTCATTGGAGTTCAGAAGAACGAGAGGCGATCTTATTGAAACATATAAGATTGTGAAGGGGCTTGATCGGGTGGATGCGGTAAGGATGTTCCCAAGGATGGGTGAAACTAGAACTAGGGGGCATAATCTTAGAATAAGGGGCTGCTCTTTCAAAACTGAGATGAGGAGAAACTTCTTCACTCAGAGGGTAGTTGGTCTGTGGAATTTGCTGCCCCAGGAAGCTGTGGAAGCTACATCATTAAATAAATTTAAAACAGAAATCGACAGTTTCCTAGAAGTAAAGGGAATTAGGGGTTTCGGGGAGCGGGCAGGAAATTGGACATGAATTTAGATTTGAGGTTAGGATCTGATCAGCCATGATCTTATTGAATGGCGGAGCAGGCTCGAGGGGCCGATTGGCCTGCTCCTGCTCCTATTTCTTGTTCTTATGGGAGACCACCACCTGTTACCACCTTGAAGATTCACTTCTGTATGCCAGGGCAAGGAATGCAGAAAATGTATGAGAGAACAAGGCTGAGACCATGGGAGCAACTTGAGTGGAGGGTAACTCGAGAGAGATGTCTCCAGTTCACAACCAGACCACAGCAGTTCCAACATATTGCACCACACATTCCTCCACTAGCAGCAGAATGGCTGACTGCCCAGTTTGGACTGGGCTCTCCTATTTGACTGGGCTCTCCTGCAATTTTTAGAAGGTAAACTGGACACCAGGAATATGTTTAAAAACCTGACTTGTGACTTTGAGGTGTTCAATCTTGGTTCAGATTTTTTAAAGCTGTGATTGCTGTCCCAGTGCAAGCAAACCCTCCTTGAACCAGGTAGAGAGAGGATTCACCCCCAGAACCATGAGGCGAACATTCACCGACATTACAACAGAAGGACATCATTGGCTGGAAAGCACTTTGGGACATCCTGATTTCGTGAAAGGCGCTGGAGAAATGTCAGCAGTTCTTTCACCCCAACCAAAGAAGCCTAGCGAGACCCTGGGTTTGGAAAGGCTCCAGACGGGCGTGTGGCTGTATTCTCACAGGCTGTCACCGTGTCCTCTTTTTCCAGTTCTTGCTTCCTTTACAGTCTTTTCCCTGAAAGGGGGCTGTTGTTAGTTCTTTAAATTCCGAGGGTCTGACTGGACTTTATACCTCAGTTCCTTTTTAAACACTGAGCTACCGTAAAATTAGTTTCCAGGAGATTTCTGAAGTTTTTTGTGAATATGGAGAAAGAAAATGACATTCTTTCACTGCTAATTCTGACCGACGAGGATTGATTTATTTCTTGTTTGATGTGACTTCACTTCCACTTTGTCTTGCCCACAAAGAAATTCAGCGAATCTCTTTGAAGGGGAAGGACACGCAAAACATGGGGGACATTCAGCATGAGGCTGGTGCAACAATAGTTAGGTTGCCCTGTGGGTGAACTGATGGGCTGAATGGGAAGGGGGTTGAGAGACTATTGGGTCCATCCTATCCATTAGCTAGTTTAACCTTGTGCCCCACTCTCCCCAATCATTCATTAATGTTAACTCCTGGTGAAGCAAAAATGACCAATTTCAGGAAACACTGGGTAATTCCTCCTCGTGTCCCGAAGTCTGTCACTGACATTCTCAACTAATAACACCCCCTTCCTCTAGCCCATGTGTCAGTGACCTTCTGCTGATTGGGCTGGTAGCAGACTGGAAACCACGATCTCCATCCATCCCAACGTTATCAGATTTTCAACCCCACTTTATCTCATGTTTGCCAAAACTTTTTCCATCAGTTTCTTGAAATGTACAGCATCTTGTGCTTGCACTGTCTTCTCGAGTAGAATAGTTTCACATATTCACCACCCTCTACATAACCTTACTCTGTCCTCACACCTCAAGTGTCGAATCCCATTACATAGAATACACAGCACAGAAACGGGCCATTCAGCCCAACAGGTCAATGCCGGTGTTTCTGCTCCACACGAGCCTCCTCCCACAATTTACTTCATCTCTCCCTATCAGCATCTCCTTCTATTCCTTTCTCTGTCATGTGTTCACCTCGCTTCTCCTTAAATGCTCGTGCTGTTCGCCTCAACTACTTAGCAAGTTCCACATCCTCATCATTCTGAGTAAAGAAATTTCTCCTGAGTTTCCGATTGGGATTTATTGGTGACTCTTATATTTATGCACTCTACGTTTGGACTCCCCGACAAGTGGAAACATCTCTATCTCGACCTTTCAAACCCCTTCATAATTTTAAAGACCTCTCTCAGGTCACTTCTCATTCTTCCCTTACCGAGAGAAAAGAGCCCCAAACCTGTTAATTTAATAACTTTGTTGCCCTCCATACTCCCTCCAAGGCCAGAATGTAACTCCTTTGTGGGAGTGAGGGAGCACGGAGTAGCAGCTATCGGCAGAGTCTGGTCTCGACAGAGTCGATAATTGGGAATTTGGTGAGTGAGGGGATTCGGTGCAGTAAGGGGTGAGGTGCATTTGTTTAGACAGCAGGGGGGAGGGGCGGGCCGAGAGCGGGGGGGGAGGGGCGGGCCGAGAGCGGGGGGAGGGGGCGGGCCGAGAGCGGGGGGAGGGGGCGGGCCGAGAGCGCGGGGGGGGAGGGCCGGGCCGAGAGCGGGGGGGGAGGGGCGGGCCGAGAGCGGGGGTCACAGCAACAACAAGAGCAAACTGCAGTGTGACGTCACAGGTAAGGAGGTAGGTGGTTGGTGGTGAGGATCTTCTGTTTTCTTCTATCTTCGGACTGTGGGCTCAGTAACTGACAGCATAAAACTAAATTTTTAAAAAACTAAACTTAATTTAGTTACAGGAAGTAGTGTTTTTTAGTGAATCAAGGTACCGAGTGTAGTTAACATTCTCTAAATTAAGAGTAATTTAAAGGAGTAAACTCCTGAAAGGGAGTAACTAACTAGCTTAATCTAAGGCAAGTCATGGCAGCAGAGCTCGTACCCGTGATATGCTCCTCCTGCACGATGTGGGAAGTCATGGACACTACCGGTGTCCCTGGCGACCATGTGTGCAGGAAGTGTGTCCAGCTGCAGCTACTGGCTAACAGTTGTTCAAGAACAAGTGAAAGGGAAAAGCGTGGAGCAGCGGAAAGAAAGTGTACTTTAGGCACGACAGATAAAATAAAAACTAGAAGGCGCAAGGCGATTAACCCAGCATCAAAGCTGTGGCAGGGGGTTGGGAACCTGAGCAGGGAGACAGAGGAAAGCGTGTCAGGAAGGGACAGAAGGTATGGAGTAAAAGGTAAAGTGTTAAAAAAGGAAAAAGCAGGAACTAAGTGTCACAAAACGTATTTGAAAGTTCTTTACCTGAATGCACGTAGCATTCGTAACAAAATGGACGAGTTAACGGCACAAATAACTACATATGGGTATGATCTTGTGGCCATTACAGAAACATGGCTGCAGGGTGACAGCGACTGGGAATTAAATATGCCAGGGTATTTAACAAATCAGGAAGGACAGGCAGGAAGGAAGGGGAGGTGGGGTGGCTATGTTAATAAAGGAAGGAATCACTGTAATACAGAGAAACGATATTGGGACAAAGGATCAGGATAATGAAACAGTTTGGGTAGAGATAAGGAATAATAAGGGGAAAAAAACACTAGTGGGCGTAGCATATAGGCCTCCTAATAGTTGCAACTCTGCTGGAAGAAGTATTAATCAGGAAATAGTCGGGGCATGTAATAAGGGAACAACTATAATTATAGGGGATTTTAACTATCATATTAACTGGACAAATTAAATTGGGCAGGGCAGCCTTGAGGAAGAGTTTATTGAATGTATTAAGGATGGATTTCTTGAGCAGTATGGAACTGATCCTACAAGGGGGCAAGCAACCTTGGACCTGGTCCCGTGTAATGAGCCAGGATTAATTAATAATGTCCTCGTTAAGGATCCCCTTGGAATGAGTGACCATAACATGGTTACATTCCATATCCAATTAGAGGGTGAGAAGGTTGGTTCTCAAACAAGCGTACTGAGCTTGAATAAGGGAGACTGTGATGGTATGAGAGCGAAATTGATTAAAGTGGGCTGGGAAAATAGATTAAAGGGTAAGACGGTACATGAGCAGTGGTGTTCATTTAAGGAGTTATTTTACAACTTTCAAAAAATATATATTCCACTGAGCAAAAGAGGGTGTAAAAGAAATGACAGCCATCCATGGCTAAGTAAAGAAATTAAGGATAGTATCCGACTAAAAACAAGGACATATAAGGTAGCCAAACTTCGTGGGAGGATAGAAGATTGGGAAGTCTTCAAAAGACAGCAAAAAGTAACTAAAGGATTGATTAAGAAAGGGAAGATAGATTATGAAAATAAATTAGCAAAAAATATAAAAACAGATAGCAAGAGTTTCTACAGTTATATAAAAAGAAAAAGGGTGGCTAAGGCAAACGTAGGTCCCTTGGAGGATGAGACCGGGAAATTAATGGTGGGAAACATGGAGATGGCAAAAATGCTGAACAAATATTTTGTTTGTCTTTACGGTAGAGGACACTAAGAATATCCCAACACTGGACAAACAGGGGGCTCTGGGGGGGGAGGAGCTAAATACGATTAAAATCACTAAGGAATTGGTACTCAGTAAATTAATGGGACTCAAGGCGGATAAATCCCCTGGACCTGATGGCTTCCATCCTAGGGTCTTGAGGGAAGTGGCAGTGGGGATTGTGGATGTTTTCGCAATAATTTTCCAAAATTCTCTGGACTCGGCAAAGATCCCGGCAGATTGGAAAACTGCTAATGTAACACCCTTATTTAAAAAGGGTAGTCGGCAGAAGGCTGGAAATTATAGACCAGTTAGCCTAACATCTGTGGTGGGTAAAATTTTGGAGTATTATTAAGGAGACAGTAGCGGAACATTTGGATAAACATAATTTAATAGGACAAAGTCAGCATGGCATTACGAGGGGGAAGTCATGTCTGACAAATTTGCTTGAATTCTTTGAGGACATAACGTACAGGGTGGATAAAGGGGAACCAGTGGACGTAGTGTATTTAGACTTCCAGAAGGCATTCGACAAGGTGCCACATAAAAGATTATTGCTCAAGATAAAGAATCACTGGATTGGGGGTAATATTCTGGCATAGGTGGAGGATTGGTTATCTAACAGGAAGCAGAGAGTTGGGATAAATGGTACATTCTCGGACTGGCAACCAGTAGCCAGTGGTGTTCCGCAGGGGTCGGTGCTGGGTCCCCAACTCTTTACAATCTATGTTAACGATTTGGAGGAGGGGACCGAGTGTAACATATCAAAGTTTGCAGATGATACAAAGATGGGAGGGAAAGTATAGAGTGAGGAGGACATAAAAAACCTACAAGGGGATATAGACAGGCTGGGTGAGTGGGCGGAGATTTGGCAGATGCAATACAATGTTGGAAAATGTGAGGTTATGCACTTTGGCAGGAAAAATCGGAGAGCAAGTTATTATCTCAATGGTGAGAAACTGGAAAGTACTGCAGTACAAAGGGATCTGGGGGTCCTAGTGCAAGAAAATCAAAAAGTTAGTATGCAGGTGCAGCAGGTGATCAAGAAGGCCAACGGAATGTTGGCTTTTATTGCTGGGGGGATAGAATATAAAAACAGGGAGGTATTACTGCAGTTATATAAGGTATTAGTGAGACCGCACCTGGAATACTGCATACAGTTTTGGTGTCCATACTTGAGAAAAGACATACTTGCTCTCGAGGCAGTACAAAGAAGGTTCACTCGGTTAATCCCGGGGATGAGGGGGTGGACATATGAGGAGAGGTTGAGTCGATTGGGACTCTACTCATTGGAGTTCAGAAGAATGAGAGGCGATCTTATTGAAACATATAAGATTGTGAAGGGGCTTGATCGGGTGGATGCGGTAAGGATGTTCCCAAGGATGGGTGAAACTAGAACTAGGGGGCATAATCTTAGAATAAGGGGCTGCTCTTTCAAAACTGAGATGAGGAGAAACTTCTTCACTCAGAGGGTAGTTGGTCTGTGGAATTTGCTGCCCCAGGAAGCTGTGGAAGCTACATCATTAAATAAATTTAAAACAGAAATAGATAGTTTCCTAGAAGTAAAGGGAATTTGGGGTTACGGGGAGCGGGCAGGAAATTGGACATGAATTTAGATTTGAGATTAGGATCTGATCAGCCATGATCTTATTGAATGGCGGAGCAGGCTCGAGGGGCCGATTGGCCGACTCCTCCTCCTATTTCTTATGTTCTTATGTGACTGCATTTCGGAGCTGGAGCTGCGGGTGGATTCACTGTGGAGCATCCACGATGCTGAGACTATCGTGGATAGCACGTTCAGTGAGCTGGTCACACCGCAGGTAAAGATTACACAGGCAGAAAGGAAATGGGTGACCGCCAGGCAGAGTAAAAGGACTCGGCAGGTAGAGCAGGAGTCCCCTGGGGCCATCTCCCTCTCAAACAGATGTACCGCTTTGGATATTGTTGGGGGAGATGGCTTATCAGGGGAATGCAACAAGATCCAAGACTGTGGCACCACGAGTGACTCAGCTGCACAGGAGGGGAAGAAAAAGAATGGGAGAGCAATAGTGATAGGGGATTCCATCGTAAGGGGAACAGATAGGCGTTTCTGCGGCCACAGACGTGACTCGAGGATGGTATGTTGCCTCCCTGGTGCTAGGGTCAAGGATGTCACTGAGTGGCTGCAGAACATTCTGAAGGGGGAGGGTGAACAGCCAGAGGTCGTGGTCCATATCGGTAGCAACGACATCGGTAAAAAAAGGGATGAGGTCCTGCAAGCAGAATACAGGCAATTAGGAAATAAATTAAAAAGCAGGACCTCGAAGGTAGTAATCTCAGGATTACTCCCAGTGTCACGTGCTAGTGAAAGCAGAAATAGGAGAATAAACCAGACGAATGCGTGGCTTGAGGGATGGTGTAGGAGGGAGGGGTTTAAATTCCTGAGGCATTGGGACCGATTCTGGGAAAGGCGGGACCTGTACAAGCTGGACGGGTTGTACCCAAGCAGAACTGGGACCAGTATCCTCGCGGGGGCATTTGCTAGTTCTGTTGGGGAGGGTTTAAACTAGTATGGCAGGGGGATGGGAACCAAAGGGCAGGTACAGATAGGACAAATTCAGACCAGGAAACGGTAAATAGAAAAGCAGTTAGTGACATAGTCAGCGACTCAGAAAGGCAAAAGAAGCAAAGGTTAAATAGTGTTCAGCACAGGAATAGACACATGGCAGCACGATATCATTGCTATAACGGAATCCTGGCTTAAAGAGGGGGATAATTGTCAGCTCAATATCCCTGGATATAGAGTTTTCTGGCAGGATAGAGTGGGTGATAAAAAGGAGGGGGGGTAGCATTATTGTGTAAAGAATCAATTACAGTTGTGAGAAGGGATGATATGATAAATGGATCATCAATCGAGGCCATATGGGTTGAGCTAAAAAACAAAAAAAAAGGGTCAGTCACACGACTAGGAGTGTACCATAGACCCCCGAATAGCAAAAGGGAGATAGAAATTTGCCTCCGTATTTGTTCTTCTGAGTGCAAAAATAAGAGGGCAATAATAGTAGGGGACTTTTTTAGCCAGTACGTGACAAGCCCAACAAGAGGGGATGCAATTCTAGATTTAGTCCTGGGAAATGAAGATGGGCAAGTGGGTGACCATATTGGGGATAGTGACCACAATTCAGTTAGTTTTAGCATTATTATGCAAAAGGACAGAGTTAAATCAGGAGTAAACGTTTTAAATTGGGGGAAGGCAAATTTTACAGCACAAAGAGGTGATTTGGTAGAAGTGGACTGGACACAACTACTTGAGGAGAAATCAGTGGCAAGCCAGTGGGAGGCACTAAAAAGTGAAATTCTACGGGTACAATGCAGACACATCCCCTCAAAGAAAAAGGCTGGCACTGCCAAATCTCGAGCCCCCTGGTTGTCTAGAAGTATACGGGGCAAGATAAAGCAGAAAAAGAAAGCTTATGACTGTCACAGAAAAGTAAATACTGCAGAAAGCCGAGAGGAGCATTGAAAGTACAGGGATGACGTAAAAAAGGAAATAAGGAAAGCAAAGAGAGGGCATGGAAAAATATTAGCTGGTAAGATTAAAGAAAACCCAAAGATGTTTTATCAGTACATTAAGAACAAGAGGATAGCTAAGGAAAAGGTGGGACCTATCAGGGATGATGAGGGTAACTTGTGTGTAGAAGCAGAGGATGTGGGTAGGGTTTTAAATGAATATTTTGTCTCCGTATTCACAAAGGAAAGGGATGATCCGGACGTAGTAGTTAAAGAGGAGAGGTGTGAAATATTGGATAAGGTAAACATAACGAGAGAGGAAGTACTGGAGGGACTGGAATCCTTGAAAGTTGATAAGTCACCAGGGCCGGATGGATTGTTTCCTAGGCTATTGAAGGAAGCCAGGGAGGAAATAGCGGATGCTCTGAGAATCATTTTCCAATCCTCACCAGATACAAGGGAGGTACCGGAGGACTGGAAGACTGCAAACGTAGTACCATTGTTTAAAAAGGATACAAGGGAAAGGCCGAACAATTATAGGCCGGTCAGTCTTACCTCGGTGGTGGGCAAACTATTAGAATCAATACTGAGAGATAGGATAAACTGTCACTTGGAAAGGCATGGTTTAATCAGGAACAGTCAGCATGGCTTTGTTCAGGGAAGGTCATGCCTTACAAATCTGATTGAATTCTTTGAGGAAGTGACAAGGAGGATTGATGTGGGTAGTGCAGTGGAGGTATTAGTGAGGCATTTGACAAGGTCCCACATGGCAGACTTGTCAGAAATGTAAAAGCCCATGGGATACAGGGAAATGTGGCGAATTGGATCCAAAATTGGCTCAGTAACAGGAAACAAAGGGTAAAAGTCGATGGATGTCTTTGCGAATGGAAATCCATTTCCAGTGGTGTGCCACAGGGCTCAGTGTTGGGTCCCTTGCTGTTTGTGGTATATATTAATGATTTGGACTTGAATGTAGAGGGCATGATTGGCAAGTTTGCAGACGACCCAAAAATTGTCCGTGTGGTTGATAGTGAAGAGGATAGCTGTAGACTCCAAGAAGATATCAATGGGTTGGTGGAGTGGGCGGAAAAGTGGCAAATGGAGTTCAACCCGGAGAAGTGTGAGGTAATGCACTTTGGGAGGGCAAACAGTAAAAGGGAATACGCAGTAAACGGGAATATATTGAGAGGGGTGGAGGAAGTGAGAGACCTTGGAGTGCATGTACACAGGTCCCTGAAGGTGGCAGTACAGGTAGATCAGGTTGTGAAGAAGGGATATCATGTCATGCTCTCTGTTATTAGCCGAAGTATAGAATACAAAAGCAGGGATGTAATAATGGAACTGTATAAAACGCTGGTAAGGCCACAGCTGGAGTATTGTGCGTAGTTCTGATCACCACATTACAGGAAGGATGTAATTGCTCTGGAGAGAGTGCAGAGAAGATTTACAAGAATGTAAATTTACAAAATAAAAAGGGGGTAAAAAAAAATTATGTTTTTAATATTCCCTCTCTCTGCCATTTGGGTTTCTTTCTGCCTGTCTGTGTAATTGACACAATGTATATCCAGTGTATTTGGCAGAAATAAGAGGGAAGAATTCAGATTAGGAATGACCATGGCTGTATTGCTAAACAGACAGATGAGAAGAGTTATAACGGAGAGAGAATGTTTTTATCCCTCTGCCGTGTTGAGCGAATCTGCTGTTTGTTCCATTTCTGCTGAGTTTCGACAATGTTCAAGTCTTGAGTGGAACAGGTGCCAACGATATTCAGAGAGTCCTCAGTCTTGTTCACACAGACAATGATATAACCCAATCTTTATTGACCGTCATTGCGTTCACCCAGCTCTAGGTTTATGTTATCTGGAGATTTTCCTGCTCTTCAGTCACCCCATCAATTTCCGCGTAAACCCGTCAGTGCTATGGAATCTGCTCGGTGCAGGAAACCTCCATCAGCTCAACATTGCTTCACTCGTACCTTAAAAACACCACAGAAACCTTTAGGGGAGGGCGGTCATGATATTACGGATCTTTAACTCATTCTGCTTTGGAGTGCTGCCTCCTGCAGAGCAGGAAAGCCACAGGCCAGGAGCCATTTTACATTGTGGGAGGAAGTGAAACCTCTCAGGAAATGACAAGGGGGTGGGGGTGAGTATTAAAAGCCCATATTACAAAAATTACAGCACTGAAGGAGGCCACTCATTCGGCTCGTCGTGACTGCCGGTGAGTCGTGATTTGGTTGGTGAAAAATATCCAAAGTCAGCCAGGGGGAAAGATCGAAGAAGGGGAGAGGGAGAAGGAACATAAGAACATAAGAAATAGGAGCAGGAGTCGGCCAATCGGCCCCTCGAGCCTGCTCCACCATTCAATAAGATCATGGCTGATCTGAAAGGGGAGGGGTGGGTGGGATCAGCACTTGAGCTCGAACGTATTTTATCCTTGTTTTCAAATCCCTCCGTGGCCTTCGCCCCTCCCTATCTCTGTAACCTCCTCCAGCCCCACACCCCTCCCTATCTCTGTAACCTCCTCCAGCCCCACACCCCTCCCTATCTCTGTAACCCCCTCCATGGCCCTCGCCCCTCCCTATCTCTGTAACCCCCTCCATGGCCCTCGCCCCTCCCTATCTCTGTAACCCCCTCCATGGCCCTCGCCCCTCCCTATCTCTGTAACCCCCTCCATGGCCCTCGCCCCTCCCTATCTCTGTAACCCCCTCCATGGCCCTCGCCCCTCCCTATCTCTCTAACCTCCTCCAGCCCGACACCCCTCCCGATCTCTGTAACCCCCTCCAGCCCTACAACCCTCCGAGATCTCTGCGCTCCTCCAATTCTTGCCTCTTACGCATCCCCAATTTTAATCACTCCACCATTGGTGGCTGTGCCTTCAGCTGCCAGGGGCCTAAACTCTGGAATTCCCTCCCTAAACCTCTCCGCCTCTCTACCTTTTCCTCCTCCTTTAAAATCTACCTCTTTGGTCAAGTTTTTGGTCACCTGTCCTAATATCTCCTTATCTGACGCAGTGTCAAATTTTGTTTGAAAATTGCTCCTGTGAAGTGCCTTGGGATGTTTTACTATGTTAAAGTCGCTGTATAAACACAAGTTGTTGTTGTTTGCTGGTGATCAAAATTAATGTGATTATTGTGTACAATAATTAATGCATCCACTTTATAAGACAAGCCAATGGGAACAAATGGCTGTCTATTTTAAAACCCAGACTTGGGATGCCCAGTTTACATTTTAGAAAGTTTCAGACAGACCAGATGGAATGGGATTAACTGATGTAAAATTAGATAGACTGGTTCTTCTTAACTGCTGGAAGTTGCCTTTGACTGGTTTCTTGAAAGAAACAACTGCAAGGCTCCATCGTGTTACTGTACCAACCCATCTGGGACAGGGTGGATAGAAACAGACCGTTTCCAGTGGTTAACGGATCTAGAGCAAGGGGACATCGATAAGACCAGATTAAATGCAAGAGATTTAGGACAGAGAGCAGGAGAAACCTTTTTTTTTACACAGAGGGTTGTGAGGGCTGTGGAATGCATTACTGGAGTGATGACTCCTGTGACTCGGCCAACGTTGTCTACCTCATACGTTGCAGGAAAGGATGCCCCGGAGCATGGTACATTGGCGAGACCATGCAGACGCTGCGACAACGGATGAACGGACACCGCGCAACAATCGCCAAACAGGAGGGTTCCCTCCCAGTCGGGGAACACTTCAGCAGTCAAGGACATTCAGCCACCGACCTTCGGGTAAGCGTACTCCAAGGCGGCCTTCGAGACACACGACAACGCAAAATCGTCGAGCAGAAATTGATAGCCAAGTTCCGCACCCATGAGGACGGCCTCAACCGGGATCTTGGGTTCATGTCACGCTACACGTTACCACCAGTGAACAAATATCTGTTTTTAATATAACGGGTCAGTTGCTGTCTTTTCTATGTTTCTACCTCTCTATCTCTTTTTTTTGTTTTTTTTGGTGATTTGTATATTCGGAGACCTTGCAGGTAACACCTGTCTGTCTGCACACTGATTGCCTTGGCAACAGGCAGTTGAAAAAACTGTCTGTAATCACCAAGCATTGTTCTGTGAATTATAAATGCGATTTCATTTCGAGGATTTCATTTCCAACAACGTTCACCTGAGGAAGGAGGAAGCCTCTGAAAGCTTGTGAATTTAAAATAAAATTGCTGGACTATAACTTGGTGTTGTAAAATTGTTTACAATTACTGGAGTGAGTGATTGAAGCAGAGACCAGGTCAACATTTAAGAATCGGTTAGATAGATGGTTGAAGGAAAGGGGAGAAAGGGATGTGGGAGCAGGGTACTGCTCGTGTGCAGCATAAACACCCACACTGGTTGGGCTGCGTGTTGTAATTGCTATGTAACTTCGTGCCCCTCCTCCAAATTCAGGACAAACCATTTTATGTAGCAAGTGGTATTTCTCATGAGGAAGGTTTACAGAATCCGTTCAATCGTTCAGTATCTGATTATCTTCTCAATAATGTTCTGGCTTTTTATAATTACGGTTTGACTAATTTTTGACTTTCTCACTTTCAGGGCAAGACAGGCCATTAAACTTAACACCCTGGGGCCAAATGTCAGGCAGCTGCACCTTATCACCTCCGAGCATTTTTCACTGGCTGTTCGACAAGATGGTCTTCAATTATCACACTGCTGCAAACAACATATCCTGTTTTTAAACTGCAGTGCACTTTATTGTGAATGGGGAGACAAAAACCTTTTGAAAAGTAATTGCAGCATCTGCCAACTCCACTTATAACCATTAGACGGTGCCTTTAACAGAGAGAAACATCCCACAGCATTTCATGGGTGGAGTTTGAGAGAGAATGGACACAGACCTAGAGTTCGGGGACGTGAGAGAAACCATGGTCAGGATCATATCATGATGTGGAGATGCCGGTGATGGACTGGGGTTGACAATTGTAAACAATTTTACAACACCAAGTTATAGTCCAGCAATTTTATTTTAAATTCACAAGCTTTCGGAGAAAATCTCCGAAAGCTTGTGAATTTAAAATAAAATTGCTGGACTATAACTTGGTGTTGTAAAATTGTTTACAAGGATCATATCAGAGGATGGGATCAGATTAAACAGTGGGGGGATGGGACGATTACCTTTTGTGCATTATGGAGCAGTATCAGAAACATGTTGTATTCATCTGCTGCTAAAACCCTCATCGATGCTTTTGTTACCTCTAAACTCGACTATCTCCTGGCCGGCCTCCCATCTTCCACCCTCCCTAAACTTAAGCTCATCCAAAACTCTGCTGCCCGTATCCTAACTCGCACCAAGTCCCGTTCACCCATCACCCCCTGTGCTCGCTGACCTACATTGGCTCCCGGTCCAGGAATGCCTCGATTTTAAAATTCTCATCATCGTGTTAAAATCCCTCCATGGCCTCGCCCCTCCCTATCTCTGTAACCTCCTACAACCCTCCGAGATCTCTGCGCTCCTCCAATTCTGGCCTCTTGCGCATCCTTGATTTTAATCGCTCCACCATCGGCGGCCGTGCCTTCAGCTGCCTGGGCCCGAAGCTCTGGAATTCCCTCCCGAAACGTCTCTGCCTCTCTCTCCTCCTTTAAGACGCTTCTTAAAACCTACCTCTTTGACCTAGTTTTTGGTCACCTGTCCTAATATCTCCTTAAGTGGCTAAGCGTCAAATTTTGTCTGATTACACTCCTGTGAAGTG
The DNA here is from genome assembly GCF_035084215.1 of Heptranchias perlo. Lineage (NCBI taxonomy): Eukaryota > Metazoa > Chordata > Chondrichthyes > Hexanchiformes > Hexanchidae > Heptranchias > Heptranchias perlo. The sequence goes on along the minus strand of NC_090344.1, from coordinate 52,034,966 downwards.
CCTTGGGACGTTTCACTATGTTAAAGGCGATATATAAATGCAAGTTGTTAATAAGGTTATTAATGATATGTAACGAAGGTTCACCAGGTTGATTCCTGGGATGAGAGGGTTGTCCTATGAGGAGAGATTGAGTAGAATGGGCCTATACTCTGGAGTTTAGAGGAATGAGAGGTGATCTCATTGAAACATATAAAATTCTTAGGGTTTGACAAGGTCATAGAGTCATAGAGTTATACAGCACGGATCGAGGCCCTTCGGCCCATCGTGTCCGCGCCGGCCATCAAGCCCTGTCTAATCTAATCCCATATTCCAGCATTTGGTCCATAGCCTTGTATGCTATGGCATTTCAAGTGCTCATCCAAATGCTTCTTGAATGTTGTGAGGGTTCCTGCCTCCACAACCCTTTCAGGCAGTGAGTTCCAGACTCCAACCACCCTCTGGGTGAAAAAGTTCTTTCTCAAATCCCCTCTAAACCTCCCGCCTTTTACCTTGAATCTATGCCCCCTTGTTATAGAACCCTCAACGAAGGGGAAAAGCTCCTTAGTATCCATCCTATCTGTGCCCCTCATAATTTTGTACACCTCAATCATGTCCCCCCTCAGCCTCCTCTGCTCCAAGGAAAACAAACCCAATCTTCCCAGTCTCTCTTCATAGCTGAAGCGCTCCAGCCCTGGTAACATCCTGGTGAATCTCCTCTGCACCCTCTCCAAAGCGATCACATCCTTCCTGTAGTGTGGTGACCAGAACTGCACACGGTACTCCAGCTGTGGCCTAACCAGTGTTTTATACAGCTCCATCATAACCTCCTTGCTCTTATATTCTATGCCTCGGCTAATAAAGGCAAGTATCCCATATGCCTTCTTTACCACCTTATCTACCTGTTCCGCCGCCTTCAGGGATCTGTGAACTTGCATACCAAGATCCCTCTGACCCTCTGTCTTGCCTAGGGTCCTCCCATTCATTGTGTATTCCCTTGCCTTGTTAGTCCCTGCAAAGTGCATCACCTTGCACTTTTCCGGGTTAAATTCCATTTGCCACTGTTCCGCCCATCTGACCAACCCATCTATATCGTCCTGCAGACTGAGGCTATCCTCCTCGCTATTTACCACCCTACCAATTTTTGTATCATCAGCGAACTTACTGATCATACCTTTTACATTCATATCCAAGTCATTAATGTAGACCACAAACAGCAAGGGACCCAGCACCGATCCCTGTGGTACCCCACTGGCCACAGGCTTCCAGTCACAAAAACAACCTTTGATCATCACCCTCTGCCTTCTGCCACTAAGCCAGTTTTGTATCCAAAGTGCCAAGGCACCCTGGATTCCATGGGCTCGTACCTTCTTGACCAGTCTCCTGTGGGGGACTTTATCGAAGGCCTTACTGAAATCCATGTATACCACATCCACTGCGTTACCCTCATCCACACGCCTAGTCACCCCCTCAAAAAATTCAATCAAATTAGTCAGACATAATCTTCCCTTGACAAAGCCATGTTGACTATCCCTGATTAATCCTTGCTTCTCCAAGTGGAGACTAATTTTGTCCTTCAGAATTTTTTCCAATAATTTTCCTACCACTGATGTTAGGCTCACTGGCCTGTAGTTCCCCGGTTTTTCCCTACTCCCCTTCTTGAATAATGGTACTACATTAGCGGTTCTCCAGTCCTCTGGCACATCCCCTGTGGCCAGAGAGGTTCTGAATATATGTGCCTCACAAAGATGCTGAGAGGTTGTTTCCCCTGGCTGGAGAGTCTAGAACTAGAGGTCATAGTCTCAAGATAAGGGGTCGGCCATTTGGACTGAGATGAGGAGAAATGTCTTCACTCAGAGGGTTGTGAATCTTTGGAATTCTCTACCCCAGAGGGCTGTGGATGCTGAGTCATTGAGTATATTCAAGGCAGAGATCGATAGATTTTTGGACTCTAAGAGATATGGGAATCGGGCGGGATCAGCCATGATCTTATTGAATGGTGGAGCAGGCTCGAGGGGCCGAATAGCCTTCTCCTGCTCCTATTTCTTATGTTCTTATGTTAATAATGAGGTTTTATCAGCAACAAAGCAAATATCAGGACTCAATGTAGGATTAAAAGCAGACACGTGACTGATGCCATTCACAGTCGTGTAATGTCAGTGTGTTGTGAGAAAAGACCAGAGAGACTTGTGCTTTCCAGCCTTGATAGGAGACATCGAAGAAGTGATTTCACAGAGTGGTGTTTGAGAGTTAAGGGAATGGAAAAGGTCAATTTGGAAAATCACTTCAAACTAGCCCGAGAGTAGGATTAAGGAACACGGTTTCAAAATAGCAAAAGGTAAGACCTGATGTCAGAAGGTTATTTGCCACAGAATGATCAACACATCGGATGTGCTCCTGGATCGAGGGGTGGAGGTGACATCCCTGGAATCATAGCATGAATGCCCTTTATCTGCCTTGTGTCTGTATCACGAGCATTGCTCCAGTTTGTGGGTTGGGCTGTGCCTGCTACCTCTCCTGGGGTGGTAACTCCTGGCAGAGCACAGTCCCACAGGCACATTACCCAAGTGGCCAGTCTTCATGATGTGAGCCAAGTGACAGGCTATTCGACTGTGAATGGCATCGCAACTGTGTGCCATTACCTTGCTGACACATGAGCAGAGGCCAGTTATAGTGCCCGAGCTGAGATCAGCTGACCTGGCACAGGTCTGGCGTCAAACGTAGGACCTCGTGCTGTGTATGAACCCGGTGATGTATTTAAACACTGAGCAGTGGAAAGTTTGTGTTTACTCTTGCCATGTCTAATCATAGTTACAAGGATTCACCTCACTGTCCTCACCTTGTACAATTTTGCCCCTCCCCTCTGCCAGTGCCCCATTAACTGCCCTGGGAGTGTTTGATGGGACAGTGTAGAGGGAGCTTTACTCTGTATCTAACCCGTGCTGTACCTGCCCTGGGAGTGTTTGATGGGACAGTGTAGAGGGAGCTTTACTCTGGATCTAACCCTGTACCTGCCCTGGGAGTGTTTGATGGGACAGTGCAGAGGGAGCTTTACTCTGTATCTAACTCCAAAATTCTCTGGACTCGGCAAAGGTCCCGGCAGATTGGAAAACTGCTAATATAACACCGTTATTTAAAAAGGGTAGTAGGCAGAAGGCTGGAAATTATAGACCAGTTAGCCTAACATCTGTGGTGGGTAAAATTTTGGAGTCTATTATTAAGGAGACAGTAGCGGAACATTTGGATAAACATAATTTAATAGGACAAAGTCAGCATGGCTTTACAAAGGGGAAGTCATGTCTGACAAATTTGCTTGAGTTCTTTGAGGATATAACGTACAGAGTGGATAAAGGGGAACCAGTGGACGTGGTGTATTTAGACTTCCAGAAGGCATTCGACAAGGTGCCACATAAAAGATTATTGCTCAAGATAAAGAATCACTGGAGTGGGGGTAATATTCTGGCATGGGTGGAGGATTGGTTATCTAACAGGAAGCAGAGAGTTGGGATAAATGGTTCATTCTCGGACTGGCAACCAGTACCCAGTGGTGTTCCACAGGGGTCGGTGCTGGGTCCCCAACTCTTTACAATCTATATTAACGATTTGGAGGAGGGGACCGAGTGTAACATATCAAAGTTTGCAGATGATACAAAGGTGGGCGGGAAAGTAGAGAGTGAGGAGGACATAAAAAACCTACAAGGGGATATAGACAGGCTGGGTGAGTGGGCGGAGATTTGGCAGATGCAATACAATATTGGAAAATGTGAGGTTATGCACTTTGGCAGGAAAAATCGGAGAGCAAGTTATTATCTCAATGGCGAGAAACTGGAAAGTACTGCAGTACAAAGGGATCTGGGGGTCCGAGTGCAAGAAAATCAAAAAGTTAGTATGCAGGTGCAGCAGGTGATCAAGAAGGCCAACGGAATGTTGGCTTTTATTGCTAGGGGGATAGAATATAAAAACAGGGAGGTATTGCTGCAGTTATATAAGGTATTGGTGAGACCGCACCTGGAATACTGCATACAGTTTTGGTGTCCATACATAAGAAAAGACATACTTGCTCTCGAGGCAGTACAAAGAAGGTTCACTCGGTTAATCCCGGGGATGAGGGGGCGGACATATGAGGAGAGGTTGAGTAGATTGGGACTCTACTCATTGGAGTTCAGAAGAATGAGAGGCGATCTTATTGAAACATATAAGATTGTGAAGGGGCTTGATCGGGTGGATGCGGTAAGGATGTTCCCAAGGATGGGTGAAACTAGAACTAGGGGGCATAATCTTAGAATAAGGGGCTGCTCTTTCAAAACTGAGATGAGGAGAAACTTCTTCACTCAGAGGGTAGTAGGTCTGTGGAATTTGCTGCCCCAGGAAGCTGTGGAAGCTACATCATTAAATAAATTTAAAACAGAAATAGACAGTTTCCTAGAAGTAAAGGGAATTAGGGGTTACGGGGAGCGGGCAGGAAATTGGACATGAATTTAGATTTGAGGTTCGGACCAGATCAGCCATGATCTTATTGAATGGCGGAGCAGGCTCGAGGGGCCGATTGGCCTACTCCTGCTCCTATTTCTTCTGTTCTTATGTTCTTATAACTCGGGCTGCACCTGCCCTGGGAGTGTTTGATGGGACTGTGTAGAGGGAGCTTTACTCTGTATCTAACTCGGGCTGTACCTGTCCTGGGAGTGTTTGATGGGATAGTGTAGAGGGAGCTTTACTCTGTATCTAACCCTGTACCTGCCCTGGGAGTGTTTGATGGGACAGTGTAGAGGGAGCTTTACTCTGTATCTAACCCTGTACCTGCCCTGGGAGTGTTTGATGGGACAATGTAGAGGCAGCTTTCCTCTGTATCTAACCCTGTACCTGCCCTGGGAGTGTTTGATGCTAACATCTGGTGGCTGAAATCCCTCACATTGATAACTAAATTTACAAAGAGGTGCTGAATCAACATGGGAAAATGTGACCATGTACTGTCTTTCGTGTCTCAAGCTTTGAACTGACTCCTTCCTTCATTTTGCCTGGAGTTGCCCACTCAGTCCTTGAAAGTCTGGCCAAAGAGATCATCAGCCTGAAGCTGAATCTGAGAGAAGGAGTGAATCTCTCTGCTCAATGCCATGGTGAGGAGTGGGCCTGCTGCTGGGAGTTGGCATTCTGTCTTGGCAGGATCATTGCTCTCTGTGGCTCAGAGTGGTCAGATGCTGCTCTGGGGTTTTCACACGGTGAATTGCCATTCTCAGTCAGCCTGTCAAGGGTCAGTGTGAAGCAGAGCCTCAGATCAGCTCAACATTTTCATAGTGGAGAAAAACATCAGCACAAGTTCCAATGTCTGTATAATGTGTTTTACATTAAATGTTACGGACAGGAGTGAGGGTGTCCCAGGCCCTTGGAGATCTATCAGGGCTCATCCTGGGCCATTTGTGTATCTGTGTAAATGGCTGTAAATGTGCTGAATCAACATGGGAAGATGTGACCATATACTGACAGTACATGGTCACATCTTCCCATGTTGATTCAGCACATCATGGCCACCATAGACACCACAAACTGCCGGCTCACAGTGGAAAGGATATCCAAGAAGATCGCGCATTTAGACACAGACATCAAGTTTTTACAGAGCTGCAAGAAAGCAGACAAGATCCCGAAAGGACAACAGATCACGAACCCACTCAAGTCCACATACAACTCGGATTACGCTGAGAGACTCTGCCGCCGTACCTCTCGCACACTCCGCAACCATCTCGTACACCAACTCTACAGCAGACGGCGCAACCTCGAAACTAAGATAGAGTCCATACTCTCAACCTGTACTCAGGACACAGCAGACCAGCTACGAGATACCGCCAAACAGACGAGGCAACGGAACTACGCTGCCTACATGAAAACCAAGAGCAGGAAGCTTGAGAAACTCGGCATCACCACCAGCATCGACCAAGCTTCCCCTGGTACCACGGTTGCAACCACAGGGAAGTCTATCGTCAATTTGTCGAACCACACCCTTCAACCAGACGAAATCGAAATTCTCAGCCGAGGGCTCAATTTCTGCCCCACTACCAAAATGGACCCCACTAGTCTCGCGGCGGACACAGAGGAATTCATCAGGAGAATGAGGCTCCGGGAATTCTACCACAAACCCCAAGATTTCAGCAGCGAACCCAATGAGACAATCGACGATCCGGAACAGCAGACAGAGGGATCCGTGGTACAGCAACCGAAGAGGAAAGAGTCACACTGGACTCCTCCAGAGGGTCGCTGCCCTCAGCTTGACATGTATGCTCAAGCTGTCAGGAAATGCGTCAATGCCAGATTCATCAGCCGCACTTGGAAGACAGTCCAGAATGTCACCCGAGCACAACGCAACGCCATCAAAGCTCTCAAGACCAACCGCAACATCGTCATCAAACCAGCGGACAAAGGAGGAGCCATCGTCATACAGAACAGAACGGACTATTGCAAAGAAGCATACCGACAACTGGACAACCAGGAACACGACAGACGGTTACCCACAGACCCGACAAAAGAACACACCCATCAGCTCAACAAACTGATCAAGACCTTCGATCCAGACCTTCAAAACATCCTACGCACTCTCATCCCACGTAATCCCCGCGTGGGAGACTTCTACTGCCTCCCAAAGATACACAAAGCCAACACACCCGGACGTCCTATCGTATCAGGCAACGGAACCCTGTGTGAGAACCTCTCTGGATACATCGAGGGCATCCTGAAACCCATCGTGCAGGGAACCCCCAGCTTCTGTCGCGACACTACAGACTTTCTACAAAAACTCAGTACCCACGGACCTGTTGAACCAGGAACACTTCTCACCACGATGGACGTCTCGGCACTATACACCAGTATCCCCCACGATGACGGCATCGCTGCGACAGCATCAATACCCAACACCAACAACAGCCAATCTCCGGACACCATCCTACAACTCATCCGCTTCATCCTGGATCACAATGTCTTCACCTTCGATAACCAGTTCTTTGCCCAAACACACGGAACAGCCATGGGGACCAAATTCGCACCCCAATACGCCAACATTTTCATGCACAAGTTCGAGCACGACTTCTTCACTGCACAGGACCTCCAACCAACACTATACACCAGATACATCGACGACATTTTCTTTCTATGGACCCACGGCGAAGAATCACTGAAGAGACTACACGATAACATCAACAAGTTCCATACCACCATCAAGCTCACCATGGACTACTCCTCAGAATCAGTTTCTTTCTTGGACACACGAATCTCCATCAAAGACGGGCACCTCAGCACCTCACTCTACCGCAAGCCCACGGACAACCTCACGATGCTCCACTTTTCCAGCTTCCACCCTAACCACGTCAAAGAGGCCATCCCCTATGGACAGGCCCTGCGAATACACAGGGTCTGCTCAGACGAGGAGGAACGCGATGGACACCTACAGATGCTGAAAGACGCCCTTGTAAGAACGGGATATGACGCTCGACTCATCGATCGACAGTTCCGACGGGCCACAGCAAAACATCGCATAGACCTCCTCAGAAGACTAACACGGGACGCAACCAACAGAGTACCCTTCGTCGTCCAGTACTTCCCCGGAGCGGAGAAACTACGCCATGTTCTCCGCAGCCTTCAACATGTCATCAATGATGACGAACACCTCGCTAAGGCCATCCCCACACCTCCACTACTCGCCTTTAAACAGCCACCCAACCTCAAACAGACCATCGTTCGCAGCAAATTACCCAGCTTTCAAGAGAACAGCGTCCACGACACCACACAACCCTGCCACGGTAACCTCTGCAAGACATGCCAGATCATCGACACAGATACCACCATCACACGAGAGGACACCACCCACCAGGTTTCACGGTTCATACTCCTGTGACTCGGCCAACGTTGTCTACCTCATACGTTGCAGGAAAGGATGCCCCAGAGCATGGTACATTGGCGAGACCATGCAGACGCTGCGACAACGGATGAACGGACACTGCGCAACAATCGCCAGACAGGAGGGTTCTCTCCCTGTCGGGGAACACTTCAGCAGTCATGGACATTCAGCCACCGACCTTCGGGTAAGCATACTCCAAGGCGGCCTTCGAGACACACGACAACGCAAAATCGTCGAGCAGAAATTGATAGCCAAGTTCCGCACCCATGAGGACGGCCTCAACCGGGATCTTGGGTTCATGTCACGCTACACGTAACCCCACCAGCGAACAAATGTTATCTGTTTTTAATATAACGGGTCATTGACTGTCTTCCTTCTCTCTCTTTCTCCCTCTCTTTTTTTTTGGGGGGTTGTATATTCAGTGGCCTTTTGGATGACAGCTTTCTGTCTGCTCACTGTGATTGCCTTGGCAACGGGCAGTAATCACCAGGCATTGTTCTATGTTTTTCAAATGCGAAGGATTCAAAAATATCATTTCCACCATCCGCCCGACGAAGGAGGAAGCCTCCGAAAGCTTGTGGAATTTAATTTAAAATAAATTTGTTGGACTATAACTTGGTGTTGTAAAATTGTTTACAATTGTCAACCCCAGTCCATCACCGGCATCTCCACATCATGTGTAACAGGGACTGACAGCAGCGGTTAACTGCTGTGGAACTGTTGGAGGATAAGGTCAGACTACTGTGGAATCCTGTACCCTGACACTCTGTCTGTTTCCACAGTAGCAGGCTGACTGCAGTGCATGCTCAGCTATCCAAAAATTATTGCCCCTTTCCTTCCCTTTGTTCACTTCCCACTTTAACTCTCTCTCTCTCACACTCATGTTCATTATTTCCCCTTTCCTTCTCTTTGTTCACTTTCCACTGTCACACTCTCTCTCTCTCTCTCTCTCACACACGCTCATGTTCATTATCTCCCCAACCTCACTCCACATCAGGTTGCAGACAGTGACATTTGCCCTTCAATTGTAGAGTTTCCCATCACTCTGTGTTTGTTGTCAGTAATTCACCAACAGGTGGATGTATATAAGACCATAAGAAATAGGAGCAGGAGTTGGCCATACAGCTCCTCGAGCCTGCTCCACCATTCAATAGAATCATGGCTGATCTTTGACCTCAACGTGAAGTGAGATGCTCACAGTAACAAAGAGTCAGACTTGATTGTGGGACCACTGCTGTGTCCTGGACTGGATGATGAGGGATTTCTCCTGGGTTCCATTGTGTTCTTAATGCAATTTAATTTGGAAAGAGAGCTTTCAAATGAAAGAACTCTGTTGTTCCTCACTGAAACCCATCTGTCGTCCTCCTGTGGTGTTGGGCATTGCTCCCCATCTCAGGGTGTGGATCAGGGAACTTCCTGCAAGAAGAATTGAGACTGTGATATTACACCACCAACTCCCTGCAAGTGCCACAGGGCAGCCCTGTACAACGGGGCATACCGGGCACCTCCCCCCTCCCCACCTCTCATCTCCATGGTGCCACAGGGAAAATGAAGAGCCAAAGGGATTGGCACCAGCTGCTGTTGGAATGTTCCAGATGTGGCTGGAGGCCCTGACTGTAAATTGCAAGCATTTGTACTTGCTGCTTTCCACTGGCAGCAGCTTACTGGCTCCGAACACCGCTGTTGTGATTTATTGTTGTCGTTAGGGAGGTAAACGGTTTTGAGAAACACTCGTTGGCTGCTGGCTGGGCTTCAGTTTCCATTGAAGAACTGTTAAGTTTCGTTGTCAACACTGTAACAATGGTCTGACAGGACTGGAAGACTGAGATATGTGTCTTGGAACCTTGGCTTAGATGCAGTCAAAGAGCGGCCATTTTGATTACCGAGCAGTATCTGGAGGCTGGAGATTGTCCATTGCGTTTTAATTTTTGTGGATTGAGACACCAGAGAAAATAGCGCAGTTCAAGATCATCGTACGCGTACCGAGGCTGGAGCACGACTCACGATTGATATTTGGGCCACAGCCCCTCACCCAATCATTGGTGGCTTCTTGGAGCATTGACAGCACTCATCATGTAACTTAGGCTTCACCCAATCCCAGCAATCGAAACCCACCAGCAATTGACAGAGTGGCCAAACACACCAGTACACATCAACTGTACCAGGTTCCACAAACACCAGATAATCTATGTTAATTGAGGGATAAATGTAGGCCAGGACATGGGGGAGAACACCCCTGTTCTTCGTTGAATAGTGCTATGGAATCCTTTACATCCAAAGTTGTCCATAACCATTAGTGTGAAGTGTAAACTCTACTTTTCTCCTTGGTTGCCAGCAACAGTGCCTGAGAGATTCATCTTACATTGCTGGATACTCCAGGGCAATGCCAATCATGCGGAACACGTCTCAGGCCCTGAAAATGCACACCAGGATAATAGAGTGGAAAGTACTTTCTTGAACATATTTTGGGTATAAAGGGGCAAAAAGACTTGTGAATACTTAGCTAGAACTCATCTGTAGCCCAGGCTATTGACGCAGGACTGGACACCCATTTAACTGAAAAATTGGCTGTAGCAGGATTGCTAAAAGGCTCCAAATCCTTTGATCACACACTTGGAACATGGTACTGCTTACAACAACACTTACGAATGAAACATGGATGGCAGTGGTCTCTTTTATGTTTTATTTCTCAAACACTTTGAGGTCTCCCTAAATCACTTATGTGGTTAATGAGTTCGCTGAATTATTTTGAAGGCCACATAACAGAACTGGGCAACTAACCTGTCGCTCTGAAGGACCATGTCATTTCAATGACAATAATCTGTCACAGTGTCGTGTCGAACTCACTCTGGAAACTGTAGTGTAACCAAGGTAACAGTAGACGTGTGTATGTGTCTCCTTATGTGATCGCTGTGTTACCTGCTCCGTTTTGGACACCAAGGGCTGGATTCTCCTCCGTGGTGGTTCTGTGTAGGGTAGGACTGACCGTTGCCCCAACACATTTCCCTGGGTGGGGGCTCTTTATTTATGCAGGGCACAAAATCCCCTGCAGCAAGAAGGTAACACTCACCCTAATATGGGAATGTAAAATTGGTCAGAGTTTTCAGCTTTCTCTCGGGGTCTTGGTGTTGCGTCTAATCATTCTGCTACATTTTCACAGTCAAAGAAAATAAAATCTGTCATTTAATGTGTCTTGATAGTGGATATATCTATTCCCATCAACTGAAAAGTGCAAACAATGAATAAGGAGCTTGCTGTTGAGTGTTAAAGGGTAGGAAGGAGCCAGCTGAAAAGCTAGGGGAGAGTATAATTCGAAAACATTACGCTGCCGTGGTGACCACAGTGAAGCCTCCTTGGAGCCTGATGTACCAATGTCATGGTGCAAAGCAACCAATAAAATTTAAGGTGCAGAGAACTGAATAGTTATATTGAGTATCTATTGAGCAAGAAATACAGCTTGCTTTCCAATGCTGCTGCTGTGTAAGAGCCAGGTTCCAGCCTTCTGGCAGCCTTTCTGATTTCAATTTGGGCAAAGAAGCAAAGTGTATCCTGAACATTTCCATTCCCTTTCCGAGGGCTGTAAAGTAACAGGCCAAAAGAACGTCAAGCAAGGAAGCTAGAATGGCTTGGTGAATGTCAGCCTGCTGCGTGCATGTGAAGCGAGTTTAAACCCAGGTGTAGGTTTTAAAGATCGTGCTAAAGAGTTTGGAACACTGAAAGTTAAGTGTTACATGTCAAAATGTAGTGAAGTGAGGACAGGTTTTGAGTTCAATAGGATTTGGAGTAAGGAAGGCAGAGTGGTTTGTGTCCAATGAGCTCACCTCCCAGTGTTGAGGTTCAGTGTGAAAAGCAACGTTGAAACCCAGGTGGAGAGTTTACAGAGGGTGTAAAGGTCTCTATAATATCCATCGTCTCTTCGAGTACTGATATCATTTAAAGCAGATGTTAAATATCAACCAAAAGAATTTAAGAACAAGGAAGGCAGAGTAGCTGAAAGGAATAGACTCTCAGCTTCCTGCGATAGGGGGATAGAAGATCCAGGTTCAAGGCTAGTTGAGAGGTAAAGTTGGAGATAGTGGAACAGATAGATAGATAGTGCTAGTGAAGGGCTAGTTAGCAGTTACAGAACTATTAGGGGGAGCCAGAATAATGAAAGGGCTGGTTATCTGATAAAGATACACAGGATAGGAGAATATGGAGAAAAACAAGTGAGTTCAGCAAAATGGAGCAATGTGAGTGAGAGAGAAACCAATAATAATCAGCATTGTTACACATTGTGTTACGTCTTCTAATTGTATCTCTGCCCTTGATAAGATTTTCCCTTTTCTGAAATCATAAACATTTAATGATTAGGAAAAGCACTGCAGCAAATAAATAAAACAAGCGCGAGCAAGGACTCAGCGGGACAATCCGAGCAAAATACTTTGAACTTTCTGTCCCTCCAGGGAGGACAATTAAAGCGCGGGCGGAACCATCGTCTCGAAAGCGGTTTCCGGTCGGACCTTTTGCCGGTTGCAGCGAAGATGGCGGCGCGGTGGTGATGGTCGGTTTGTGGCCGAATGTGGGAACGTTTCCGGTTAAAGGAGCGGCTCAAGTAAGGACCGGAGGCGGAAAACCGGGCACCGGAGGCCCCCGCCCCCCCGGGTCTCCCCCCCCCGGGCCCGGGTCTCCCCCCGCCCCCCTCACCCCCTCCCCGGGCCCGGGTCTCCCTCGCCGGTCCCTCTCCCTCTCCCTCCCCCCCCGGGTCTCTTCCCCCCCCCCCCCCCCCCACCGTGTCTCTCTCCCCCCCCCCCCCCCGGGTCTCTCTCTTCCCCCCCCCCCCGGGTCTCCCTCTCCCTCCCCCCCCGGGTCTCCCCCCGCCCCCCCCCCCTACCCCCTCGCCCTCGCCGGGCCCGGGTCCCCCCCCCCCCGCCCGGGTCTCCCCCCGCCCCCCGGGCTACCCCCTCCCCCTCACCCCCTCCCCGGGCCCGGGTCTCACCCCCTCCCCGGGTCTCCCCCCGGGCCCAGGTCTCCCCCCGCCCCCCCTCCCCCCCCCCCTCCCCCCTCCCCCCCCCTCCCCCCTCCCCCCTCCCCGTCCCCCCCTCCCCCTCACCCCCTCCCCGGGTCTCCCCCCGGGCCCGGGTCTCCCCCCGCCCCCCCGGGCTACCCCCTCCCCCCCCCCCCTCCCCCCCCCCCGGGCCCGGGTCTCCCCCCGCCGGGCCCGGGTCTCCCCCCGCCGGTCCCTCTCCCTCTCCCTCCTCCCCTGCCTGCCCCCCCCGCCGGTTAAGAGCCTCCTAAAGACAGCCGCATGTGTGTTTTTGTAATTGAAAATAAGGAAAGTACAGACTTGCTCACTTTGTATTACTTAACGTGGTGATCAGGGAGTTTTAATGGATGTTTTTTCCATGGACTCCCAGAGGATTTCGATAAGGTTCCACGTAAGAAACGGAGCAAAAGTGAAAGTGCGTGGCATTGGAGGCAATCTACTGACAGGGATTGGTGAGGAATCAGAGTATGTACACATTGGCAGGATGTGACTCGTGGTGTCCCCCAAGGAGCTGGACTGGAGCCTCAGCTTTTCACTTTATTTAACAATGATTTTAGATGAAGGAATAGAGAGCTGAAGATCCAAGTTTGCTGACGACACCCAATTAAGATGTGGAGATGCCGGTGATGGACTGGGGTTAACAATTGTAAACAATTTTACAACACCAAGTTATAGTCCAGCAATTTTATTTTTAATCCCACAGGCTTTTGGGGGCTTCCTCCTTCCTCAGGCGGTGAGGAAGGGGAAAGCCCCCGAAAGCTTGTGGGATTAAAAATAAAATCGTTGGACTATAACTTGGTGTTGTAAAATTGTTTACAATTGACACCCAGTTAGGTGGCACAGTAAATAGTGTAGATGGGAACAGAAAGTTGCAAAGAGACATTGATAGATTCAGTGAGTGGGCAAAACTGGGGAAGTGTGAGGTCATTCACTTTGGACCTAAGAAAGATATCAGAGTAGTTTCAGAAAGGTGAGAAGCTCGGAACTGTGGAGGAGCAGAGAGATTCAGGGGTTCATGTACAGAAATCACTAAAAGCTCGTGGACAGGTACAAAAAATAATTTAAAAGGCGAGTGGAATGTTGGCCTTTATCTCGAGGGTTGGAAGTTATGTTACAGCTATATAAAACTCTGGTTAGACCCCATCTGGAGTTACTGTATGCAGTTTTGGGCACTGCATTTCAGGAAGGATATATTGGTCTTGAAGTTCAGCTGGCCAGGTCAACGATGGTATAAAAATGCAAAAAAAGCACTGGGGTTCATTTCCAGAGGAATAGAATCAAAAGCAGAGGAGTTATGTTAAATTTATATAAAATATTGGTTGGACCACACTTGGGGTACTGTGAACAGTCCTGGTCTCCATATTATAAAAAGGATATAGAGGCACTGGAGAAGGTGCAAAAAGATTCACAAGGGTGATACCAGAACCGAGAGAAAAGACTCAACAGGCTGGTGCTTTTTTCTCTAGATTAGACTGAGCGGCAACCTGATAGAGATCTTCACAATTATGAAGGGGTTCGATAGGGTATTATCTGCATACATCTCTGAGACCACAAGAATGGTTCAGGTGAAAACTTGGCCCAGTTGGTTGCACTCTTGCCTTTGAGTCAGACAACCTTTCAAATGCCACTAATGACTTGAGTCTCGGTTGGCACTTCAGTGCAGGACTGAGAGAGCCTTTTGGATGAGACGTCTTGTCTGGTCTCTCTGGACCTGTGCCACTATTTGAAGACGAGGAGTGAATTCTCCCAGTGTCTTGCCGATATTTATCTAGTAGTTCCTTCTATTCACACTAGGTGCAGTTGGGTGGAGGTCGGTAGGAGGGAGGGGGTGCTGCATTGCATTGCAGATGAGGTTAAAGGTCTCTGTAGGGAGTAGAGCTGCTTTTTTTTATGTAGTTGGCTGTGTTCTAGATATAATGGATGTCAAAAGTGGCAGTGTTTCATTCCCCTGTACGAATGGCCCTCATCTTCAAGGGACCATAAACAAGCAAGTTTTGAGGGGATATCAAACAGAGTGAAAGCTAATTACTGCCACTTTGTTTATTGATTAGCTGAAAGGCACTGGTCGGTTTTAACTCTGAACTTCTATTTTTCCTTTCTGGTTTAACAAGTATTGAACATGCTGCTGAAAGAAATATCAAAGGAAGCACTGACCCGACCGCTTAGTCGCAGTGAGGTTCTGGGAATGCTCCTCCGCCTCACGGTATTTGGAGCTGTCACGTACTTCGGTTTCAAATGGATGGTGGATGCCATAGATCCCACACGGAGACAGAAGATAGAGGCCAAGAAAAGGGTATGGTGATCGAGTGCAAGCCTCTCTTAAATAGTGGGTCTTGCTGTCATGGAGACCTGCCTGTTAAAATAATAATTTTTGGGAACAGGATGAGGCCATGAGGCTGTAAAAGCACATCCTTTTTGATAGATCAACCCCGATCTGCCCATCATATCCCTCAGTCCTTCTCTCTCCAGAAACGTCTTCAATTGCCTTGACCCCATTTAGAATGTCTGCTTCAATATTCCACAATTACATTACCCTTTGGGTGAACATTCTCCGTTTGACTTCCCTTCCTACTCGTAATTTCCTAAATGTTAACTTGTGCTGACTGGGGTTTGCACTCTTTGACACAGAGAGCAAAAGGTGTATCCTGCCATTGCCCTGCTCCCCACAGAGAAAAGATACAGCACAGAAGGGGGCCATTCGGCCCATCGTGTCTGCGACGACTCGAAGAACAACCAGCTGCCCATTCTAATCTCTCCTTCCAGCACCCGGTCCGTAGCCCTGCAGCTTACAGCACTCCAGGTCCAGGTATTTTTTTTAAAGAGTTGAGGGTCCCTGCCTCTACCACCAATTCAGGCAGTGAATTCCATACACCCACCACCCTCTGGGTAAAAAGTTTTTCCTCATGTCCCCTCTAAACCTTCCACCAATCAGCTTAAATCTATGTCCTCCAGTTCTTGAACTCTCCGCTAGGGGAAACAGGTACTTCCTGTCTACTCTATCTGGGCCCCTCATAATTTTGTACATCTCAATCAAGTCTCCCCTCAGCCTCCTCTGCTCCAAGGAAAACAACCCCAGCCTATCCAATCTCTCCTCGTAGCTGCAATTTTCAAGCCCTGGCAACATTCTTGTAAATCTTCTCTGCACTCTCTCCAGAGCAATTACGTCCTTCCTGTAATGTGGTGACCAGAACTGCGCACAATACTCCAGCTGTGGCCTTACCAGCGTTTTATACAGT
The DNA here is from genome assembly GCF_035084215.1 of Heptranchias perlo. Classification (NCBI taxonomy): domain Eukaryota; kingdom Metazoa; phylum Chordata; class Chondrichthyes; order Hexanchiformes; family Hexanchidae; genus Heptranchias; species Heptranchias perlo. The sequence continues at coordinate 52,018,849 of NC_090344.1, read as the reverse complement.
TCCATCATTACATCCCTGCTTTTGTATTCTATACCTCGGCTAATAACGGAGAGCATTCCGTATGCCTTCTTCACAACCTTATCTACCTGTACTGCCACCTTCAGGGACCTGTGTACATGCACTCCAAGGTCTCTCACTTCCTCTACCCCTCTCAATATATTCCAGTTTACTGCGTATTCCCTTTTACTGTTTGCCCTCCCAAAGTGCATTACCTCACACTTCTCTGGGTTGAACTCCATTTGCCACTTTTCCGCCCACTCCACCAACCCATTGATATCTTCTTGGAGTCTACAGCTATCCTCTTCACTATCGACTACACGGCCAATTTTTGTGTCATCTGCAAATTTGCCAATCATGCCCTCTACATTGAAGTCCAAATCAAATGACAGTTTATCCTATCTCTCAGTATTGATTCTAATAGTTTGCCCACCACCGAGGTAAGACTGACCGGCCTATAATTGTTCAGCCTTTCCCTTGTATCCTTTTTATACAATGGTATTACGTTTGCAGTCTTCCAGTCCTCCGGTACCTCCCTTGTATCTAGTGAGGATTGGAAAATGATCCTCAGAGCATCCGCTATTTCCTCCCTGGCTTCCTTCAATAGCCTAGGAAACAATCCATCCGGCCCTGGTGACTTATCAACTTTCAAGGATTCCAGTCCCTCTAGTACTTCCTCTCTCATTATGTTATCCAATATTTCACACCTCTCCTCTTTAACTACTACATCCAGATCATCCCTTTCCTTTGTGAATACGGAGACAAAATATTCATTTAAAACCCTACCCACATCCTCTGCTTCTACACACAAGTTACCCTCATCATCCCTGATAGGTCCCACCTTTTCCTTAGCTATCCTCTTGTTCTTAATGTACTGATAAAACATCTTTGGGTTTTCTTTAATCTTACTAGCTAATATTTTCTCATGCCCTCTCTTTGCTTTCCCAGAATCGGTCCCAATGCCTCAGGAATTTAAACCCCTCCCTCCTACACCATCTCTTAAGCCACGCATTCATCTGGTCTATTCTCCTATTTCTGCTCTCACGAGCACGTGACACTGGGAGTAATCCTGAGATTACTACTTAGAGGTCCTGCTTTTTAATTTATTTCCTAACTGCCTGTATTCTGCTTGCAGGACCTCATCCCTTTTTTTTGCCGATGTCGTTGGTACCGATATGGACCACGACCTCTGGCTGTTCACCCTCCCCCTTCAGAATGTTCTGCAGCCACTCCGTGACATCTTTGATGCTAGCACCAGGGAGGCAACATACCATCCTAGAGTCACGTCTGCGGCCGCAGAAACGCCTGTCTGTTCCCCTTACGATGGAATCCCCTATCACTATTGCTCTCCCATTCTTTTTCTTCCCCTCCTGTGCAGCTGAGTCACTCGTGGTGCCACAGTCTTGGCTCTTGCTGCATTTCCCTGATATGCCATCTCCCCCAACAATATCCAAAGCGGAATATCCGCTTGAGAGGGCGATGGCCCCAGGGGACTCCTGCTCTACCTGCCGTGTCCTTTTACTCTGCCTGGTGGTCACCCATTTCCTTTCTGTCTGTGTAATCTTTACCTGCGGTGTGACCACCTCACTGAACGTGCTATCCACGATAGTCTCAGCATCACGGATGCTCCACAGTGAATCCACCCGCAGCTCCAGCTTCGAAATGCGGTTAGCCAGTAGCTGCAGCTGCCACCTTTTTGTATTTGCTTGTGTAGCATAAATGTTTAATCTTCACCGGAGTCATGTTTGATTACAGCTAAAGTTTGTTGTTGAATTGCTCAACAGGCAGAGAAGCTGATGAAACAGATTGGTGTGGAAGGAATCAAACTCTCGGAATATGAATTGACAATAGCAACTCATCTAGTGGATCCTGGAGCACTGAAGGTAAGTTGTCACTAACTCATCTTTACTCTGGCATATTCGTTGTCTTATTAAATGAAGGATGAATCTTTGGTTAGCTGTTATAAGTTTGGGCTGTGCCATCAAGTGCCTATTAGTCCAGCACTGTGGGCATTTTGAATCATGAACTGGAGCCTTTTAGAAATGGCCTCCAATTCATAAATAGTTGCAGCTACTGGCGAAAGAAGTTTTAAGTAAAGACATAAAGGAGGAGGAACTCACAGGGAGAGGTTAGACAGACTGGGACTTTATTCCCTGGAGAGTAGGAGGTTTAGGGGTGATCTTATAGAAGTCTATAAAATAATGAGGGGCATAGATAAGGTCGATAGTCAAAATCTTTTCCCAAAGGTAGGGGAGTCTATAACGAGGGGGCACAGATTTAAGGTGAGAGGGGAGAGATACAAAAGGATCCAGAGGGGCAATTTTTTCACTCAAAGGGTGGTGAGTGTCTGGAACGAGCTGCCAGAGGCAGTAGTAGAGGCTGGTACAATTTTGTCTTTTAAAAAGCATTTGGACAGTTACATGGGGAAGATGGGTATCGAGGGATATGGGCCAAGTGCAGGCAATTGGGACTAGCTTAGTGGTATAAACTGGGCGACATGGACATGTTGGGCCGAAGGGCCTGTTTCCATGTTGTAACTTCTATGATTCTATGATTCTATAACTCTGTACGGACTTTCTGCAACGGAGTCTCAGAAATACACTGAAGATACACTGGACGAGGTTCATTTTGTAAATGCATTCTTCAGGATAAGTTCATTATGATATAGGAATATCTCTTCTGGAGTCTGTTGGAGAGCTTCTGTTGTACAGCTCGTTTTCTATTACATAGAATAAGGTGTCTGTTTAAAAGTGTTCAGGAGAGCAGGGCTCAATGGGAGTGAAACTGTTACGAGCCGGGCTTAACTGCATCCTTTGTCAGCTTGACTCAATTAGTAACACTTTGACCTCTTGGTCAGAAGACTTTTGGTTTTGAGTCTGTAACCCAGACTGGCACTTCAGAGCAGCACTGAGAGAGTACTGCATTGTTAGGTCCTGTCCTGCAGTTGTGATATTAAAACATGTGCCTGGTTGGGTGGTTTAAGTAGACATTAAAAATCCCAAGGCACTATTTGAAGATGACCAGGGAGTGTTCAATGTCCTGACTAACATTCCTTACTCAAACAACACAAAAACAGGTTAACTGGTCATTCATCTCATTGCTGTTTAATGGGATGCTGCTCACATACAATGGTGGTCATGTTTGCCGACATAACAGTCACTGCACTCACTGTTTTGGGATGTTTCTAGGTATATAAATATAATTTTATATAAATTCCTATAGGTGACATGGCAGGACATTGCTGGGCTGGATGAGGTTATTACTGAGCTGCAGGAGACAGTCATTCTCCCATTCCAGAAGAGACATTTATTCCACGGATCCAAACTCTTCCAGCCTCCAAAAGGTGAGGATTGACTGTACTCGGGGTGGAGGCAGGGTGGTAGATGAGGTGTGGTGTACTGTTTAGCGTCTTTGGTAATGCCAATGTCCCGTAACTTAGGAACACGAGGTATAATTAACACTACACAACATACAACCCATCCACGAGCTACAGCACGGGCTTGATACAGAGTAAAGCTCCCTCTACACTGTCCCATCAAACACTCCCAGGGCAGGTACAGCACGGGTTAGATACAGAGTAAAGCTCCCTCTACACTGTCCCATCAAACACTCCCAGGGCAGGTACAGCACAGGTTAGATACAGAGTAAAGCTCCCTCATCACTGTCCCATCAAACACTCCCAGGGCAGGTACAGCACGGGTTAGATACAGAGTAAAGCTCCCTCTACACTGTCCCATCAAACACTCCCAGGGCAGGTACAGCACGGGTTAGATAGAGAGTAAAGCTCACTCTACACTGTCCAATCGAGCCCAAAATGTTGGCATTTTTATGGCTTTCTCTAGCTGTCCCAGAGTGTCTCTGTTTATCTACACCCTGTGCGTTGGCAGCAAATCCCTGCAGTAGGTGTAGATTTGTAGTTTGCCAGATACGCTTACCCTGAAGCTGTGAATATTGGAAATCTCAAAAGAAAACAGGAAATGCTGGCAACACAAGATCTGTCAACACCTGAAAAGAGAAAAGCCAGGTCAATGTTTCGGGTTTGAAGGGTCCCTGGCCTGAAACGTTTACCTGCCTCTCTCTTTCAGATCCTGATTGTGCTATTTGCAGCACTTTCTATTTATGATGGATTTCAAACGAGAGCTTTCTTTCTGTGCCTGTGAACAGGTGTGTTGTTGTATGGTCCTCCAGGCTGTGGGAAGACCCTCATCGCCAAAGCCACAGTGCGTGTCGCTGGCTGTCATTTCATCAACCTGCAGCCCTCGACATTAACTGATAAGTGGTACGGAGAGTCGCAGAAACTAACGGCTGCCGTCTTCTCTTTGGCTGCAAAAATTGAACCTTGTATTGTATTCATTGATGAAATAGGTAGGTCCTATCTCCCTGGAGAACGATTACTTGGGGCTCTGTAGAACTTTTCTCCTTTGTCAGAACCCGAAAGAGAAAAGAGGTATATTTTATTCTTTATAAATCACCGCCCCCGTGAACCCCTCGATTAGATCCCAGCCTGTAACTTACTCCCGAGTATCTGTTCTATATACAAACCCTGAACCCCTCAAATCGATCCCAGCCTGTAACTTACTCCCGGGTATCTGTTCTATATATAAACCCCGAACCCCTTGATTAGATCCCAGCCTGTAACTCACTCCCGGGTATCTGTTCAAGATATAAACCCCGCGAACCCCTCACATGGATTCCAGCCTGTAACTCAGTCCCGGGTATTTGTTATTCTATATATAAATCACCCGAACCCCTTGATTAGATCCCAGCCTGTAACTCACTCCCGGGTATCTTCTATATATAAACCCCGCGAACCCCTCACATGGATCCCAGCCTGTAACTCAGTCCCGGGTATCTGTAATTCGGTATATAAACCCCTGAACCCCTCGATTAGATCAGCAGTTTCAGTTGGGGCCTGTGATTGCAGGGTATTGTGGATAATGTGAGTAGGTAAGTTTTAACAGTTCAGACTGATTTACTTGTGTGATCCCTGCCCTTCTCCTGATGCCGGTCTGAATCCGTTTGATCTTCACTGTAGTGTCTATTCAATCTGCTAGATTCCTTTCTGCGGAATCGCTCCTGCTCTGACCATGAAGCGACGGCCATGATGAAAGCACAGTTCATGAGCCTGTGGGATGGACTGAGCACTGACACAGATTGCCAGGTAAATGGGCAGAGGTGGGGTCAGGACAAGGACCGCAACTTTGTACAGAGGTGTTCCACGCTGCTTTATATTTGTGCTGCTTGTGACTGGCAATTGTAAAACCATGAGTTTTAAAACCGGGATTTAATTTTACCGATTATGTGAATGAAAGAGGAAGTCCATATTTTTAAATGCTGCCCAGTCAGATTTAACTGTCAGCTGGCATTTACAAACGAGTACGGCTGATACCTTGTGGACCTAATATCCCAGCAGGAGCCAGGAGAACAAGGGAGGAAGAAATAAACTTCAGAAGCCCCTGTGTCCCAGGAAGTCAAATCAGATGTGTTCACTGTAATTGAAAAGAAATGTCAGGAGGTGAGAATGTAACATGTTTTGCAGTCTAAGTTTCTTGTTTCTGTGCCCCTTTCTCCAGGTGATTGTGATGGGTGCTACAAACAGGCCACAGGATGTGGATCCAGCCATCATGAGAAGGATGCCCAGTACATTCCATGTCAGCCTGCCGGTGAGTGATTCATTGTCACACCTCCTTAACCTTTGTGTGGCTCTGGTAACAGTGTTGGTATCTGAGCAGTGCCTGGGGGAGAGGAGAATGGAGGCAATGGACCAAGAAATTCCGCTCCCACAGCTCCACACGGAATGGTATGTTACCTCCATGTTCATTTGTCAGATTTTAAAATGGGAGCTAACCATTTCTGTGTAATCCCACAGAGGCAGAGACAGCGGCAGGAGATTCTGAAGTTGATCCTTTCTGGTGAATGTGTACGTGTCTCCTTTTTTCGCTTTGTTTCTGCTTTTTACCCAGTGCTCTTCCTGGTCTAAGTTGTGTGCTTCATTGATTTTATTTTTAAGTATTCTTTCCAGTTGAGCAGTGACGTGGAGCTGAAAGAAATAGCGGAGAAGACGGAAGGGTACTCGGGCAGCGACCTGCGGGAGCTCTGCAGAGAGGCAGCCTTGCACCGGCTTCGTGACTTTGTTCGAAAAGAACAAATGCAGTGCATCGGGAGGCAGCGACAGGCTGACGACTGCAAGGAAAGGTGTGCCTCGTATCATTGAGGGACATTCGCACTGGGGCTGGGAGGGGGCAGAACGTGGCCTAAGAGGCAAAGTTTGTTCCACAATGGGAAAGTTAACGAGAGTAGCAGGATGGTAAGGTGGGGGGACAGAAGGGAACACGTCCCTTTAGGGGAATACTTGGGCAACTCATACCCGTGTGCCCTGAATTCCATCCAGTTGCTGTTTCCATGGAGTGTGAGGCAGCATCACTTTCAAGCACTGTCATGGGCAGGATCATCTCATTATTCTTCCTCTGCTCCACTCTCCTGTGGGAGACAAAACAAGCTGTGGAACTAGATCCTGTTGTGATGCTGCTTTTGCCCCTCCTCTCCTGAAGGTGCTGACTCTTGCTGGGGTACTGCTTAGTTGGGGGGGGCGATGGCAAGCAGTGGCCAATTTAAATGCAGCATTCCCGACACAGGGTAACGGCAGGCTATTTGTTGTCTCACCTGAGTGGCAAGTACACAGCTCCCACTGTTGGCTTCCAGAAAAAGGAGTTCAACATACTTACAGTGCATGGGCTGAGAATTCAGTGACTTCAGCAATATATCCAGTTCAGACCTCACTTGGCATAGGATTAGTGGAAGAGACCTGTCATGCACCCAGAGAGTCCTGAAGTAGTTGTCTCATCAAGTGAAGGGTCCCCACTTCAGTGAAGACTTGTTTAATGACTTGACGACCAATAGCTTTGGATTCTTGTGTGCTTTCCCTCCAAACTTTTATCCTGCGATCCTGAAGGTGTAAGTATATGTGAACATTGCACGACCACAGGGTCGAGCTCGGTTGTGATGGTCACCCCACAATCAGGTATCCTACCATTCTCTGTCTGGGCTCACACGTGAAGAACGGGCACTTGGGTGAGACCGGAAACTGACCAGTGCACATGGCACCGTACCCAAGCCAGAGTCAGTGGGTTTAGGAGATGAGGGGAGAAAATTGGGGGTGTGGAGTATAATAAAACAGGTCAGATAAACGGGATTGAAAGATGAATTAGTTTGGGTCTCTGGGCGACAGTGTGAAGCAGCCATCAGTATCCCGTTTGATACAGTAAAACAATCTAATACATGCTGTGTATTTTTAAGCTCCACGGATGAGGGTCTGAGAACGATAACTCAGACGGACCTACGGCTGGCCTTGGAGAGGATGAGAGAATCAAAGGCAGGGACAGTCACTCGGATACTGCAAGACACTCCTGTGGACTGAGTCCAGTACACATTGAGCAATACTGACCAATGGGCTTAGTGCAAGTCACTTCAATTTGTTTTAAAGATAGTTCGATAGACTTCTTCCTGTTACAGTTAAGTTTCACAAATGGGCGACCTTCCCTTCATGAGATTGGACTGCAGGTGTTGCTGAGAAACCATCAACTCTCATTCTCTGTCCGAGTAACGAGCGGCCACGGCCACTCCCACTGCTGGCTTCAAGAAAGGAAGTTCACCAAACTTACAAGTTGTGGGCTGAGGGTTTAGTGACTTCAGCGCTACATCTGGTACAGACATCGCTTGGCACAGGATTAGTGGAAGAGACCTGACGTACATCCAGGGATTCCTGTAGTTGTGTCTCAAAGTGAAGGTGTCCCTACTTCAGTGAAGACATGTTTAATGACTAAAAGTAACAGGCTCTGCTATATTTTCCCATCCCATCTCCTCTCCTTCAGGTGCTGACTCTCGCTGGGGTGTGCTTTCACAGGTGACAACAGCCTCCAGCACCTCTCCAGAGTGGTCTTTTATTATTTGTGAGCCCAGTCTTGTCCAACAGGGACCGCTCAATAACAAGCCAGGAGTAGGAAACTGGCACAATTTCTTTCCCCCTCCCTCCCTCCCTCCCTGACCCAGGCCGCTAAGACCAAATGTTACACGCACTCTACCACTCACCCGAGATCAGCTAATTCACCACAAAGCTGGGATTGAATCTCGGACTTTCCTCGGTTCCACTTACGTCAGTGTTGGTAGCAGGTTGTGGGTTCGAGTCCCACTCCAGGACTTGAACATAAAATCGAGGCTGACACTCGAGTGAGAGCTGCATGTGTTGCAGGTTGTCTTGTCTCAGTGAGAGGTTAAACTGAAGCCCTGTCTGCCCTGTTGTGATTCAGCATTGTGGATTGTAAAGAACCATTGGCATTATTTGAAGAGCAGTACAGAGTTCTTGGGTGTCCTGGCCAACATTCCTCCCTCAACCAGTGCCACCAAAAACAGATGAACTGCTAATTCATCTTGCTGCTATTTGTGGGAACTTCTGTGCAAAATGGCTGCTGCATTTGCTACATAACAAGTTATTGTATTTTAGGGTAATAAATTGAGACTTTCTCAGTGGTGTTACAATTTATAAAGGCAAGTTTGTTTTACCAATTGAGCCATCATTAGAGCTGGTTTTGGGTTTTTCATCTCCACCCATTGCATATTCTTTCACGCGGTGTCAGCTTGGCTCAGTTGGTAGCACTCTTGCCTGAGTCAGAAGGTTGTAGGTTTAAGCTCCACTACAGAGACTTGAACATAAAATCTAGGCTGACACTCGAGAGCAGTACTGAGGGAGTGCTGCACTGTCCGAGGTGCCATATTTCAGATGAGACATTAAACCAAGGCCCCGCCTGCCCTCTCAACACTATTCAAAGAAGAGCAGGGGAGTTCTCCCCGGTGTCCTGGGCCAATATTTATCCCTCAATCAACACCTAAAAACAAATAATGCCGTTTATTTCATTCTTGTTTGTGGGATCTTGCTGTGCTCGGATTGGCTGCCATGTTTCCTACATTACAACAGTGACTACACTTCAAAAGTGCTTCATTGGCTGTAAAGCTCATTGGGACATCCTGAGGTTGTGAGAGGTGCAATATAAATGTAAGTCTTTCTAATAACTGGCATTAATGATAAGTTCAAATTAATTGAGTATTGTCCTCCCAGATAACACAATGAGAAAATACCAACCACGATATTTACAACTTCCCTTTCATTTTTTACTGTGTACAACATGCTCCATGATCCCAAGTTGGGGAAGATAATTCAGCAATCTGGAAAAGCCGATGTTCCCCCGCCACAGCGTTCAACTGTTCTTTAAATGTCTCCAAGATCTTTGCTCCATCATCCGACCCAAAAGTTAATTCCAGATACAAATCATTTTCTGCATGAAGAGCTTGTCGCCTTCTGTCCCAGATTTGTCTCTCGCTGGTTTCAGTCTGTGTTGCTGGACCCGGTGAATGCTGTAACAGCTAACCTTACTATGGCACCATTGCCCCTGGAATGGCTGGGAGTAGAAAATCAGCCAGCATTCCTGCTGCTCATCTCCATCCGATGGCACCCATTCCCCATGACATAGAATATACAACACAGAAACAGGCCATTCGGCCCAACTGGTGTGTGCCAGTGTTTATGCTCCACACGAGCCTCCAAGAGAACTAAAGAAAAGATACAGCACAGAAGGAGGGCCATTCGGCCCATCATGTCCGCGCCGACTCGAACAACCAGGTGCCCATTCCAATCCCACTTTCCAGCACCCGGTCCGTAGCCCTGCAGCTTACAGCACTTTAGGTGCGGGTCCAGGTACTTTTAAAAAGAGTTGAGGGTCCCTGCATCTACCACCAATTCAGGCAGCGAATTCCATACACCCACCACCCGCTGGATAAAAAGGTTTTTCCTCATGTCCCCTCTAATCCTTCCGCCAATCAGCTTAAATCTATGTCCTCGAGTTCTTGAACTCTCCGCTAGGGGAAACAGGTACTTCCTGTCTACTCTATCTGGGCCCCTCATAATTTTGTACACCTCAATCAAGTCTCCCCTCAGCCTCCTCTGCTCCAAGGAAAACAACCCCAGCCTATCCAATCTCTCCTCGTAGCTGCAATTTTCAAGCCCTGGCAACATTCTTGTAAATCTTCTCTGCACTCTCTCCAGAGCAATTACGTCCTTCCTGTAATGTGGTGACCAGAACTGCGCACAATACTCCAGCTGTGGCCTTACCAGCGTTTTATACAGTTCCATCATTACATCCCTGCTTTTGTATTCTATACCTTGGCTAATAACGGAGAGCATCCTGTATGCCTTCTTCACAACCTTATCTACCTGTACTGCCACTTTCAGGGACCTGTGCACATGCACTCTAAGGTCTCTCACTTCCTCTACCCCTCTCAATATATTCCCGTTTACTGCATATTCCCTTTTACAGTTTGCCCTCCCAAAGTGCATTACCTCACACTTCTCCAGGTTGAACTCCATTTGCCACTTTTCCGCCCACTCCACCAACCCATTGATATCTTCTTGGAGTCTACAGCTATCCTCTTCACTATCAACTACACGGCCAATTTTTGTGTCGTCTGCAAATTTGCCAATCATGCCCCCAACATTCAAGTCCAAATCATTAATATATACCACAAACAGCAAGGGACCCAACACTGAGCCTTGTGGCACACCACTGGAAATGGATTTCTATTCGCAAAGAATCTATCGTCTTTTACCCTTCGTTTCCTGTTACTGAGCCAATTTTGGATCCAATTCGCCACATTTCCCTGTATCCCATGGGCTTTTACCTTTCTGACCAGTCTGCCATGTGGGACCTTGTCAAATGCGTCACTAAAATCCATGTAGACTACCCTTATCAATCCTCCTTGTCACTTCCTCAAAGAATTCAATCAGATTTGTAAGGCATGACCTTCCCTGAACAAATCCATGCTGACTATCCCTGATTAAACCATGCCTTTCCAAGTGACAGTTTATCCTATCTCTCAGTATTGATTCGAATAGTTTTCCCACCACCGAGGTAAGACTGACTGGCCTATAATTGTTCGGCCTTTCCCTTGTATCCTTTTTATACAATGGTACTACGTTTGCCGTCTTCCAGTCCTCCGGTACCTCCCTTGTATCTAGTGAGGATTGGAAAATGATTCTCAGAGCATCCACTATTTCCTCCCTGGCTTCCTTCAATAGCCTAGGAAACAATCCATCTGGCCCTGGTGACTTATCAACTTTCAAGGATTCCAGTCCCTCCAGTACTTCCTCTCTCGTTATGTTTACCTAATCCAATATTTCACACCTCTCCTCTTTAACTACTACGTCCGGATCATCCCTTTCCTTTGTGAATACGGAGACAAAATATTCATTTAAAACCCTACCCACATCCTCTGCTTCTACACACAAGTTACCCTTATCATCCCTGATAGGTCCCACCTTTTCCTTAGCTATCCTCTTGTTCTTAATGTACTGATAAAACATCTTTGGGTTTTCTTTAATCTTACCAGCTGATTTTTTCATGCCCTCCCTTTGCTTTCCTTATTTCCTTTTTTACATTATCCCTGTACTTTCTATACTCCTCTAGGCTTTCTGCAGTATTTAGTTTTTTGTGACAGTCATAAGCTTTCTTTTTCTGCTTTATCTTGCCCCGTATACCTCTAGACAATCGGGGCTCTAGATTGGGCAGTGCCACCCTTTTTCTTTGAGGGGACGTGTCTGCATTGTACCCGTAGAATTTCACTTTTTAGTGCCTCCCACTGGCTTGCCACTGATTTCTCCTCAAGTAGTTGTGTCCAGTCCACTTCTCTAAATCACCTCTTAGTTCTGTAAAATTTGCCTTCCCCCAATTTAAAACATTTACTCCTGATTTAACTCTCTCATTTTCCATTATAATGCTAAAACTAACTGAATTGTGGTCACTATCCCCAATATGGTCATCCACTGTCACCACCCACTTGCCCATCTTCATTTCCCAGGACTAAATCTAGAATTGCATCCCCTCTTGTTGGGCTTGTCGCGTACTGGCTAAAAAAGTTCTCCTGGATACCGATCAAGAATTTTGCACCCTCTGTGCCCCTCACACTGTTTGAATCCCAGTTGATGTTAGGGTAGTTGAAGTCCCCTACTATTATTGCCCTCTTATTTTTGCACTCAGAAATTTGCCTACATATTTGTTCTTCTATCTCCCTTTTGCTATTCGGGGGTCTATAGTTCACTCCTAGTAGTGTGACTGCCCCTTTTTTATTTCTTAGCTCAACATATATGGCCTCGATTGATGATCCATTTTGCAGATCATCCCTTCTCACAACTGGAATTGATTCTTTAACCAATAATGCTACCCCTCTTCCTTTTTTATCACCCACTCTATCCTGCCTGAAAACTCTGTATCCAGGGATATTGAGCTGCCAATTATCCCCTTCTAAGCCAGGTTTCCATGTATCTATCTGTGCCCTTCGCTCATCTGCTTTGTTTGTAATACTCCTTGCATTGAAGTATATACCCTTTAACCCCATCAAATTCCTGTGCTGAACACTAACCTTTGCTTCTTTTGCCTTTCTTCCTTCCCTACTTCATCTCAGCATATCTTACCATTCTTTTCTTTCTCACTTATCTAGCTTCCCCTTCAATGCATCCTTGCGATTTGCCTCAACCACTTCATCTGGCAGCGAGTTCCACATTCTAACCACTCTCTGGGTAAAGAAGTTTCTCCTGGATTCCATATTGGATTTATTAGTGACTATCTTATATTTATGTCCCCTAGTTTTGGTCTCCCCCACAAGTGGAAACATCTTCTCCACGTCCACCCTATCAAACCCTTTCATAATTTTGAAGACCTCTATCAGGTCACCACGCAGTCTTTTTTCGAGAGAAAAGAGCCCCAGCCTTTTCAGTCTTTCCTCATAGTTGTTCCCTCTCAGTTTTGGTATCATTCTTGTAAATCTTTTTTGCACTTTCACCAGTGTTTCTATATCCTTTTTGTAATATGGAGACCAGGACTGTTCACAGTACTCCCAAATGTGGTCTAACCAGTGTTTTCTATAAGTTTAACATAATTTCTCTGCTTTACAATTCTCTTCCTCGAGAAATGAATGCCAGTGTTTTTGCATTTTTATGGCCTTGTTCACCTGTTTTGTTACTTTTAATGGTGTATCTGTGCTCCTGCATCCCTTTGCTCCTCTACCTCATTTAGACTGTTATTTTCGAAGGTGTATGTGGCCTCCTTATTCCTCCTACCAAAATGTATCACCTCACACTTGCATAACCTGCCAACATTCATTCTGTAGGCTCACACATGAAGAATGAGTGACCAATACCACAGATAGCCAGCGTCTTGAAACAGGGAGGGCGAGAAGAGGGAATTGCAAACCCGTTCACTAAAGTCTTTTATTTTTTTCTTTGTGGTCTTATCTGAGCACCTGATGGATGAATCTTGTTTACATTTAGTTTTTTTAAGAAAAAATGGAGTTGACTTTGGTGCAGACACATTGAGCTGGAGTGGGAGTTGAGTGTCTTCAAACCATGACAGCAGGATAAGGGCCACAGGTTCAAACTGGGGAAAGGCACTTCCTGACATCAGTCCGAAATGTGCTTCAGATAAGCAGTGACCAACATACAACATTGATGGGGGAGGGAGTTAACGGTGGGACACTTCTTAACCGGTGAGCTAGAATAGGCTGAATGAGCCTCCTTGTGCGTAGCCATCCTCTGGCTTAAAAACCAGTTAAACCCTGGTTTCCACAAGAACTCATGTACTACTGAGACTCCTCGTGTGTTGTCATGTGCTGGGTCAGCACACACACCAGAAAAGATTCTGATATTTTCAAGTTTGTATTTTTTTTTTAAAAAGCTGGAGCAAAGGATTTTTTTTGTCGTTTAATTTTAGCCAACAAAAGCCAAACTTGAAGACTTGATCTTTTGCAGGTTTTAAACCTTGTAGATGTGTGCTGTAGCCAGCACTGTGAGCGAATCCTGCCCAGTGTACTGTACACCAGACAAATAAACAGGAGGAAAGCTGTTAGCCAGTTTAGAAGACTCATGTGAGTATAATGGAATAAAGGCCAAACAGGAAGGAAAGGTCACATTTTGTTGCTTGATTTTTATTTGTGGTTATTTTACAGTTAACATTTTTCAGAAGTTCAGGGATTTTACTATATGCACTGTAAACGGCATTTCAGAATTTCTAACTGAACTTTCACCAAACAATATACAGCTGATTCCGAGGGCAAACATAAAATGCCCAGACTAAGTCCTGTTTTGGGACCTCAGTGTATGTGGGGACTTTGGCTGAGTTACCTGCATACCCTGTCATTGACCACTTTTCTATTTTCATGCTAATTTGTGATATGGTGGAGTGAAAAAATCTGGCAAGATACGAGGCATGTTCAAAACTCAATTAAATGGGAAGACTTTTATTTTGTCTAATTTTCTCCTCTCCTGAACGAGTGGTGCCCTTGTGGTTCGACAGACTCCAGCAGCTTTTTGGTACAGTTGGGTTCAGGAGAGGAGGGGGGAAAAGAGATGCTTCTGGCTGTGAGATTGGTCCTCCAATAAGGCACTGCATGGGACTGTAAGCCTGGCCAAAATAGTAGTGAGTATCCTTGCAATAATCTGCACTTAGCACAAGTTAATGCGTCTCTGCACTTATGGAACTTGAGTAGAAAGGATTTTTATTATGAGTGATAATTTATTGTTTCATGTGTATATAATTTGGTATCATTGACTACTGTACAGTGGGGTGGGGGGAGACTTATTTTTGATTTGGTCTTTTGTTATAAGTAGTTCCATTGACTGCAGTAATCGGCCAGCCCAGGTTCTCCTTGGATTGCTATTAAATTATCACTGTCAAATATCAATGTGAAATAAACAGATCTCAGCCTGACTGTTGCTTAAGTCATTTTTTTAAACCAGCAGATTCCTCATAGTGTTGCTCATGGTAAACTGAAGGACAGGAGCATTATACCATGTATTATTCTGTGGCTAAACTGGCATGTTGCTTTCAGGCCAAAGTTTAACTGCTGTAAACAGGTACACCCTGTGCGTCATTTAGAGGGTAATGGCCCTGAGACACATCATGTAGTCAATTAGAGAACACTTGCTGTTTGAGAATTTGTAAATCCCTGGTTTCTTCCAAGGTCCAAAGAAACCAGTAAGAAATGTCTGGCCTTTTTTTTTTACTTTATATGCGCGACGTAGAAATGTACATGTGTAGCAGCATGCAGTCAAAACAAAAACACACATGTATTGACTTTGCACCTGGTGTGCCCTTCCTGTTTATCACACTTCCTATCATGTCATCATTTCTCTGTCACACTGTTTGGTTCAAAGGAAAACAGTAGTAAATCAGAAATGAAGAAGTAAAATTAAGCAAGGTTGGTGGCTAGAAAACTACCAATGAGAATCTGCGAAGGGCTGAAGAACATAAGAACATAAGAAATAGGAGCAGGAGTAGGCCAATCGGCCCCTCGAGCCTGCTCCGCCATTCAATAAGATCATGGCTGATCTGATCCTAACCTCAAATCTAAATTTCATGTCCAATTTCCTGCTCGCTCCCCATAACCCCTAATTCCCTTTACTTCTAGGAAACTGTCGATTTCTGTTTTAAATTTATTTAATGATGTAGCTTCCACAGCTTCCTGGGGCAGCAAATTCCACAGACCTACTACCCTCTGAGTGAAGAAGTTTCTCCTCATCTCAGTTTTGAAAGAGCAGCCCCTTATTCTAAGATTATGCCCCCTAGTTCTAGTTTCACCCATCCTTGGGAACATCCTTACCGCATCCACCCGATCAAGCCCCTTCACAATCTTATATGTTTCAATAAGATCGCCTCTCGTTCTTCTGAACTCCAATGAGTAGAGTCCCAATCTACTCAACCTCTCCTCATATGTCCGCCCCCTCATCCCCAGGATTAACCGAGTGAACCTTCTTTGTACTGCCTCGAGAGCAAGTATGTCTTTTCTTAAGTATGGAGACCAAAACTGTATGCAGTATTCCAGGTGCGGTCTCACCAATACCTTATATAACTGCAGCAATACCTCCCTGTTTTTATATTCTATCCCCCCAGCAATAAAAGCCAACATTCCGTTGGCCTTCTTGATCACCTGCTGCACCTGCACACTAACTTTTTGATTTTCTTGCACGAGGACCCCCAGATCCCTTTGTACTGCAGTACTTTCCAGTTTCTTGCCATTAAGATAATAACTTGCTCTCTGATTTTTCCTGCCAAAGTGCATAACCTCACATTTTCCAATATTGTATTGCATCTGCCAAATCTCTGCCCACTCACCCAGCCTGTCTATATCCCCTTGTAGGTTTTTTATGTCCTCCTCACTCTCCACTTTCCCTCCCATCTTTGTATCATCTGCAAACTTTGATATCCTGAATGAATATTTCACATCGGTATTTACGGTTGAGAAAGGCATGGATGTTAGGGAACTTGGGGAAATAAATAGTGATGTCTTGAGGAGTGTACATATTACAGAGAGGGAAGTGCTGGAAGTCTTAACGCGCATCAAGGTAGATAAATCTCCGGGACCTGATGAAATGTATCCCAGGACATTATAGGAGGTTAGGGAGGAAATTGTGGGTCCCCTAGCAGAGATATTTGAATCATCCACCGCTACAGGTGAGGTGCCTGAAGATTGGAGGGTAGCAAATGTTGTGCCTTTGTTTAAGAAGGGCGGCAGGGAAAAGCCTGGGAACTACAGACCGGTGAGCCTGACATCTGTAGTGGGTAAGTTGTTAGAGGGTATTCTGAGGGACAGGATCTACAGGCATTTGGAGAGGCAGGGACTAATTAGGAACAGTCAGCATGGTTTTGTGAGAGGAAAATCATGTCTCACGAATTTGATTGAGTTTTTTGAAGGGGTAACCAAGAAGATAGATGAGGGCTGTGCAGTAGACGTGGTCTACATGGACTTCAGCAAAGCCTTTGACAAGGTACCGCATGGTAGGTTGTTACATAAGGTTAAATCTCATGGGATCCAAGGTGAGGTAGCCAGTTGGATACAAAATTGGCTTGACGACAGAAGACAGAGGGTGGTTGTAGAGGGTTGTTTTTCAAACTGGATGCCTGTGTCCAGCGGTGTGCCTCAGGGATCGGTGCTGGGTCCGCTGTTATTTGTTATTTATATTAATGATTTGGATGAGAATTTAGGAGGCATGGTTAGTAAGTTTGCAGATGACACCAAGATTGGTGGCATTGTGGACAGTGAAGAAAGTTATCTAGGATTGCAACGGGATCTTGATAAATTGGGCCAGTGGGCCGATGAATGGCAGATGGAGTTTAATTTAGATAAATGTGAGGTGATGCATTTTGGTAGATCGAATCGGGCCAGGACCTACTCCGTTAATGGTAGGGCGTTGGGGAGAGTTATAGAACAAAGAGATCTAGGAGTACAGGTTCATAGCTCCTTGAAAGTGGAGTCACAGGTGGATAGGGTGGTGAAGAAGGCATTCAGCATGCTTGGTTTCATTGGTCAGAACATTGAATGCAGGAGTTGGGATGTCTTGTTGAAGTTGTACAGGGCATTGGTGAGGCCACACTTGGAATACTGTGTACAGTTCTGGTCACCCTATTATAGAAAGGATATTATTAAACTAGAAAGAGTGCAGAAAAGATTTGCTAGGATGCTACCGGGACTTGATGGTTTGACTTATAGGGAGAGGTTGGATAGACTGAGACTTTTTTCCCTGGAGAGTAGGAGGTTTAGGGGTGATCTTATAGAAGTCTATAAAATAATGAGGGGCATAGATAAGGTAGATAGTCAAAATCTTTTCCCAAAGGTAGGGGAGTCTATAACGAGGGGGCATAGATTTAAGGTGAGAGGGGAGAGATACAAAAGGGTCCAGAGGGGCAATTTTTTCACTCAAAGGGTGGTGAGTGTCTGGAACGAGCTGCCAGAGGCAGTAGTAGAGGCGGGTACAATTTTGTCTTTTAAAAAGCATTTGGACAGTTACATGGGTAAGATGGGTATAGAGGGATATGGGCCAAGTGCAGGCAATTGGGACTAGCTTAGTGGTATAAACTGGGCGACATGGACATGTTGGGCTGAAGGGCCTGTTTCCATGTTGTAACTTCTATGATTCTATATGTTACACTCGGTTCCCTCCTCCAAATCGTTAATATAGATTGTAAAGAGTTGGGGACCCAGCACCGACCCCTGCGGAACACCACTGGCTACTGGTTGCCAGTCCGAGCATGTACCATTTATCCCAACTCTCTGCTTCCTGTTAGATAACCAATCCTCCACCCATGCCAGAATATTACCCCCAATCCAGTGATTCTTTATCTTGAGCAATAATCTTTTATGTGGCACCTTGTCGAATGCCTTCTGGAAGTCTAAATACACTACGTCCACTGGTTCCCCTTTATCCACCCTGTACGTTATGTCCTCAAAGAATTCAAGCAAATTTGTCAGACATGACTTCCCCTTCGTAAAGCCATGCTGACTTTGTCCTATTAAATTATGTTTATCCAAATGTTCCGCTACTGTCTCCTTAATAATAGACTCCAAAATTTTACCCACCACAGATGTTAGGCTAACTGGTCTATAATTTCCAGCCTTCTGCCTACTACCCTTTTTAAATAAGGGTGTTACATTAGCAGTTTTCCAATCTGCCGGGACCTTTGCCGAGTCCAGAGAATTTTGGAAAATTATTACCAAAGCATCCACAATCCCCACTGCCACTTCCCTCAAGACCCTAGGATGTCAGCCATCAGGTCCAGGGGATTTATCCGCCTTGAGTCCCATTAATTTACTGAGTACCAATTCCTTAGTGATTTTAATCGTATTTAGCTCCTCCCCCCCGAGAGCCCCCTGTTTGTCCAGTGTTGGGATATTCTTAGTGTCCTCTACCGTAAAGACTGAAACAAAATATTTGTTCAGCATTTTTGCCATCTCCGTGTTTCCCACCATTAATTTCCCGGTCTCATCCTCTAAGGGACCTATGTTTGCCTTAGCCACCCTTTTTCTTTTTATATAACTATAGAAACTCTTGCTATCTGTTTTTATATTTTTTGCTAATTTATTTTCATAATCTATCTTCCCTTTTTTAATCAATCCTTTAGTTACTTTTTGCTGTCTTTTGAAGACTTCCCAATCTTCTATCCTCCCATTAAGTTTGGCTACCTTATATGTCCTTGTTTTTAGTTGGATGCTATCCTTAATTTCTTTACTTAGCCATGGATGGCTGTCATTTCTTTTACACCCTTTCTTCCTCAGTGGAATATTTTTTTTTTGAAAGTTGTAAAATAACTCCTTGAATGAACACCACTGCTCATGTACCGTCTTACCCTTTAATCTATTTTCCCAGTCACTTTAATCAATTCCGCTCTCATACCATCATAGAAAACCAACCATTCCTGAATGATCAGCCAGAAGAACCTATCAATAAGAATGTAAGATAGGAGTAGGCCATACGGCCCCTCGAGCCTGCTCTGCCATTCAATCAGCTCATGGCTGATCTTCAACCTCAACTCCACTTTCCTGCCTGATCCGATCCCCATATCGCTTGATTCCGTTAGACTCCCAAACTCTATCTCAGTCTTGAATATACTCAACGACTGAGCATCCACAGCCCTCTGGGGTAGAAAATTCTAAATATTTATGACCACCTGAGTGAAGAGATTCCTCCTCATCTCAGTCCCTTTATCCTGAGACTATGCCCCCCTAGTTCTATACTCTCAGCATCTACCCTGTCAAGCCCTTTCAGAATGTTATATGCTTCAATGAGATCACCTGTCATTCTTCTAAACTCCAGAGAATATAGGTCCATTCCACTCAATCTCTCCTCATAGGACAACCCTCCTGTCCCAGGATTCAATCCAGTGAACCTTCGTTGCACCGCCTCTAAGGCAAGTATATCTTTCCTTAGATACGGAGACCAAAACTGTACACAGGACTCCAGGTGAGGTCTCACCAAAGCCCTGTACAATTGCAGCAAGACTTCCTTACTCCTGTACTGCAACCCCTTGCAATAAAGGCCAACAAAAGGAAGGAGATGGTGAACCAATCAAATCACTGAAAACACTTTTTGAAATAATCTTTTTCCCCAGTGACTGAAATTTCTATTGCCCAAAATAAGGTTTGTAACATAAAAACATACAAGTTTCACAATAACATGATTAAACATAAGTATAAGGTTTTTTTCTGTGCTTTTGAGTATCTTCTTAAGTCTTTACTTGAAGGACTCACAAGCCAGGACTTGGTATTTGTGTCCAGGGCTATGCTTCCCTGTTGAATACAGTGTGCACAATTTCCCAGAAAGTTTGAGTAGCATTTTGAAAGCGCATTCTTTCTCTCCAGCTTCTTTCCCTGCCTGTTTGGTTGTTTTTCAAACTTATTTGAAGAGAAGCTGGAAGACATAGTTCAGGAAAAATTCATATTGAATGGGATCAGTTGTCCATTGGATTCCTGTACAGTGACTGGGAAGGAGTTTGGTCTTTGAGAGTAAACTAGCAAGAAATATAAAAACTGACAGTAAAAGCTTCTACAAGTATATAAAAAGGACGAGGGTAGCTAAAGTAAACATTGGTCCCTTAGAGGATGAGACTGGGGAAATAATAATGGAAAACAAGGAAATGGCAGAGGAATTGAATAGATAATTTGTATCTGTTTTCACAGCAGAAGACACTAATAATATACCAATAATAGTAGAAAATTAAGGGGCAAAGGGGAAGGAGGAACTAAAAATAATCACTATCACTAGAGGAAAAAATAGTAGGTAAACTAATGGGTCTAAAGGCTGACAAGTCCCCTGGACCTGATGGCTTGCATCTGAGGGTCTTAAAGGAAGTGGCTACAGAGATAGTGGATGCATTGGTTGTAATCTTCCAGAATTCACTAGTTTCTGGAAAGGTCCCAGCGGATTGGAAAACCGCAAATGTAACACCCCTATTCAAGAAGGGAGTGAGACAGAAAGCAGGTAACTATAGACCAGTTAGCCTAACATCTGTCATTGGGAAAATGCTAGAATCCATTATTAAGGAAGTAGTAGCAGGACATTTGGAGACTCAAAATACAATCAAGGAGAGTCAACATGGTTTTATGAAGGGGAAATCATGTCTGACAAATTTATTAGAGTTCTTTGAGGAAGTAACAAGCAGGGTGGATAAAGGGGAACCAATGGATGCAGTATATTTGGATTTCCAAAAGGCATTCGATAAGGTGCCACATAAAAGATTACTGCACAAGATAAGAGCTCATGGTGTTGGGGGTAATATACTGGCATGGATAGAGGATTGGCTAACTAACAGAAAACAAAGAGTCAGGATAAAAGGGTCATTTTCAAAATGGCAATCTGTAACTAGTGGGGTGCCGCAGGGCTCAGTGCTGGGCCCTCAACTATTTACAATATATATCAATGACTTGAATGAAGGAAAAGAGTGTCTTGTGGCCAAATTTGCTGATGATACAAAGATAGGTGGAAAAGCAAGTTGCGATGAGGACACAAAGTGTCTGCAAAGGGATATTGACAGGTTAAGCGAATGGGCAAAAATTTGGCAGATGGAATATAATGTGGGAAAATGTGAAGTCGTCCACTTTGGGAGGAAAAATAAAAAAGCAAAATAATATTTGAATGGAGAAATACTACAAAATGCTGTGGTACAGAGGGATCTGGGTGTCCTCGTACATGAAACACAAAAAGTGAACATACAGGTGCAACAGGTAATCCGGAAGGCAAACGGAATATTGGCCTTTATTTCCAGGGGGATGGAGTATAAAAGCAGGGAAGTCATGCTACAACTGTACAGGGTGCTGGTGAGACCACACCTGGAGCACTGTGTACAGTTCTGGTGCCCTTATTTAAGGAAGGACATACTTGCATTGGAGCCAGTTCAGAGAAGGTTCACTCGGTTGATTCTGGGTATGGAAGGGTTGTCTTATGAGGAAAGATTGAACAGGTTGGGTCTATACTCATTGGAGTTTAGAAGAATGAGAGGAGATCTTATTGAAACATACATGATTCTGAGGGGACTCGATAGGGTAGATGCTGAGAGGATGTTACCCCTCATGGGGGAATCTAAAACTAGGGGGCATAGTCTCAGAATAAGGGGTCACCCGTTTAAGACGGAAATGAGGAGGAATTTCTTCTCCCAGAGGGTCGTGAATGTTTGGAATTCTTTACCCCAAAAAGCTGTGGAGGCTGAGTCATTGAATACATTCAAGGCTGAGTTAGACAAATTTTTGATCAGCAAGGGAGTCAAAGGATATGGGGAAAGGGCAGGAAAGTGGAGTTGAGGTAAAAATCAGATCAGCCACAATCTCATGAAATGGCAGAGCAGGCTCGAGGGGCCGGATGCTTGCTCTGCCAACCTATTGCCTCATCCCAAGCATTAATGATTATTGTAGTAAATGAGACCTATTGTTAGAAATGGTTTTGTTTCGGGTTTTCTCGGACTGCATAATTTGAATGAATGAATGAATGGGCTTCAGGCCAGAGATCAGCAAATCAGTGCGCTCCATCTGGGGATGATACAAATCCTGATGCGGATGCAAAATTATGTGGCAAACTTCACACTTGCCAGGATTAAATTATATCCATTTCTGGCACACGATGAAGTGTGAATTGGTATATGTGCAAGTGAGGGATGTTCGAATTTATAGCAAAGAAGGTTTTCTCATTACAGATTTTCGGGTGTGGTAAGAAACATCCAGAGATTAATTATTCTAACTTAAAGCTTCACTTCATATTCTAAGTAGAACGTGGTTAACAGTGATGTTTATCTGCAACAACTTGCTTTTATTACCACACTTTTAACATCGAAAAATGTTGCAATGCGCTTCACAGAGGCATAATCAAAAAAACCCAGATGCACCCTGTGATGGGGGGCTGGGGAGACGAATGGAATCGGTGGCCAGGGTACAGAGATTGTGGCGGGGGGGCCAAAGACAATGGCGGAAATTGTAGCTCATCCAGGACTGGATGTCGAGCAGCACAGGCAGTGACGGGATCGAGAGAGGTGGAGAGATCGAGCTGGGACTTGTCAATGTACATGTGGAAGCTGACGATCTCTGTGGTGATGTCTTCATGGAGCAGCGTGTAAATAGGGAGGAGGATGGGGACTCTGGATGCAATGGAGCGGAGGGCATGAAGAGAAGCAATTGTTGTTGATTCTCTTGTTACGATTGGATAGGTAAGAGTGGAACCAAGCAAAGCCAGTCCCACTGAGCGACGGTGGAGAGCTATTGAAGGAGCATTGTGTGGGTGACCATGTCAAAGTCTGCAGGGAGGAAGATAATGCACCTCGGTTACTGCCACAGAGGAGGTCAGTTGTGACTTTAGTTAAGGCTGTGACAGGGGCGGAAAACTGATCAGAGAGATTCAAACAGTTGCAGGAAGGTTCGGCATGGATTTGTGAGGAGACAACGTTCAAGGACTTTGGCGAGGAATGCCGGAGGGGGGTGTGAGTGGGCGGGGGGTGGGCGGGATAGTTTACAAGGACAGAGGGGTCGAGGGTAGGTTTTTTGGAGAGGCAGGGACTAATTAGGAACAGTCAGCATGGTTTTGTGAGAGGAAAATCATGTCTCACGAATTTGATTGAGTTTTTTGAAGGGCTAACCAAGAAGATAGATGAGGGCTGTGCAGTAGACGTGGTCTACATGGACTTCAGCAAAGCATTTGACAAGGTACCGCATGGTAGGTTGTTACATAAGGTTAAATCTCATGGGATCCAAGGTGAGGTAGCCAATTGGATACAAAATTGGCTTGACGACAGAAGACAGAGGGTGGTTGTCGAGGGTTGTTTTTCAAACTGGATGCCTGTGTCCAGCGGTGTGCCTCAGGGATCGGTGCTGGGTCCGCTGTTATTTGTTATTTATATTAATGATTTGGATGAGAATTTAGGAGGCATGGTTAGTAAGTTTGCAGATGACACCAAGATTGGTGGCATTGTGGACAGTGAAGAAGGTTATCTAGGATTGCAACAGGATCTTGATAAATTGGGCCAGTGGGCCGATGAATGGCAGATGGAGTTTAATTTAGATAAATGTGAGGTGATGCATTTTGGTAGATCGAATCGGGCCAGGACCTACTCCGTTAATGGTAGGGCGTTGGGGAGAGTTATAGAACAAAGAGATCTAGGAGTACAGGTTCATAGCTCCTTGAAAGTGGAGTCACAGGTGGATAGGGTGGTGAAGAAGGCATTCGGCATGCTTGGTTTCATTGGTCAGAACATTGAATGCAGGAGTTGGGATGTCTTGTTGAAGTTGTACAGGGCATTGGTGAGGTCACACTTGGAGTACTGTGTACAGTTCTGGTCACCCTATTATAGAAAGGATATTATTAAACTAGAAAGAGTGCAGAAAAGATTTACTAGGATGCTACCGGGACTTGATGGTTTGACTTACAGGGAGAGGTTAGACAGACTGGGACTTTTTTCCCTGGAGAGTAGGAGGTTAAGGGGTGATCTTATAGAAGTCTATAAAATAATGAGGGGCATAGATAAGGTAGATAGTCAAAATCTTTTCCCAAAGGTAGGGGAGTCTATAACGAGGGGGCATAGATTTAAGGTGAGAGGGGAGAGATACAAAAGGGTCCAGAGGGGCAATTTTTTCACTCAAAGGGTGATGAGTGTCTGGAACGAGCTGCCAGAGGCAGTAGTAGAGGCGGGTACAATTTTGTCTTTTAAAAAGCATTTGGACAGTTACATGGGTAAGATGGGTATAGAGGGATATGGGCCAAGTGCAGGCAATTGGGACTAGCTTAGTGGTATAAACTGGGCGACATGGACATGTTGGGCCGAAGGGCCTGTTTCCATGTTGTAACTTCTATGATTCTATGATTCTATAAGTGATGACTGGTTTTGAAAGTGAGGTTAATAGTACCTGAGGAGAGGGAGCCATTTACAATGTCAGCTAGTGTGATGGTCAGCAGTTTAGTGGGACTGGGGTCAAGGGAGCCCGAGGTGGGTCTTATGAATAAGTTTTGCTTGGAGGGGCATGAGAGATGGAGAGAAACTAGGAAAAGATCTGGGTGCAGGGCTCGGGCAGGGGAGAGCCTGGGGAGGTTTGCCTTGGTGGGTAAGAGGAAGTGGCAGCAGAGGGAGATAAATGGACGGTCTCAATCTTGGTGACAACAAAGTCCAAGAGCTGCTTGAACTTGTTGGTGAGGATGGAGGGCGCAGGAGAGAGAGTAGTATTGGAAATGGAGAAATGAAGCTGGGGGTTTTTCATTGTGCTCTGGGGTGATCCGAGAGTCGTGGGTAGTTTTTGCAGGAAAGAGTGAAGCCCAATGGTGCTTGATTCGGTCCAGCCAGATCTGGTAATCGATGGCTAAACCAGTTATGTGCCAGAGGGAGCAGATAGGGGCTATTTAGGGGAACAACCAGGATAGGAAAAGTAAAGGTTTTGCTGGTGATGAGGGAATCAAAGGTGGAGTTGAGGGAGTGCTTCAGCAAACTGACAGCTCCAGAAGTATTGTGGCAAATGGAAGTCCAAAGACTAGGCAATTGGGAATTTGAAAGTGACATAAATGACTTGGGGAGAGAGTCTCCTCCAGGGGAGGGACAGAGGATGTGGGTAGTGAGGGATACAAGGAAATGGTTGGCGATGACCTTGTTTGTGACTGGAACCATGGGAGTGGAGAGGCCACAGGAGACAGCAAGGTTGAGGGGTTGTCTGTGAATATGGGTAGGGGAGTTTATATGGAGAAAGCAGTTTAGGGATGACAGTAAATTCATTCGGGAGAGGGCAAGGGGAGCTGAGATGGAGATTGAAATCACCAAGGATGAGGAGTCGTTCTGTGTAGAGGCCAAGAAGGAAAGGAGGTCGGACATCTTGGTAAGAAAGTCGGGTGGGGCTTGGGGGGCAGTAGTCAGTGAGGATTTTAAGAGGTGAGAGGGCTAAACATGGTGCAGTGCTTGAAGGAGCAGAAGGTGCCAGAGGGGAAAGGCCAGGGTGTGACTTGGTGATAAGGGCCACATTGCCATCGTGGCGGTTCGAGCAGGGCAGATGGTAGAAACTATAGCCAGGTGGGAAGGTTTCAATAAGGGGCAAGGTGTCGCTACCCGTGAGCCAAGTTTCAGTCATAGTCAGGATGTCAATGAAATCATCCATAATAAGGTTGGGCATGGCAAGGGCCTTGTTCACACTCGAGTGGCCGTTCTGGAGGGAAATGTGAAGAGGGACAATGATTGATCCGCTGGCAGAGTCCGAGGAGGCAGTGGCGGGTCGAGTGAGCGGAATGGGAGGGAGGTTGGTGAGGTTAGTCCCCAGCAGGTGTATTGGATGGGAAGGTTGATGAGAGACGGATGGGGCAGTTGGGGATTCTGCTCGCCAGGAGGCAGCGATTGGTGCCTTGATGGGGCCCTTTGAAGAATGCCAAAAGAGGCACAAAGGGTAGCTGTGGCAAGGGGGAATTCAAGCCTGGAACAGCGCAGGAGAGTGGGAAGGAAGAGGCAGAGTTTGGATAGGGAATAAATCTGATTCCCTAATGATTTACTGGGTAGAGGCCCTGATCCCTGGTCTGTGCTGATTCTCTGATGTTATATGTCCATTCCCTGGACCATTTTCAATCCTCCTTTTCTGAGCTGCTGATGTTCTCACTGAAATAATATTTCCATGCACTTGGAATGTATCTCCCTAAGTTCTTGTGAGGAGGGAATAAATCTGCTGCGAGATGAATAGAAAGGAACAGTAAGGGGCATTATCGCTGCATAGGAGCTGAGCTCGACTGAAGCAGCCTCTTGGTGGAATTCTGGATAAGGTGTTTCATGTGTGGTTTTCACTGGGGGTTTGGGGTGAGGTGGGGGGGGGGAACGTTGAGACAAGTTTCTAAGATTCGTCAGGAGGTTTCCAGGGAGCCTTTTTGCTTTACTTTTTCATCTTCCACCCCTGCGAGAATCTGGCAGCAGCAGCAACGTTTGCCAAGGTCTGAGACTGTGGGTGTTGTGCACTGGCCTGCCATTTCTTTTCTTAATGCTGCAAGTTCGAGTGCTCTTGAGTTCTTTATTAATTCGGGTCTGACACAGAACTCTAATGTGGGCAGGTTGCAGTGAAAAAACAGTCGTCAGTGCTGAGCCTTGGTGACGATGCACGGCCCACTGCACTGATACTACCTTGTGCACTTGGAGCTGCTGATGGGGTGGAGGAGGGGAGCAAGTGTTCTTGATGGACAAGATGAGTGCAGTCATTAGGTGCTGAGATCTGGACTGGTTGGGATGCAGATGACGCAGGGGCTTGCTCTCCTTGTGTGTGTGTGTGTTTGCACAAGTTTTTCTCTCTCTTCAAGCCTACAGTTCCATTCTCCACTTTATTTTATCTGGACACCTGAACCACATTTCACAAGCTGAGCTTTGGCTGTGCAGCAAGAATTTATAGTCTGTTTGTTTTTAATCAGGGAAGGTTGAAAATGAGTGAGATCACGCATGGTTTCAGAGCGCTGTTGACCCTGAAGGAGGCCAAGATTCAGGAACTGGAGCTTCACCTTGTGGAGAAAGAGCAGGAGATCCAGGATCTGAGGAGTAAGCTCCACAAGTGCCATTCTGTGCTCCCCAGGACCCAGCTCGCTCCCAGGAGCAGGAGGGCTCAGGGCATCTCCGCAGAGCCCCAGTGTTCCCTGTCCTCTTCTGATTTGAATGCCGCCAAGCTTCAAGCACATGAGAAACCAGATGGGTAAGAGCACAGTTTCAGTTACACGATGAACCTGTTTGTGAAAAGAAACGATGGCTGTGTTAGGTGGCAGTCCTTGCTCATCTCCCTTGTCAATGTTAAGATGGTAATACTTTCAATAACTGATTACCAAATTAGATAGATTTCTTTCAGAAAGTAATATTGTGGGATCGAGTATTTGAGTAATTTGAGACATGATGACATGTGGTTGTTTGGGGAGCAACAGGTGATTCTGGACCTCTGGTTCCCAATCTCTCCATTACTGGGGGTTTCCCTCACCTCATGTCTGGGTCTGTTGGAGGCTAATTGATGGCGATCGATTGCTATGATTAGTCAACAAATCCATTATTATTGCATCATGTGACTCCCAGGATGGTAGAAGGCCAACTAGATGGACCTTGTTTTTCCCATCTAGCAATTCCAATGCTTTTTGATCAAATGCTCAACAGGAGAGAGTAGCTCCTATGATAGTTGTATTGGAGGCCATAAATATAAGAGTCACTAATAAATCCAATAGGGAATTCAAAAGAAAGTTCTTCACTCAGAGTGGTTAGAATGTGGAACACCCGACCACAAGGAGTAGTTGAGGCGACCAGTATAGATGCATTTAAGGGGAAGCTAGATCAATGCAAGAGGGAGAAAGGAATAGAAGGATATGCTGATAGGGTGAGAGGAGGCTCGTGTGGAGCACAAACACCGGCAGAGACCAGAATGGCCTGTTTCTGTGCTGTAGATTCTATAATTCTTGATACAACTGGCCACTTCAGAGGGCAGTTAAGAGTCAACCATGTTGGTGTGCGATTGGAGTCACATACAGGCCAGACTAGGTAAGGATGGCAGGATTCCTTCCCTAAAGGGAATGTGAACCAGTTAGCTTTCTATGACAATCTGACAGCTTCATGGTCACTTAACTGATACCAGCTTTTTATTTCCAGATTTTAAAAAAATCAGTTCAAATTCTCAAACTGCCATGGCAGGATTTGAACTTGTGTTCTCTGAATTATTAGTCCAGCTGTCTGGATTACTAGTCCAGTAACATAACCACTACACTCCTGTGCCCATACTGCAGATTTTTTGTCTGCGTGATTTAGTTCACCACAGGCCCGTGAGTTTAACAATTGAGCCAATAGAGAGTTCTTGGTGTTTTCTTCATGTGTTCAGTTAGGGGAGCGGAAGCAGAGAGTCTGCTCAAAGAGCTGAGTTCAGAGGAGAGTGGAGAAGGTGTGATGGAATGAAAGTGTCCCAAATCCTGGAAATACACAACAGGTGATTTGTTATCTGAATGTTCATCAGAACTGTTCACATGAGTGGCAAGAGGTAAGATCCAGGGAGGAGCCTGGAATCCCCTCACTCTCACTCCTGCTATTTACTCGGTTCAATAAAGCTGAATGCATCTGACTTTTACTCAGAGTCGTAGCTCTAACAGTGTTCCCAAAACCTCTGCAAAGTGTTTCTTGGACACTCTTTCTTCTCCTTCTCCTTCTCCACTCCCTCTCTCCAGAAGATGCTGGTTCTCACTAATGTATAGTTCCACCAGTGCCCTCCAGTACCTTGTCAGGAGCAGGAACCCGGGCTGATTTCCTCTCTCCCTAACCCAGGGGTCACTGGGCAGTGATCAGGAGCAGGAACCCTGGCTGATTTCCCCTCTCTCTCTAACCCGGGGGTCACTGGACAGTGATCAGGAGCAGGAACCCTGGCTGATTTCCCCTCTCCCTAACCCAGGGGTCACTGGGCAGTGATCAGGAGCAGGAACCCTGGCTGATTTCCCCTCTCTCTCTAACCCGGGGGTCACTGGACAGTGATCGGGAGCAGGAACCCTGGCTGATTTCCCCTCTCTCACCCAGGGATCACTGGACAGTGATCGGGAGCAGGAACCCTGGCTGATTTCCCCTCTCTCTTAACCCAGGGGTCACTGGACAGTGATCGGGAGCAGGAACCCTGGCTGATTTCCCCTCTCTCTAACCCAGGGGTCACTGGACAGTGATCAGGAGCAGGAACCCTGGCTGATTTCCCCTCTCTCTCTAACCCGGGGGTCACTGGACAGTGATCGGGAGCAGGAACCCTGGCTGATTTCCCCTCTCTCTAACCCAGGGGTCACTGGACAGTGATCGGGAGCAGGAACCCTGGCTGATTTCCCCTCTCTCTAACCCAGGGGTCACTGGACAGTGATCAGGAGCAGGAACCCTGGCTGATTTCCCCTCTCTCTCTAACCCGGGGGTCACTGGACAGTGATCGGGAGCAGGAACCCTGGCTGATTTCCCCTCTCTCTAACCCAGGGGTCACTGGACAGTGATCAGGAGCAGGAACCCTGGCTGATTTCCCCTCTCTCTCTAACCCGGGGGTCACTGGACAGTGATCAGGAGCAGGAACCCTGGCTGATTTCCCCTCTCCCTAACCCCGGGGTCACTGGACAGTGATCGGGAGCAGGAACTCTGGCTGATTTCCCCTCTCCCTAACCCCGGGGTCACTGGACAGTGATCGGGAGCAGGAACTCTGGCTGATTTCCCCTCTCCCTAACCCCGGGGTCACTGGACAGTGATCGGGAGCAGGAACTCTGGCTGATTTCCCTTCTCCCTAACCCCGGGGTCACTGGATAGTGATCAGGATTAAGGGTACGGTAGCATGGTGGTTATGTTACTGGACTAGTAATCCAGAGATATCAATTCAAAGCCCGCCATGGCAGCTGGGGAATTTAAATTGAGTTAATTAAAATAAAACCTGGAATAAAAAGCTACGATTAGTAATGGTGACCATGAAACTACCGGATTGTCTGAAAAACCCATCTGGTTCAGGGCACTCTTCGGGGAAGGAAACTTGCCCTCCTTACCCGGTCTGGCCCATATTGACATCAAGGCAGCATTTGACCGAGTGTGGCACCATGGAGCCCTAGTAAAATTGAAGTCAATGGGAATCAGAGGGAAAACTCTCCAGTGGCTGGAGTCATACCTAGCACAAAGGAAGATGGTAGTGGTTGTTGAAGGCCAATCATCTCAACCCCAGAACATTGCTGCAGGAGTTCCTCAGGGCAGTGTCCTCGGCCCAACCATCTTCAGCTGCTTCGTCAATGACCTTCCCTCCATCATAAGGTTAGAAATGGGGATGTTCGCTGATGATTGCACAGTGTTCAGTTCCATTCGCAACCCCTCAAATAATGAAGCAGTCCGAGCCCGCATGCAGCAAGACCTGGACAACATCCAAGCTTGGGCTCATAAGTGGCAAGTAACATTCGTGCCAGATAGCTACATCATTAAATAAATTTAGCTACATCATTAAATAAATTTAAAACAGAAATAGACAGTTTCCTAGAAGTAAAGGGAATTATGGGTTATGGGGAGCGGGCAGGAAATTGGACATGAATTTAGATTTGAGGTTAGGATCAGATCAGCCATGATCTGATTGAATGGCGGAGCAGGCTCGAGGGGCCAATTGGCCCACTCCTGCTCCTATTTCTTATGTTCTTATAAGTGCCAGGCAATGACCATCTCCAACAAGAGAGAGTCTAACCACCTTCCCTTGACATTCAATGGCATTACCATCGCCGAATCCCCCACCATCAACATCCTGGGGGTCACCATTGACCAGAAACTTAACTGGACCAGCCATATAAATACTGTGGCTACGAGAGCAGGTCAGAGGCTGGGTATTCTGCGGCGAGTGACTCACCTCCTGACTCCCCAAAGCCTTTCCACCATCTACAAGGCACAAGTCAGGAGTGTGATGGAATACTCTCCACTTGCCTGGATGAGTGCAGCTCCAACAACACTCAAGAAGCTCGACACCATCCAAGATAAAGCAGCCCGCTTGATTGGCACTCCATCCACCACCCTAAACATTCACTCCCTTCACCACCGGCGCACTGTGGCTGCAGTGTGTACCATCCACAGGATGCACTGCAGCAACTCGCCAAGGCTTCTTCGACAGCACCTCCCATAACTGCGACCTCTACCACCGAGAAGGACAAGAGCAGCAGGTACATGGGAACAACACCACCAACACGTTCCCCTCCAAGTCACACACCATCCCGACTTGGAAATATATCGCTGTTCCTTCATCGTCGCTGGGTCAAAATCCTGGAACTCCCTTCCTAACAGCACTGTGGGAGAACCTTCACCACACGGACTGCAGCGGTTCAAGAAGGCGGCTCACCACCACCTTCTCAAGGGCAATTAGGGATGGGCAATAAATGCCGGCCTCGCCAGCGACGCCCACATCCCATGAATGAATTTAAAAAAAGGAGCAGGATCCCTCACTGATTTCCCCCCTCTCTAATGCAGAGGTCACTTGGTAGTGAGCAGGAGCAGGATCCCTGACTGATTCCACTTTCCAGGGGTGCAGCCAATTGTGGCATCACCTATTTCTACCCTCGCTGAGATTGGCTAACTCAGCCTCGACTGAGGATTCAACCTTTGACCCTGTATGGCTTTAATAACTCACTACTTTTACCAGCTGAGCTACTGGGTGAAACCGTTCACCTATAGCATTTGCCTTCAGTTCTCTCACATGTGCCATGAAATCCATTCAGTGTATGAATCCGTCCTTTCAAAGATTTCTCTGCTAATTACTCAGATATGATAGCAAGTTTCTGAAGCCATAGCAACTGGAGCGATTACTATGGAAACATTTTGACATCGGAGGGTCGGTGAGCAGAGAGCTCAGGTATTGAGCAAAGTACTTTGAATGGAGATTACATGGGTGCACACTTTTGACAAAAGCTTTGTAAATGGTTCATGAGCATCTCTGTGCGTATGTGAGGCCATTGATAATGGTATCTCGGAGGCTGGTACATGTGGGATGATGCATACCTGGGGCAGCAACACATCAAAAGGGTTTGGATTCTGCTCACAGGGAATGATTGCAGGATCAAGACTCAAAAGTAAATCATTGTGCTTCAGGTTACACACATGCTCCATTGCTGCTGAAATTCTCAGATCACTCGAGGAGCAGGCCAGCCTGAAGCATCAGTTTATTCATTTCTAAATATTCTAATCACGTGTTTTTTTGTTTGAGGGACTTGTTGATGAATGTTATCACAGCACTGTAGGCACACTCGATGACCTGTGGTAACATTATCTCATTCTACCTAGTGGGCTCATTTAGGCAGGGGATATCAGTGCTTTTCAGTTTTTGACAGCTGGTGTTAACATCTGTGTGAGCAAGATACACAAAATAAGGATCCTTCTGCTCTCATGTTGCCATTCGCCCAACCAACATGGTGCAGCCTCTCTGGCTGAATCTGCTTGTGGCAATTTGACGCTGTTGCTCCAAACCCATTACAACCTGCATTCTGATTCAACCGAAATTTACTGTACTCGAGACCTTACGGTTAAGAAAGAGAGAGAGGAGCTTTTATCCCAGTATCCTGGCTTGGATTTGAGCAAAGGCTGGTATTTTCAGGCACTGAATCACCAAGTTCGAATTAAAGGAAACCACAACATATTTAATGAATTTGGACAATGTTGCAGATGGTAATGTATTCTGGATCCGCCAGTTTGTGTGGGGAGGTGATCGATCCCCTGTCTGATTTAATTTATCTTTAGGAAGGACGTCAAGGTCTTAGAGAGGGTGCAGAGGAGATTTACTAGAATGGTACCAGGGATGAGGGACTTCACTTATGTGGAGAGACTGGAGGAGCTAGGGTTGTTCTCCTTCGAGCAGAGAAGGTTAGAAGGTAGAGGTGTTCAAAATCATGAAAGGTTTTGATAGAATAAATAAGGAGAAACTGTTTCCGGTGGCAGAAGGGTCAGTAACCAGAGGACACGGATTTAAGATCAATTGGCAAAAGAACTAGAGGCGAAATGAAGAAAAAAAAAATTACGCAGCGAGTTGTTACAATCTGGAATGAACTGCTTCAAAGGGCGGTGGAAGCAGATTCAATTCTAACTTTCAAAAGGGAATTGGATAAATATTCGAAGGTGGAAACATTTGCAGGGCTCTGGGGAAAGAGCAGGGGGAGTGGAACTAATTGGATAGCTCTTTCAAAGAGCCGTCACAGACACGATGGGCCGAATGGCCTCCTGCACTGTATTATTCTGTGATCTGGCCGTGGTAGTCTGCAGGCCTGAACTAGGCCTCCAGATGGTGCTGTGCATCTAGTTACCCCCTGCTCAGACAAGGGAATGGTTTGAATGTGACAGTCTCAGTGAAAGTGGAGCCCTGACTGATATGTGGAAAAGGTCCATTTCAAGGATAAGTGATTAGCAGCAGCTGTACATGTTCAGAAATCACTAAAAACTACTGGACAAAATACAATTTAAAAGGCTAATGGAATGTTGTCCTTTATCTCCATGGGGCTGGAACACAAAAGGGTGGAAGTGATGTTCCAGTGAGATAAAGCTCTGGTTAGCCCCCATTACAACACTGTGTTCAGTTCTGGGCACCGCACCTCAGGAAGGATATATTAGCCTTGGAGGGGGTGCAGTGCAGATTCACCAGTTCCTCTGACTCTGGCCTCCTGTAACCCTCCCGTTGATGGCACATTCTTCAGTCACCTGTGCTTTGCTTTTTGGAACTCCTTCCCGAAACCTGTCCGCCTCTAACTTCATACAGAATGTACAGCACAGAAAGCGGCCATTTGGTCCAACAGTTTTATGCTCTGCACGAGCCTCCTCCCTCCCCTCTTCATCTCCCCCTATCAGCATATCCTTCTATTCTTTTCTCCCTCATGTGTTTATCCAGCTTCCCCTTAAATCCATCTATGTTATTCGCCTCAACTACTCCTTGTGGGAGCGAGTTCCACATTCTCACCACTCTCTGGGTAAAGAAGTTTCTCCTGAATTCCCTATTGGATTTATTAGTGACTATCTTATATTGATGGCCCCTAGTTTTGGTCTCCCCCACAAGTGGAAACATCTTCTCCACATCTACCCTGTCGAATCCCTTCCTAATTGTGAAGATCTCGATCAGGTTATCTCTCAGTCTTCTCCAGAGAAAAGAGCCCCAGCCTGTTGAGTCTTTCCTCTCGGTTCTGGGATCACTCTGGTGAATCTTTTTGCACCTTCTCCACTTCCTCGATATCCTTTTTATAATATGGAGACCAGAACTGTTCACAGTACCCCAAGTGTGGTCCAACCAATGTTTTATATAAATTTAACATAACTCTTCTGCTTTTGAATTCTATTCCTCGAGAAATGAACCCCAGTGCTTTTTTTTTGCATTTTTATAGCCTTGTTAACCTGTGTTGCCACTTCTGATCATCTGTGAATCTGCACCCCAAGACCCCTTTGCACTTCTACCTGATTTAGACTCTTATTTTCCAAGGTGTATGTGGCCTCCTTATTCCTCCCACCAAAATGCATCACCTCACACTTGCATATCCTGTCAACACTCACTCCAGGCTCAGACATGTTCATTCTTTCCTGACAGTTATAACCTCTCAGTCCTGGTATCCTTGTAAATCTTTTTTGCACGGTCTCCAGGTACGAATGGAGAGCTGTGTAGTTAGAGAGGGGTTAACAGGGTGCTGTATAGTTAGAGAGGGGTTAACAGGGTGCTGTATAGTTAGAGAGGGGTTAACAGGGTGCTGTATAGTTAGGGAGGCATTAACAGGGTGCTGTATAGTTAGAGAGGGGTTAACAGGGTGCTGTATAGTTAGGGAGGCATTAACAGGGTGCTGTATAGTTAGAGAGGCATTAACAGGGTGCTGTATAGTTAGAGAGGCATTAACAGGGTGCTGTATAGTTAGGGAGGCATTAACAGGGTGCTGTGTAGTTAGAGAGGGGTTAACAGGGTGCTGTATAGTTAGGGAGGCATTAACAGGGTGCTGTATAGTTAGAGAGGCATTAACAGGGTGCTGTATAGTTAGAGAGGCATTAACAGGGTGCTGTATAGTTAGGGAGGCATTAACAGGGTGCTGTGTAGTTAGAGAGGGGTTAACAGGGTGCTGTATAGTTAGAGAGGGGTTAACAGGGTGCTGTATAGTTAGGGAGGCATTAACAGGGTGCTGTATAGTTAGAGAGGCATTAACAGGGTGCTGTATAGTTAGAGAGGCATTAACAGGGTGCTGTATAGTTAGGGAGGCATTAACAGGGTGCTGTGTAGTTAGAGAGGGGTTAACAGGGTGCTGTATAGTTTGAGAGGCATTAACAGGGTGCTGTATAGTTAGAGAGGGGTTAACAGGGTGCTGCATAGTTTGAGAGGCATTAACAGGGTACTGTATAGTTACAGAGGGGTTAACAGGGTGCTGTATAGTTTGAGAGGCATTAACAGGGTGCTGTATAGTTTGAGAGGCATTAACAGGGTGCTGTATAGTTAGAGAGGCATTAACAGGGTGCTGTATAGTTAGGGAGGCATTAACAGGGTGCTGTATAGTTAGAGGGGCATTAACAGGGTGCTGTATAGTTAGAGAGGCATTAACAGGGTGCTGTATAGTTAGAGAGGCATTAACAGGGTGCTGTATAGTTTGAGAGGCATTAACAGGGTGCTGTATAGTTTGAGAGGCATTAACAGGGTGCTGTATAGTTTGAGAGGCATTAACAGGGTGCTGTATAGTTAGAGAGGCATTAACAGGGTGCTGTATAGTTAGGGAGGCATTAACAGGGTGCTGTATAGATAGAGGGGCATTAACAGGGTGCTGTATAGTTAGAGGGGCATTTACAGGGTGCTGTATAGTTAGAGAGGCATTAACAGGGTGCTGTATAGTTAGAGAGGCATTAACAGGGTGCTGTATAGTTAGAGAGGGGTTAACAGGGTGCTGTATAGTTAGGGAGGCATTAACAGGGTGCTGTATAGTTTGAGAGGCATTAACAGGGTGCTGGAAAGTTAGAGAGGCATTAACAGGGTGCTGTATAGTTA
Source organism: Heptranchias perlo (assembly GCF_035084215.1). Taxonomy (NCBI): domain Eukaryota; kingdom Metazoa; phylum Chordata; class Chondrichthyes; order Hexanchiformes; family Hexanchidae; genus Heptranchias; species Heptranchias perlo. Next base: position 51,982,525 of record NC_090344.1, on the reverse strand, counting down.
GAGGGGCATTAACAGGGTGCTGTATAGTTAGAGAGGGGTTAACAGGGTGCTGTATAGTTAGAGAGGCATTAACAGGGTGCTGTATAGTTAGAGAGGCATTAACAGGGTGCTGTATAGTTAGAGAGGCATTAACAGGGTGCTGTATAGTTAGAGAGGCATTAACAGGGTGCTGTATAGTTCGGGAGGCATTAACAGGGTGCTGTATAGTTAGGGAGGCATTAACAGGGTGCTGTACAGTTAGAGAGGCATTAACAGGGTGCTGTATAGTTAGAGAGGGGTTAACAGGGTGCTGTATAGTTAGGGAGGCATTAACAGGGTGCTGTATAGTTAGAGAGGCATTAACAGGGTGCTGTATAGTTAGAGGGTCATTAACAGGGTGCTGTATAGTTAGAGAGGGGTTAACAGGGTGCTGTATAGTTAGAGAGGCATTAACAGGGTGCTGTATAGTTAGAGAGGGGTTAACAGGGTGCTGTATAGTTTGAGAGGCATTAACAGGGTGCTGTATAGTTAGAGAGGGGTTAACAGGGTGCTGCATAGTTTGAGAGGCATTAACAGGGTACTGTATAGTTACAGAGGGGTTAACAGGGTGCTGTATAGTTTGAGAGGCATTAACAGGGTGCTGTATAGTTTGAGAGGCATTAACAGGGTGCTGTATAGTTAGAGAGGCATTAACAGGGTGCTGTATAGTTAGAGAGGCATTAACAGGGTGCTGTATAGTTTGAGAGGCATTAACAGGGTGCTGTATAGTTTGAGAGGCATTAACAGGGTGCTGTATAGTTTGAGAGGCATTAACAGGGTGCTGTATAGTTTGAGAGGCATTAACAGGGTGCTGTATAGTTAGAGAGGCATTAACAGGGTGCTGTATAGTTAGGGAGGCATTAACAGGGTGCTGTATAGATAGAGGGGCATTAACAGGGTGCTGTATAGTTAGAGGGGCATTTACAGGGTGCTGTATAGTTAGAGAGGCATTAACAGGGTGCTGTATAGTTAGAGAGGCATTAACAGGGTGCTGTATAGTTAGAGAGGCATTAACAGGGTGCTGTATAGTTAGAGAGGCATTAACAGGGTGCTGTATAGTTAGAGAGGCATTAACAGAGTGCTGTATAGTTAGAGAGGGGTTAACAGGGTGCTGTATAGTTAGAGAGGCATTAACAGGGTGCTGTATAGTTAGAGAGGCATTAACAGGGTGCTGTATAGTTAGAGAGGCATTAACAGGGTGCTGTATAGTTAGAGAGGCATTAACAGAGTGCTGTATAGTTAGAGAGGGGTTAACAGGGTGCTGTATAGTTAGAGAGGCATTAACAGGGTGCTGTATAGTTAGAGAGGCATTAACAGGGTGCTGTATATTTAGGGAGGCATTAACAGGGTGCTGTATAGTTTGAGAGGCATTAACAGGGTGCTGTATAGTTTGAGAGGCATTAACAGGGTGCTGTATAGTTAGGGAGCCATTAACAGGGTGCTGTATGGTTAGGGAGGCATTAACAGGGTGCTGTATAGTTTGAGAGGCATTAACAGGGTGCTGTATAGTTAGGGAGACATTAACAGGGTGCTGTGTATTTTGAGAGGCATTAACAGGGTGCTGTATAGTTAGTTAGCCATTAACAGGGTGCTGTGTAGTTTGAGTGGCATTAACAGGGTGCTGTATGGTTAGGGAGGCATTAACAGGGTGCTGTAAAGTTAGAGAGGCATTAACAGGGTGCTGTATAGTTAGGGAGGCATTAACAGGGTGCTGTAAAGTTAGAGAGGCATTAACAGGGTGAATATCAGCAGAATGTGGAGCAAAGGATGTCATTTACAGAGCTTAATATTGGCATCTGCACACATGCACTTGTCGGAGTCACGGGTTGGGAATTGACCATGGCATCCCTGGCCGATTCTCCTCTCTCTCTAACCCAGGGATGCTGAGGTCAATTGTAGCCCCCTACCTGCTGATCACAGATTGGACCTTGGACCTTGGACCTTGGACCTTGTGGTCTGTGTGGCTCCAATTGTACTTTGTGACATTTAACATCTAAAAAAAATAATGACTGCACCTTCCTGGCTGGTGAATGATGTTCAGCAGCTCCTGGGTTAATAGCAGCTGTGTGAAAGCTTCTTTCAGAATGGAACTGCATGAAAATGAGTCAGCCACCTCTCAACAAAGTGACAGTGTATAGTGCGGGATCTCGCAGGGTTTTTAATATCTGCATCCTGTTTTATTTCTCAATCGTGACGTGAGAGTTGCTCTTTGTCTCTCTTGTCTGATGTTCAGCAGATATCAGGAGCAGCTGAAGCTCACTATGTCTCTGCCCCATTGATTTATTTTAAGCAATAACTAGTTTTTTGAGGTAATTTGTTTTATGTGAAATGCTTTCACATGTTGCCTGGATGTGATTACGTGCAACATCAATGCATGTTTTTTACTCTTTCCTCCTCTGACCCTATCCAATTTGCTGCGTGTGGTTATGTCCAATCATGATATTGTGTATGTATCAATGCATACGTGTCTTTTCCTGTATGATACACGTATGTGTGTGTATCATCTCAGAATAAGATTCGCTGACTTGTTCCACTAGTTATTTTGGAGGTCAGGGTGAAATTTCACAGAGCTTAATCACCTTAGAAGTTTTCTGTGTAGCCTGTCTGAGGAACATGTTCGGTGGGGGAGAAACACTAAATATCTTTCTCCTTGTTCCATATTTTCTTTTACTCTAATAGCATGTGCTGTCGGTAAATTTACCCATCCCATGCTCCCAGTGGGGACCCTACTGTAAGGGGGCCCAAGTCGGAGAGACAGCACGACGTTGTTTTAGCCCCAATCCCTGATCTGCGCGCTCTGTGCGTGGTTTCCTGCTGGGCAGGATTGCTGAATTTACAAACAAATCTCTGCAATATATACTGGGTTATTCTGTATCATCTTATGTGGTGCATGTTAATCTCTCTCTGCTTTACCTCGTCTGCGATTGCCTTTGGTTTAAAGAAAGTAATTGTACTTTGAATGGGGAGGGAAGGTTGGGGTGATGTGGAAGAGCAGACGGTTTTGGGGGTTCAGGTTCACGAGACATTAAAAGCAGCTCCTCAAGTGGATTTGACCATTTAAAAAGACCATGGACTACTGGCTTTTATGGCAAGAGGTGTGGAATACAAAGATTGGAATGTAATGATGAGTGTCTCTAAAACCTCAAATGTAAGGACTCTAACAACATCAGGTTATAGTCCAACAGTTTTATTTGAAAATCACAAGCCCCTCAGTACTGGGTGCAGTATTAGGCTCCACATCATCGAAAGATATTGAGGCAATGAGGAGGGAGCAGCACAGATTCACGAGGACGCTGCCTGGTACGAGGAAATACAAATATGAAGAAAGACTTAATCAATTGGGGCTGTTTTTGTTAGAACAGAGGAGATTAGAAGGTGATTTGGCAGAGGTGTTTAAAATTCTGACGGGATGGGACAGGATGGATAAACATGGACGGTTTCTGGTTTAGAATGAAGGGACACAGAAATAAGATTGAATGTGAGAGATGTGGGACCGAGAGCAGGAGGAAATTTCTTTTTACACCGTGGGCTGTGAGGCTGTGGAATGCATCACGGAGTTGGTGATTGAAACAGAGACCTTGTCAACACTTAAGAACAGGTTAGATAGGTGGCTGAAGGAAAGATGGATAAAGGGATGTGGGTGCAGAACAGGGAACATGGGTTTAGGATTGCTCATGTGGAGGAGAAACATCACACTGACTGCTTGGAGGGAGCGGCCTGTTTCCATGCTGTAATTTCAATGTAGTGTTAAGCAAGGGGACTAAGCATGTTAAGTGTCCACAACAGATACTTTCGTGTTATTCTCCCATGTAATATATACTTTATTGCCCTCTATATTTGTGTGTTTTCCCACTGTGATATATAATTTGTTATTTTGCAGTAATAATGCACCCTGGATGTGTCATTGATCTATAACTTGTGTGTGCATGTTTACATGTGTCTATACATGCACATGTATGTGTGAAGTGTTACTTCCCAATAATTGTTTTATTAAAAAGAGAATCAATCCCCAAGGTTGGAAAGAGTAGAAGAGACGATAAGGTAAATTGTGAAGTAAGGGTGTTGCCACATTGAACCACAGGGACATTTCTCCACCCTGACACAGTTTGAAAGGATGTGCGTGTTGCTGGCCTGGAACTGTGGGTGACCGCTGGAGCCACTTGAGTAATGGGGGAAATGAGTCGGCCCAAAATCCTATCTGCCCTACCTGTGTTTTGTTCCTTGGGTATTGTAAAGATTGGGCAGAGAGGGGAAATGGGGAAAGGGAGGGGGGAGTTCTGCCAAGCACTCGGGAATCTGGGATAAGCCTGTGGGACCTTGCAGATTCTGAGAGGCGGCAGTGATACTAAACACCAGACCATTCCTGCTTGTCTACGGCAAGCTGAATATACCATATCTGAGCTTCTTCATCAACCCCGTGTATAATTATTTATACATGTCTGTAAATGTACATTTCCCCAGCATAACATGTACTACACATGATATTCTTCACATTTTGACACCAAAGAAATTGGGAATTACTGTCGCACAGGTTATGTGATGCTGTGAACCATTAGGTCCAGCGTCATAATTAAGCTTGACCGACAGCAGTTGGAACTAGCTTTCATCTTAACACAGCCCCTTGACCATCAGAATGTCATCCCCCCGCCCCCCCAAGACCAGCTGTAACTTCTCACTAGCATATTTATTGTAAAAAAATACAGAGCTGGCAGGTACATGGCAGTACAGAGGATGTAACTCAATAACATAGTGAGCAGACAATAAGTAATCAATCAATCCTGGACATTGGGCTAAAGAGAGTAATGTCCAGCGAGGGGCTTGGATGTTCACTGGCCAGCTGAACTTTCTGCTTTGATATCTGTGGACACTTCAGTCACTTTGGATCTCCCTGCCAGCTGTTGTCCTGTGTATAATCTATAGGTTGGACCAGAATGTCCTACAACCTGCCACCTGTCCAGAGGTCACTGGACTGGCCACCTGCCCATAGTTGGGCCAGGCTTTCTGTACACTTTGAAAATGTGAGGTGGACACTAAGTCTGTAATCAAAATTAATCATTTTAGACAAAATTAGACATATCTGTGTCTGGAGATATGGAGCAGTAGCTTCTGAGGGTTTCAGTATTCACTATTTATAATACTTAGGCTGGCAGTGCAGACTTGAAGTGCTGGACTTGGTGGCTGTCATTAAATGATGTGCTTTGTATTTATAGGGCGACTTGTCCGGTCTCTGGGAATGGTCTCAAATTCATGGCCTGCAATGAATTACTTTGAAGTGCAGTGACTGTTGTTATGTTGGCCAATTGATTTCCTTTCTAACACATTCCCAGATTCTGTCTAGAATATGTTCAAACCTTTGTCAGTTTATAAAGATCAGGTGATTCAGGTACTTTGTGTTTAGGGTAGGATCGGCTGTGTGTGTTTTTTCTACTTAAAAGGGTTTTGTTAGTTTAACTATCTCTTTCAAAATGTATCTCTCAAAGGTGTCTCTGAGTCAAGACCGTCCTACTCTGTTACTTAAAATGCATTGAAATCAGACTTGCATTGGCGTCTGTGAGACCAAGGAAAATTGATGTAAGGAATATAAAACAGTCTGTCTCCCTCGGGGCTCCAGACATTGATAAAATAAAACCCAACAAAATTCACTATTGACTTCAAATTGCTTCACCTTTGAAAAACCCAAATAAATGTAGTTTAATCTGTAAAGTAGCAAAGCGAGGCAGCTCACCGCCACTCTCCCACCGCCCCCAGGCTAAATGTGGTTGGTCCTTTCTATGTGGTGATGTTTGGATGTGAAGGGACCGTGTTTGAAGCTGGTTCCTGGACCTCAGTGTGCGGCTGGCGGGAGGAGCAAGGCTCTGGAGGGGAGCTGGTGCCGGTGCCCAGCTGGCTGGAGTTTTCACTGCGTTCTGAAAACACCCTCCGGCTTCATTCTCAGATCGCTTCAATCACATCCCAGTCCTTTTGGTTATTATTACCAAGTCTGAAGATGCAGTCGTGATCCTGTTCATTAACCTGTTCCCCTCTGTTATAATCGGACCATCTCTCCCACCCTCCCAAACCCAAGACAATGTCTGTCCCTTCTGGTTGTCTACCTACTGTTATTATTGAGGATTGGTGTTGAGTTTGGGAGGAGCGGATGCAGAGTTGAGTGCACCGTTTGAAAGTGTGTGTCCTCACTCCGGCCCCAGTCCGGTTTAACTCCGGGTCCGCCCCACACCCCCCGTCCAAAAGGGGAACCGCTGAGAAGTTTGACCGTCTCCAGAAAACCATTGGATTCCTGCTGGGAAAGGACACGGGTCTGAGCAGGGCGCCGGAGCTCGGATCGCAAATCGTCCAAATCTCTTGGTCTGTTTAAAAACTGAAAATAGAAGAAAGGTTGATCTGGGAATGGGGTTAAAAGGGGAGTTATCTGGTTTCCCCAGTTTACCTTGAATGTTCCAGGGAGAGGGGAGTTCGAGGCTGCACTCTGAAGGTATCTCGGGCTGAGAATGTGGAGAGATGCTCAGTAATTGGGCTTTAACCCTGGAGGGATCTCAGCGGATCGTCTGCGGGAAATAGGAGAGGGAAGAGGCTGTCTATCCGCTCGAGTTCAGTGTGTGCGGAGAGATTAACGGGAGACATGGGGACATTGCGTGACCTCCAGTACGCCCTGCAGGAGAAGATCGAGGAGTTAAGGCAAAGAGACGCCCTCATCGACGAACTGGAGCTGGAACTGGATCAGAAGGACGAACTGATCCAGAAACTTCAAACCGAGCTGGATAAATACCGATCGGTCCTGCGGCCGGCCAGCCAGCAGAACCAGACCGAGCCCAGTGCCCAACTCCAGGAGCATCAGAGGACCAAGCGGCAGGCCATTTCTGCAGAGCCCTCCGCTTTCGATCTCCAGGACATCAGCCACGTCACCCTACCCTGTTACTCCAAAAGTACACAGTAAGTTAGCTCCAAACCCCCTCCCTCCCCCCTCTCTGCTAAACTTCGGGCAAAGTCTTCTGACAAGTGAAATTGGTTTTCCATTTCTGAAGGGAGCAGGTGTAGGTGACACACCATGTTGTGTATGAGGATGTTGCATGCGGTGCTGCCCACTTTGTGAGGGGTCGCACCCAAAAACCTTCCAACTACTGTTGGGACAGTGCAATTTCCCACTGCCTCGCTGAACTGAAGCCCTACTGATAAAGCACAGATGCAGCTGTGCGAGTCACAGCTGTGCTGCTTGTGATCTTGGATGCCAATTCAGCATTGAATAAAATAAACTTGGTGTCCAAGCATTGGAAAATGAGCACCTGGAATAATTTCCTACATTTATTTTGTTCTGGAAGATCAGCTTTTGGCCATCGAACTGCATTCAGGGTAGTCGCACTTTGAGGGCATACGTTGGGCAGGAGGGCGGGGGCGGTGGCCAGAATGCCCGCCCCATGCCAGCAGCAAGGTACCCAAACCGTTTTCATGGTTGAGTTTAATTTGCACAGAGATGGTGAGTTTCCAGCACCAATGGGGTGGGGGGATGGGGAGAGAACGCTGACAGCCCATCCACCAATCCGAACTGGCAGAGGAACAGTAAAGGGGGGGGGGGGGGGGTCGGACAGCAGTCAGGAGGGATTTTGTGGAGGAGCAGGAAGAGCAATGGTGCTCAACCTTCCTCCCCCACTCCCCGAAAAACAATTCCTCCACAAACATGAATCTTGGCCTTTTCGAAGGGGCCTCCAGGGATCCCCTGAAGGGAGGTTAGTTTGGCCGCTTGATGTCAGTGGGCGGGAGTGTGGAGTGTGGGCACCACCTGTTTTGACTTTAAAATGGCATCAGGGTCCAATCTTCATCACAGACCCCGATTTGCAAATCTTGCCTGTTTCAGCTGGGAGCCCTGGTCGCCGAATTCAAGGCCCAGACTCCAGCAGGCAGCAAAAAGGTGGTAGAAATTGATTTTTTTAAAAAGCATTTTTGATTTCATTACTGCCAAAAAAACAGTGCGGGAGAGAGACCCAAATTGTCCCCATGCAACATTAGGAGCACAAGAATCATGCCAGGTTGTACATTGTGTGCAATCCGCCATCTCACCTCACTGCAGCCCAACGCACAGAGACACCGGGACACACACACGGACACAACAGGACACACACACGGACACACACACACAGAGACACCGGGACACACACGGACACACACAGAGACACCGGGACACACACGGACACACACAGAGACACCGGGACACACACGGACACACACAGAGACACCGGGGGCACACACTCACGGACACACAGAGAGACACTGGGGCGCACACACACAGAGACACCAGGACACACACACGGACACACACACACAGAGACACCGGGACACACACGGACACACACAGAGACACACACACGGACACACACACACAGAGACACCGGGACACACACACACAGAGACACCGGGACACACACACACACAGAGACACCGGGACACACACACACAGAGAGACACCGGGACACACACAGAGAGACACCGGGACACACACACAGAGAGAGACACCGGGACACACACACACACAGAGACACCGGGACACACACACAGAGAGACACCGGGACACACACACAGAGACACACCGGGACACACACACACACAGAGACACCGGGACACACACACACACAGAGACACCGGGACACACACACACAGAGAGACACCGGGACACACACAGAGAGACACCGGGACACACACACACACACAGACACCAGGACACACACACAGAGAGACACCGGGACACACACACACACACAGACACCGGGACACACACACACACACACAGACACCGGGACACACACACACAGAGAGACACCGGGACACACACACACAGAGAGACACCGGGACACACACACACAGAGAGAGACACCGGGACACACAGAGAGAGAGAGAGACACCGGGACACACACACACAGACACAACAGGACACACACACACACACAGAGACACTGGGGCACACACACACACACACAGAGACACCGGGACACACACACACACAGAGACACCGGGACACACACACACAGAGAGACACCGGGACACACACAGAGAGACACCGGGACACACACACAGAGAGAGACACCGGGACACACACACACACAGAGACACCGGGACACACACACAGAGAGACACCGGGACACACACACAGAGAGACACCGGGACACACACACACACAGAGACACCGGGACACACACACACAGAGAGACACCGGGACACACACACACAGAGAGACACCGGGACACACACAGAGAGACACCGGGACACACACACACACACAGACACCAGGACACACACACAGAGAGACACCGGGACACACACACACACACAGACACCGGGACACACACACACACACAGACACCGGGACACACACACACAGAGAGACACCGGGACACACACACACAGAGAGACACCGGGACACACACACACAGAGAGAGACACCGGGACACACAGAGAGAGAGAGAGACACCGGGACACACACACACAGACACAACAGGACACACACACACACACAGAGACACTGGGGCACACACACACACACACACACAGAGACACCGGGACACACACACACACAGAGACACCGGGACACACACACACAGAGAGACACCGGGACACACACAGAGAGACACCGGGACACACACACAGAGAGAGACACCGGGACACACACACACACAGAGACACCGGGACACACACACAGAGAGACACCGGGACACACACACAGAGAGACACCGGGACACACACACACACAGAGACACCGGGACACACACACACAGAGAGACACCGGGACACACACACACAGAGAGACACCGGGACACACACAGAGAGACACCGGAACACACACACACACACAGACACCAGGACACACACACAGAGAGACACCGGGACACACACACACACACAGACACCGGGACACACACACACACACAGACACCGGGACACACACACACAGAGAGACACCGGGACACACACACACAGAGAGACACCGGGACACACACACACAGAGAGAGACACCGGGACACACAGAGAGAGAGAGAGACACCGGGACACACACACACAGACACAACAGGACACACACACACACACACAGAGACACTGGGGCACACACACACACACACAGAGACAGCAGGACACACACACACAGAGACACCGGGACACACACACACAGAGACACCGGGACACACAGAGAGAGAGAGACCGGGACACACAGAGAGAGACACCGGGACACACACAGAGAGACACCGGGACACACACACACAGAGACACCAGGACACACACACAGAGAGACACCGGGACACACACAGAGAGACACCGGGACACACACACACACAGAGACACCAGGACACACACACACAGAGACACCGGGACACACACACACAGAGAGACACCGGGACACACACACACAGAGAGAGACACCGGGACACAGAGAGAGAGAGAGACACCGGGACGCACACACACAGAGACACCGGGACACACACACAGAGAGAGAGACACCGGGGCACACACACAGAGAGAGACACCGGGACACACACACAGAGAGAGACACCGGGACACACACACACAGAGAGACACCGGGACACACACACAGAGAGACACCAGGACACACACACAGAGAGAGACACCGGGACACACACACACAGAGACACCGGGACACACACACACAGAGACACCGGGACACACACACACAGAGAGACACCGGGACACACACACAGAGAGAGACACCGGGCCACACACAGAGAGAGACACCGGGACACACACAGAGAGACACCGGGACACACACACACACAGAGACACCAGGACACACACACACAGAGACACCGGGACACACACACAGAGAGAGACACCGGGACACACACACAGACAGAGAGACACCGGGACACACACACACAGAGACACCGGGACACACACACAGAGAGAGACACCGGGACACACACACAGAGAGACACCGGGACACACACACACAGAGACACCGGGACACACACACACAGAGAGACACCGGGACACACACACAGAGAGAGACACCGGGCCACACACAGAGAGAGACACCGGGACACACACAGAGAGACACCGGGACACACACACACACAGAGACACCAGGACACACACACAGAGAGACACCGGGACACACACACACACACAGAGACACCGGGACACACACACACACACAGAGACACCGGGACACACACACACAGAGAGACACCGGGACACACACACACACACAGAGACACCGGGACACACACACACACAGAGAGACACCGGGACACACACACGCAGAGAGACACCGGGACACACACACACAGAGACACCGGGACACACACACAGAGAGAGACACCGGGACACACACACACACACAGAGACACCGGGACACACACACACACACACAGAGACACCGGGACACACACACACACACAGAGACACCGGGACACACACACAGAGAGAGAGACACCGGGACACACACACACAGAGAGAGACACCGGGACACACACACACAGAGAGACACCGGGACACACACACACACCGAGAGACACCGGGACACACACACACACAGAGACACCGGGACACACACACACAGGGAGACACCGGGACACACACACACAGACACAACAGGACACACACACACAGAGACACCGGGACACACACACACACAGAGACACCAGGACACACACACACAGGGAGACACCGGGACACACACACACAGACACAACAGGACACATACACACACACACAGACACTGGGGCACACACACACACAGAGACACCGGGACACACACACAGAGAGACACCGGGACACACACACACAGAGAGACAATGGGACACACACACACAGAGAGACAACGGCACACACACACAGAGAGACAACGGGACACACACACAGAGAGACACCGGGACACACACACAGAGACACCAGGACACACACACACACACACACACAGAGAAACCGGGACACACACACACACACAGAGACACCGGGACACACAGAGACACCGGGACACACACACACACAGAGACACCGGGACACACACACACACAGAGACACCGGGACACACACACACACAGAGACACCGGGACACACACACACAGAGAGACACCGGGACACACACAGAGAGAGAGACACCGGGACACACACACACAGAGACACCAGGACACACACACACACAGAGACACCGGGACACACACACAGAGAGAGACACCGGGACACACACACACACACACACACGGAGACACCGGGACACACACACACACAGAGAGAGACACCGGGACACACACACAGAGAGAGACACCGGGACACACACACAGAGAGAGACACCGGGCCACACACAGAGCGAGACACCGGGACACACACAGAGAGACACTGGGACACACACACACACAGAGACACCAGGACGCACACACACAGAGAGACACCGGGACACACACACACAGAGAGACACCGGGACACACACACACAGAGAGACACCGGGACACACACACACAGAGAGACACCGGGACACACACACACAGAGAGAGACACCGGGACACACACACAGAGAGAGACACCGGGACACACACACACAGAGAGACACGGGGACACACACACACAGGGAGACACCGGGACATACACACACAGACACAACAGGACACACACACACAGAGACACCGGGACACACACACACACAGAGACACCAGGACACACACACACAGGGAGACACCGGGACACACACACACAGACGCAACAGGACACACACACACACACACAGAGACACTGGGGCACACACACACACAGAGACACCGGGACGCACACACAGAGAGACACCGGGACGCACACACAGAGAGACACCGGGACGCACACACAGAGAGACACCGGGACACACACACAGAGAGACACCGGGACACACACACACACACAGACACCAGGACACACACACACAGGGAGACACCGGGACACACACACACAGACACAACAGGATACACACACACACACACAGAGACACTGGGGCACACACACACAAAGAGACACCGGGACACACACACACAGAGACACCGGGACACACACACAGAGAGACACCGGGACACACACAGAGAGACACCGGGACACACACACACACAGAGACACCAGGACACACACACAGAGAGACACCGGGACACACACAGAGAGACACCGGGACACACACACACACAGAGACACCGGACACACACAGAGAGACACCGGGACACACACACACACAGAGACACCAGGACACACACACACAGAGACACCGGGACACACACACACACAGAGACACCCGGACACACACACACACACAGAGACACCAGGACACACACACACGCAGAGACACCAGGACACACACACACACAGAGACACCGGGACACACACACAGAGAGGCACCGGGACACACACACACAGAGAGACACCGGGACACACACACACAGAGACACCGGGACACACACACAGAGAGAGACACCGGGACACACACACAGAGAGAGACACCGGGACACACACAGAGAGAGAGACACTGGGACACACACAAACACAGAGACACCAGGACGCACACACAGAGAGACACCGGGACACACACACACACAGAGACACCGGGACACACACACACAGAGAGACACCGTGACACACACACACACACAGAGAGACACCGGGACACACACAGAGAGAGAGACACCGGGACACACAGAGAGAGAGAAACACCGGGACACGCACACACAGAGAGAGACACCGGGACACACACACACAGAGAGAGACACCGGGACACACACACACAGAGAGACACCGGGTCACACACACAGAGAGAGACACCGGGACACACACACACACACAGAGACACCGGGACACACACACACAGGGAGACACCGGGACACACACACACAGACACAACAGGACACACACACACAGAGACACCGGGACACACACACACAGGGAGACACCGGGACACACACACACAGACACAACAGGACACACACACACACACAGAGACACTGGGGCACACACACACAAAGAGACACCGGGACGCACACACAGAGAGACACCGGGACGCACACACAGAGAGACACCGGGACACACACACACAGAGACACCAGGACACACACACACAGAGAGACACCAGGACACACACACACAGGGAGACACCGGGACACACACACACAGACACAACAGGATACACACACACACACACACACAGACAGTGGGGCACACACACACACAGAGACACCGGGACACACACACACAGAGACACCGGGACACACACACACAGAGACACCGGGACATACACACAGAGAGACACCGGGACACACACACACAGAGACACCGGGACACACACACAGAGAGACACCGGGACACACACACAGAGAGACACCGGGACACACACAGAGAGATACCGGGACACACAGACACACAGAGACACCAGGACACACACACACAGAGAGACACCGGGACACACACACAGAGAGACACCGGGACACACACACACACACACACAGAGACACCGGGACACACACACACAGAGACACCGGGACACACACAGAGAGAGAGACACCGGGACACACACACACAGAGAGACACCGGGACACAAACACACAGAGAGACACCGGGACACACACACACAGAGACACCGGGACACACACACAGAGAGAGACACCGGGACACACACACACACACAGAGACACCGGGACACACACACACACACAGAGACACCGGGACACACACACACACACAGAGACACCGGGACACACACACAGAGAGAGAGACACCGGGACACACACACACACAGAGAGAGACACCGGGACACACACACACAGAGAGACACCGGGACACACACACACACCGAGAGACACCGGGACACACACACACAGACACAACAGGACACACACACACAGAGAAACCGGGACACACACACACACAGAGACACCAGGACACACACACACAGGGAGACACCGGGACACACACACACAGACACAACAGGACACATACACACACACACAGACACTGGGGCACACACACACACAGAGACACCGGGACACACACACAGAGAGACACCGGGACACACACACACAGAGAGACAATGGGACACACACACACAGAGAGACAACGGCACACACACACAGAGAGACAACGGGACACACACACAGAGAGACACCGGGACACACACACAGAGACACCAGGACACACACACACACACACACAGAGAAACCGGGACACACACACACACAGAGACACCGGGACACACAGAGACACCGGGACACACACACACACAGAGACACCGGGACACACACACACACAGAGACACCGGGACACACACACACACAGAGACACCGGGACACACACACACACAGAGACACCGGGACACACACACACACAGAGACACCGGGACACACACAGAGAGAGAGACACCGGGACACACACACACAGAGACACCAGGACACACACACACACAGAGACACCGGGACACACACACAGAGAGAGACACCGGGACACACACACACACACACACAGAGACACCGGGACACACACACACACAGAGAGAGACACCGGGACACACACACAGAGAGAGACACCGGGACACACACACAGAGAGAGACACCGGGCCACACACAGAGCGAGACACCGGGACACACACAGAGAGACACTGGGACACACACACACACAGAGACACCAGGACGCACACACACAGAGAGACACCGGGACACACACACACAGAGAGACACCGGGACACACACACACAGAGAGACACCGGGACACACACACACAGAGAGACACCGGGACACACACACACAGAGAGAGACACTGGGACACACACACAGAGAGAGACACTGGGACACACACACACAGAGAGACACCGGGACACACACACACAGAGAGACACCGGGACACACACACACAGAGAGAGACACCGGGACACACACACAGAGAGAGACACCGGGACACACACACAGAGAGACACGGGGACACACACACACAGGGAGACACCGGGACATACACACACAGACACAACAGGACACACACACACAGAGACACCGGGACACACACACACACAGAGACACCAGGACACACACACACAGGGAGACACCGGGACACACACACACAGACGCAACAGGACACACACACACACACACAGAGACACTGGGGCACACACACACACAGAGACACCGGGACGCACACACAGAGAGACACCGGGACGCACACACAGAGAGACACCGGGACACACACACAGAGAGACACCGGGACACACACACACACACAGACACCAGGACACACACACACAGGGAGACACCGGGACACACACACACAGACACAACAGGATACACACACACACACACAGAGACACTGGGGCACACACACACAAAGAGACACCGGGACACACACACACAGAGACACCGGGACACACACACAGAGAGACACCGGGACACACACAGAGAGACACCGGGACACACACACACACAGAGACACCAGGACACACACACAGAGAGACACCGGGACACACACAGAGAGACACCGGGACACACACACACACAGAGACACCGGACACACACAGAGAGACACCGGGACACACACACACACAGAGACACCAGGACACACACACACAGAGACACCGGGACACACACACACACAGAGTAACCCGGACACACACACACACACAGAGACACCGGGACACACACACACACAGAGACACCAGGACACACACACACACAGAGACACCGGGACACACACACAGAGAGGCACCGGGACACACACACACAGAGAGACACCGGGACACACACACACAGAGACACCGGGACACACACACAGAGAGAGACACCGGGACACACACACAGAGAGAGACACCGGGACACACACAGAGAGAGAGACACTGGGACACACACACACACAGAGACACCAGGACGCACACACAGAGAGACACCGGGACACACACACACACAGAGACACCGGGACACACACACACAGAGAGACACCGTGACACACACACACACAGAGAGAGACACCGGGACACACACAGAGAGAGAGACACCGGGACACACAGAGAGAGAGAGACACCGGGACACGCACACACAGAGAGAGACACCGGGACACACACACACAGAGAGAGACACCGGGACACACACACACAGAGAGACACCGGGTCACACACACAGAGAGAGACACCGGGACACACACACACACACAGAGACACCGGGACACACACACACAGGGAGACACCGGGACACACACACACAGACACAACAGGACACACACACACAGAGACACCGGGACACACACACACACAGAGACACCAGGACACACACACACAGGGAGACACCGGGACACACACGCACAGACACAACAGGACACACACACACACACAGAGACACTGGGGCACACACACAGAGAGACACCGGGACACACACACACAGAGACACCAGGACACACACACACAGAGAGACACCAGGACACACACACACAGAGAGACACCAGGACACACACACACAGGGAGACACCGGGACACACACACACAGACACAACAGGACACACACACACACACACACAGACAGTGGGGCACACACACACACAGAGACACCGGGACACACACACACAGAGACACCGGGACACACACACACAGAGACACCGGGACATACACACAGAGAGACACCGGGACACACAGACACACAGAGACACCAGGACACACACACACACAGAGACACCGGGACACACACACAGAGAGACACCGGGACACACACACACACACACAGAGACACCGGGACACACACACACAGAGACACCGGGACACACACACAGAGAGAGACACCGGGACACACACACACAGAGAGACACCGGGACACACGCACAGAGAGAGACACCGGGACACACACACAGAGAGAGACACCGGGACACACACACAGAGAGAGACACCGGGCCACACACAGAGAGAGACACCGGGACACACACAGAGAGACACCGGGACACACACACACAGACACAACAGGACACACACACACAGAGACACCGGGACACACACACACACAGAGACACCGGGACACACACACACACAGAGACACCAGGACACACACACACAGGGAGACACCGGGACACACACACACAGACACAACAGGACACACACACACACACAGACAGACAGTGGGGCACACACACACAGAGACACCGGGACACACACACACAGAGACACCGGGACACACACACACAGAGACACCGGGACATGCACACAGAGAGACACCGGGACACACACACACAGAGACACCGGGACACACACACAGAGAGACACCGGGACACACACACAGAGAGACACCGGGACACACACAGAGAGACACCGGGACACACACACACACAGAGACACCAGGACACACACACAGAGAGACACCGGGACACACACAGAGAGACACTGGGACACACACACACACACAGAGACACCAGGACACACACACAGAGAGACACCGGGACACACACAGAGAGACACCGGGACACACACACACACACAGACACCAGGACACACACACACAGAGACACCGGGACACACACACACACAGAGACACCGGGACACACACACACAGAGAGACACCGGGACACACACACACACAGAGACACCGGGACACACACACACAGAGAGAGACACCGGGACACACACACAGAGAGAGACACCGGGACACACACACACAGAGAGACACCGCGCCACACACAGAGAGAGACACCGGGACACACACAGAGAGACACCGGGACACACACACACAGACACAACAGGACACACACACACAGAGACACCGGGACACACACACACACAGAGACACCGGGACACACACACACAGGGAGACACTGGGACACACACACACAGACACAACAGGACACATACACACACACACAGACACTGGGGCACACACACACAGAGAGACACCGGGACACACACACAGAGAGACACCGGGACACACACACACAGAGACACCGGGACATACACACAGAGAGACACCGGGACACACACACACAGAGACACCGGGACACACACACACAGAGACACCGGGACACACACACAGAGAGACACCGGGACACACACACAGAGAGACACCGGGACACACACAGAGAGACACCGGGACACACACACACACAGAGACACCAGGACACACACACAGAGAGACACCGGGACACACACAGAGAGACACTGGGACACACACACACACAGAGACACCAGGACACACACACAGAGAGACACCAGGACACACACACAGAGAGACACCGGGACACACACGGAGAGACACCGGGACACACACACACACACAGACACCAGGACACACACACACAGAGACACCGGGACACACACACACACAGAGACACCGGGACACACACACACAGAGAGACACCGGGACACACACACACAGAGAGAGACACCGGGACACACACACACAGAGAGAGACACCGGGACACACACACAGAGAGAGACACCGGGACACACACACAGAGAGAGACACCGCGCCACACACAGAGAGAGACACCGGGACACACACAGAGAGACACCGGGACACACACACACAGACACAACAGGACACACACACACAGAGACACCGGGACACACACACACACACAGACACCGGGACACACACACACACAGAGACACCAGGACACACACACACAGGGAGACACTGGGACACACACACACAGACACAACAGGACACATACACACACACACAGACACTGGGGCACACACACACAGAGAGACACCGGGACACACACACAGAGAGACACCGGGACACACACACACAGAGAGACAACGGGACACACACACAGAGAGACACCGGGACACACACACAGAGACACCGGGACACACACACACAGAGACACCAGGACACACACACAGAGAGACACCGGGACACACACACACACAGAGACACCGGGACACACACACACAGAGAGACACCGGGACACACACACACACAGTGACACCGGGACACACACACACACAGAGACACCGGGACACACACACACAGAGAGACACCGGGACACACACACACACAGAGACACCGTGACACACACACACACAGAGACACCGGGACACACACACAGAGAGAGACACCGGGACACACACACACAGAGAGACACCGGGACACACACACACAGAGAGACACCGGGACACAGACACAGAGAGAAACACCGGGACACACACACAGAGAGAGACACCGGGCCACACACAGAGAGAGACACCGGGACACACACAGAGAGACACTGGGACACACACACACACAGAGACACTGGGACACACACACACACAGAGACACCAGGACACACACACACAGAGACACTGGGACACACACACACAGAGAGACACCGGGACACACACACACACAGAGACACCGGGACACACACACACACACAGAGCCACCGGGACACACACACACAGAGAGCCACCGGGACACACACACACACACAGAGACACCGGGACACACACACAGAGAGAGACACCGGGACACACACACACACAGAGACACCGGGACACACACACACACACAGAGACACCGGGACACACACACACACACATACACAGAGACACCAGGACACACACACAACAGGACACACACACACACAGAGAGACACTGGGGCACACACACACACAGAGACACCGGGACACACACACACAGAGACACCGGGACACACACACAGAGAGACACCGGGACACACACAGAGAGACACCGGGACACACACACACACAGAGACACCAGGACACACACACACAGAGAGACACCGGGACACACACAGAGAGACACCGGGACACACACACACACACAGAGACACCGGGACACACACACACACAGAGACACCGGGACACACACACACACAGAGACACCGGGACACACACACACAGAGAGACACATGGACATACACACAGAGAGACACCGGGACACACACACACACACAGACACCTGGACACACACACACACACAGGGAGACACCGGGACACACACACACACAGACACAACAGCACACACACAGAGACACCAGGACACACACACAGAGAGACACCGGGACACACACACACACAGAGACACCGGGACACACACACACAGAGACACCGGGACACACACACACACAGAGACACCGGGACACACACACACACAGAGACACCGGGACACACACACACACAGAGACACCGGGACACACACACACAGAGACACCGGGACACACACACACAGAGACACCGGGACACACACACACAGAGACACTGGGACACACACACACACAGAGACACCGGGACACACACACACAGAGAGACACCGGGCCACACACAGAGAGAGACACCGGGACACACACAGAGAGACACCGGGACACACACACACACAGAGACACCAGGACACACACACACAGAGACACCGGGACACACACACACACAGAGACACCGGGACACACACACAGAGAGAGACACGGGGACACACACTCAGAGAGAGACACCGGGACACACACACAGAGAGACACCGGGACACACACACACAGAGACACCGGGACACACACACACAGAGACACCGGGACACACACACACCGAGACACCGGGACACACACACACACAGACACCGGGACACACACACACACACACAGAGACACCGGGACACACACACACACAGAGAGACACCGGGACACACACACACAGATAGAGACACCGGGACACACACACACACAGAGAGACACCGGGACACACACACACACAGAGACACCGGGACACACACACACAGAGAGACACCGGGACACACACACACACAGGGAGACACCGGGACACACACACACAGACACAACAGGACACACACACACAGAGACACCGGGACACACACACACACAGAGACACGGGGACACACACACACAGGGAGACACCGGGACGCACACACACAGACACAACAGGACACATACACACACACACAGACACTGGGGCACACACACACACAGAGACACTGGGGCACACACACACAGAGAGACACCGGGACACACACACAGAGAGAGACAACGGGACACACACACAGAGACACCGGGACACACACACACAGAGACACCGGGACACACACACAGAGACACCGGGACACACACACACAGAGACACCAGGACACACACACACAGAGACACCGGGACACACACACACACAGAGACACCGGGACACACACACACAGAGAGACACCGGGACACACACACACACAGAGACACCGGGACACACACACACAGAGAGACACCGGGACACACACACACACAGAGACACCGGGACACACACACACACAGAGACACCGGGACACACACACACAGAGACACCGGGACACACACACACACAGAGACACCGACACACACACACACACAGAGACACCAGGACACACACACAGAGACACCGGGACACACACACACAGAGAGACACCGGGACACACACACAGAGAGACACCGGGACACACACACACAGAGACACCGGGACACACACACAGAGATAGACACCGGGACACACACACACAGAGAGACACCGGGACACACACACACAGAGAGACACCGGGACACACACACACACAGTGACACCGGGACACACACACACACACACACACACAGAGACACCGGGACACACACACAGAGAGACACCGGGACACACGCACACAGAGAGACACCGGGACACACACAGAGAGACACCGGGACACACACACACACACAGACACCGGGACATACACACACAGAGAGACACCGGGAGACACACACACACAGAGACACCGGGACACACACACAGAGAGAGACACCGGGACACACACACACACAGAGAGACACTGGGACACACACACAGAGAGAGACACGGGGACACACACACAGAGAGAGACACGGGGACACACACAGAGAGAGAGACACCGGGACACACACACAGAGAGACACCGGGACACACACACAGACACAGAGACACCGGGACACACACACACACAGAGACACCGGGACACACACACACACAGAGACACCGGGACACACACACACACAGACACCGGGACACACACACAGAGAGACACCGGGACACACACACACAGAGAGACACCGGGACACACACACACACAGAGACACCAGGACACACACACACAGAGACACCGGGACACACACACACACAGAGACACCGGGACACACACACAGAGTGAGACACGGGGAGACACACTCAGAGAGAGACACCGGGACACACACACAGAGAGACACCGGGACACACACACACAGAGACACCGGGACACACACACACAGAGACACCGGGACACACACACACAGAGACACCGGGACACACACACACACAGACACCGGGACACACACACACACACAGAGACACCGGGACACACACACACACAGAGAGACACCGGGACACACACACACACACAGAGACACCGGGACACACACACACACAGAGAGACACCGGGACACACACACACACAGAGACACCGGGACACACACACACAGAGAGACACCGGGACACACACACACACAGGGAGACACCGGGACACACACACACAGACACAACAGGACACACACACACAGAGACACCGGGACACACACACACACAGAGACACCGGGACACACACACACAGGGAGACACCGGGACGCACACACACAGACACAACAGGACACATACACACACACACAGACACTGGGGCACACACACACAGAGAGACACCGGGACACACACACAGAGAGACACCGGGACACACACACACACAGAGACAATGGGACACACACACACAGAGAGACAACGGGACACACACACAGAGACACCGGGACACACACACACAGAGACACCGGGACACACACACAGAGACACCGGGACACACACACACAGAGACACCAGGACACACACACACAGAGACACCGGGACACACACACACACAGAGACACCGGGACACACACACACAGAGAGACACCGGGACACACACACACAGAGAGACACCGGGACACACACACACACAGAGACACCGGGACACACACACACACAGAGACACCGGGACACACACACACAGAGAGACACCGGGACACACACACACAGAGAGACACCGGGACACACACACACACAGAGACACCGGGACACACACACACACAGAGACACCGGGACACACACACACACAGAGACACCGGGACACACACACACACAGAGACACCGGGACACACACACACACAGAGACACCAGGACACACACACAGAGACACCGGGACACACACACACACAGAGACACCGGGACACACACACAGAGAGACACCGGGAGACACACACACAGAGACACCGGGACACACACACACAGACACCGGGACACACACACAGAGACACCGGGACACACACACAGAGAGAGACACCGGGACACACACACACGGAGAGAGACACCAGGACACACACACACACAGAAACACCGGGACACACACACAGAGATAGACACCGGGACACACACACACAGAGAGACACCGGGACACACACACACACAGAGACACCGGGACACATACACACACACACAGAGACACCGGGACACACACACAGAGAGACACCGGGACACACGCACACAGAGAGACACCGGGACACACACAGAGAGACACCGGGACACACACACACACAGACACCGGGACATACACACACAGAGAGACACCGGGAGACACACACACACAGAGACACCGGGACACACACACAGAGAGAGACACCGGGACACACACACACACACAGAGACACCGGGACACACACACAGAGAGAGACACGGGGACACACACACAGAGAGAGACACGGGGACACACACAGAGAGAGAGACACCGGGACACACACACAGAGAGACACCGGGACACACACACACACAGAGACACCTGGACACACACAGAGAGACACCGGGACACACACACACAGAGACACTGGGACACACACACACACACACACAGAGACACCGGGACACACACACAGAGAGACACCGGGACACACGCACACAGAGAGACACCGGGACACACACAGAGAGACACCGGGACACACACACACACAGACACCGGGACATACACACACAGAGAGACACCGGGAGACACACACACACAGAGACACCGGGACACACACACAGAGAGAGACACCGGGACACACACACACACACAGAGACACCGGGACACACACACAGAGAGAGACACGGGGACACACACACAGAGAGAGACACGGGGACACACACAGAGAGAGAGACACCGGGACACACACACAGAGAGACACCGGGACACACACACACACAGAGACACCTGGACACACACAGAGAGACACCGGGACACACACACACAGAGACACTGGGACACACACACAGAGAGACACCGGGACACACACACACACACAGACACCGGGACACACACACACAGAGAGACACCGGGACACACACACACACAGAGACACCGGGACACACACACACAGAGAGACACCGGGACACACACACACACAGAGACACCGGGACACACACACACACAGAGACACCGGGACACACACACACAGAGACACCGGGACACACACACACACAGAGACACCGGGACACACACACACACAGAGACACCAGGACACACACACAGAGACACCGGGACACACACACACACAGAGACACCGGGACACACACACACACAGAGACACCGGGACACACACACACACAGAGACACCGGGACACACACAGAGAGACACCGGGACACACACACAGAGAGACACCGGGACACACACAGAGAGACACCGGGACATACACACACAGAGAGACACCGGGAGACACACACACACAGAGACACCGGGACACACACACAGAGAGAGACACCGGGACACACACACACACAGAGAGACACCGGGACACACACAGAGAGAGAGACACGGGGACACACACACAGAGAGAGACACGGGGACACACACAGAGAGAGAGACACCGGGACACACACACAGCGAGACACCGGGACACACACACACACAGAGACACCTGGACACACACACAGAGAGACACCGGGACACACACACACACAGAGACACTGGGACACACACACAGAGAGACACCGGGACACACACACACACAGAGACACCGGGACACACACACACACACAGACACCGGGACACACACACACACAGAGACACCGGGACACACACACACACAGAGACACCGGGACACACACACACAGAGACACCGGGACACACACACACACAGATACCGGGACACACACACAGAGAGACACTGGGACACACACACACACAGAGACACCGGGACACACACACACAGAGAGACACCGGGACACACACACACAGAGAGACACCGGGACACACACACACAGAGACACCGGGACACACACACACACAGATACCGGGACACACACACAGAGAGACACTGGGACACACACACACACAGAGACACCGGGACACACACGCACAGAGAGACACCGGGACACACACACAGAGAGACACCGGGACACACACACAGAGAGACACCGGGACACACACACACAGAGACACCGGGACACACACACAGAAACACCGGGACACACACACAGAGAGACACCGGGACACACACACAGAGAGACACCGGGACACACACACACAGAGACACCGGGACACACACACAGAGACACCGGGACACACACACAGAGAGACACCGGGACACACACACAGAGAGACACCGGGACACACACACAGAGAGACACCGGGACACACACACACACAGAGACACCGGGACACACACACACAGACAGACACCGGGACACACACACACACACACAGAGACACCGGGACACACACACACAGAGACACCGGGACACACACACACACACAGACACCGGGACACACACACACACACACACACACACACACAGAGAGACACCGGGACACACACACAGAGAGAGACACCAGGACACACACACAGAGAGAAACACCGGGACACACACACAGAGAGAGACACCGGGACACACACACACAGAGAGACACCGGGACACACACACACAGACACCGGGACACACACACACACAGAGAGACACCGGGACACACACACAGAGAGAGACACCGGGACACACACAGAGAGAGAGACACCGGGACACACACACACAGAGAGACACCGGGACACACACACACACAGCGACACCGGGGGACACACACACAGAGAGAGACACCGGGACACACACACAGAGAGAGACACCGGGACACACACAGAGAGAGAGACACTGGGACACACACAGACAGAGACACGGGGACACACACACAGAGAGAGACACCGGGACACACACACAGAGAGAGACACCGGGACACACACACACAGAGACACCGGGACACACACACACAGAGACACCGGGACACACACACACAGAGAGACACCAGGACACACACACACAGAGACACCAGGACACACACACACACAGACACCGGGACACACACACAGAGAGAGACACCAGGACACACACACACAGAGACACCGGGACACACACACACTGAGAGACACCGGGATACACACACAGAGAGAGACACCGGGACACACACACACAGAGAGAGACACCGGGACACACACACACAGAGACACCGGGACACACACACACAGAGACACCGGGACACACACACACACACAGAGACACCGGGACGTGCACACAGAGAGACACCAGGACACACACACACAGAGACACCGGGACACACACACACAGAGACACCGGGACACACACACAGAGAGACACCGGGACACACACACACAGAGAGACACCAGGACACACACACACAGAGACACCAGGACACACACACACAGAGACACCGGGACACACACACACAGAGAGACACCAGGACACACACACACACAGAGACACCGTGACACACACACACACACACAGACACCAGGACACACACACACAGAGACACCGGGACACACACACACACAGAGACACCGGGACACACACACAGAGAGACACCGGGACACACACACACAGAGACACCGGGACACACACACACAGACACCGGGACACACACACAGAGACACCGGGACACACACACAGAGAGACACCGGGACACACACACACACAGAGACACCGGGACACACACACACGGAGACACCGGGACACACACACAGAGACACCGGGACACACACACACAGAGACACCGGGACACACACACAGAGAGACACCGGGACACACACACAGAGAGACACCGGGACACACACACACAGAGACACCGGGACACACACACAGAGAGACACCGGGAAACACACACAATGAGACACCGGGACACACACACAGAGAGACACCGGGACACACACACACACAGAGTGACACCGGGACACACACACACAGAGAGAGACACCGGGACACACACACACACAGAGACACCGGGACACACACACAGACAGAGAGACACCGGGACACACACACAGAGACACTTGGACACACACAGAGAGAGAGACACCGGGACACACACACAGAGACACTGGGACACACACACATAGAGAGACACCGGGACACGCACACACACACAGAGACACCAGGACATACACACAGAGAGACACCGGGACACACACACACACAGAGACACCGGGACACACACACACAGAGAGACACCGGGACAGAGACACCGGGACAAACACACACAGAGAGAGACACCGGGACACACACACACACACACAGAGACACCGGGACACACACACACACACAGAGACACCGGGACACACACACAGAGAGAGACACCGGGACACACACACACAGAGAGACACCGGGACACACACACACACACAGAGACACCGGGACACACACACACACACAGAGACACCGGGACACACACACACAGAGAGACACTGGGACACACACACACAGAGAGAGACACCGGGACACACACACACACAGAGACACCGGGACACACACAAACACAGAGACACCGGGACACACAGACAGAGAGACACCGGGACACACAGACAGAGAGACACCGGGACACACACAGAGAGAGACACCGGGACACACACACAGAGAGAGACACCGGAACACACACACAGAGAGAGACACCGGGACACACACACACAGAGAGACACCGGGACACACACACACAGAGAGACACCGGGACACACACACACACACACACACACACAGACACCGGGGGACACACACACACACACAGAGACACCGGGACACACACACACACAGAGACACCGGGACACACACACACAGAGAGACACCGGGACACACACACACACACAGAGACACCGGGACACACACACACAGAGAGACACCGGGACACACACACACACAGAGACACCGGGACACACACACAGACACAGAGACACCGGGACACACACACACAGAGACACGGGGACACACACACACACAGAGACACCGGGACACACACACACAGAGAGAGACACCGGGACACACACACACACAGAGACACCGGGACACACAGACACAGAGAGACACCGGGACACACACACACAGAGAGACACCGGGACACACACACAGACACAGAGACACCGGGACACACACACACAGAGACACCGGGCCACACACACACAGAGACACCGGGACACACACACACAGAGACACCGGGACACACACACACAGAGAGACACCGGGACACACACACACAGAGAGACACCGGGACACACACACACACAGAGACACCGGGGCACACACACACACAGAGACACCGGGACACACACACACACAGAGACACCGGGACACACACACACACACACACACACAGAGACACCGGGGCACACACACACAGAGAGACACCGGGACACACACACACACAGAGACACCGGGACACACACACACACAGAGACACCGGGACACACACACACAGAGAGACACCGGGACACACACACACACAGAGAGACACCGGGACACACACACAGAGAGACACCGGGACACACACACACAGAGACACCGGGACACACACACAGAGACACCGGGAAACACACACAGAGAGACACCGGGACACACACACAGAGAGACACCGGGACACACACACAGAGAGACACCGGGACACACACACACAGAGACACCGGGACACACACACACAGAGAGACACCGGGACACACACACACACAGAGACACCGGGACACACACACACACACAGAGACACCGGGACACACACACACACACAGACACCGGGACACACACACACACACACAGACACCGGGACACACACACACACAGAGACACCGGGACACACACACACACACAGAGAGAGACACCGGGACACACACACAGAGAGAGACACCAGGACACACACACAGAGAGAGACACCGGGACACACACACAGAGAGAGACACCGGGACACACACACAGAGAGAGACACCGGGACACACACACACAGAGACACCGGGACACACACACAGAGAGAGACACCAGGACACACACACAGAGAGAGACACCGGGACACACACACAGAGTGAGACACCGGGACACACACACAGAGAGAGACACCGGGACACACACACACAGAGAGACACCGGGACACACACACACACACAGAGACACCGGGACACACACACACACAGAGAGACACCGGGACACACACACAGAGAGAGACACCGGGACACACAGAGAGAGAGAGACACGGGGACACACACACAGAGAGAGACACCGGGACACACACACAGAGAGAGACACCGGGACACACACACAGAGAGAGACACGGGGACACACACACAGAGAGAGACACCGGGACACACACACAGAGAGAGACACGGGGACACACACACAGAGAGAGACACCGGGACACACACACAGAGAGAGACACCGGGACACACACAGAGAGAGACACCGGGACACACACACAGAGAGACACCGGGACACACACACAGAGAGACACCGGGACACACACACACAGAGACACCGGGACACACACACACAGAGACACCGGGACACACACACACACAGACACCGGGACACACACACACACAGACACTGGGACACACACACACACTGGGACACACACACACACAGAGACACCGGGACGTGCACACACACAGAGAGACACCGGGACGTGCACACACACAGAGAGACACCGGGACGTGCACACACAGAGACACCGGGACACACACACACAGAGACACCGGGACACACACACACACACACAGAGACACCGGGACACACACACACACAGAGAGACACCAGGACACACACACACAGAGACAACGGGACACACACACACAGAGACACCGGGACACACACACACAGAGAGACACCAGGACACACACACACAGAGACACCAGGACACACACACACAGAGACACCGGGACACACACACAGAGAGAGACACTGGGACACACACACAGAGAGACACCGGGACACACACACACAGAGAGACACCGGGACACACACACACACAGAGAGACACCGGGACACACACACACACAGAGACACCGGGACACACACAGAGAGAGAGACACCGGGACACACACACACAGAGAGACACCGGGACACACACACAGAGAGAGACACCGGGACACACACACACAGAGAGACACCGGGACACACACACAGAGAGACACCGGGACACACACACACACCGAGACACCGGGACACACACACACAGAGACACCGGGACACACACACACAGAGACACCGGGACACACACACACAGAGACACCGGGACACACACACACAGAGACACCGGGACACACACACACACAGAGACACCGGGACACACACACACACACAGAGAGTCACCGGGACACACACACACACAGAGACACCGGGACACACACACACACAGAGACACCGGGACACACACACACACAGAGACACCGGGACACACACACAGAGAGAGACACCGGGACACACACACACACAGAGACACCGGGACACACACACACAGAGAGACACCGGGACACACACACAGAGAGAGACACCGGGACACACACACACAGAGAGACACCGGGACACACACACACAGAGAGACACCGGGACACACACACACAGAGAGACACCGGGACACACACACACACAGAGAGAGACACCGGGACACACACACACACAGAGACACCGGGACACACACACACAGAGACACCGGGACACACACACACAGAGAGACACCGGGACACACACACACACAGAGAGAGACACCGGGACACACACACACACAGAGACACCGGGACACACACACACAGAGACACCGGGACACACACACACAGAGACACCGGGACACACACACACAGAGAGAGACACCGGGACACACACACACAGAGAGACACCGGGACACACACACACACAGAGACACCGGGACACACACACACAGAGAGACACCGGGACACACACACACACAGAGAGAGACACCGGGACACACACACACACAGAGACACCGGGACACACACACACAGAGACACCGGGACACACACACACACAGAGACACCGGGACACACACACACACAGAGACACCGGGACACACACACACAGAGAGACACCGGGACACACACACAGAGAGAGACACCGGGACACACACACACAGAGACACCGGGACACACACACACAGAGACACCGGGACACACACACACAGAGACACCGGGACGTGCACACAGAGAGACACCGGGACACACACACACACAGACACCGGGACACACACACACAGAGACATGGGACACACACACACAGACACCGGGACACACACACAGAGACACCGGGACACACACACAGAGAGACACCGGGACACACACACACAGAGAGACACCGGGACACACACACAGAGAGACACCGGGACACACACACAGAGAGACACCGGGACACACACACAGAGAGACACCGGGACACACACACAGAGAGACACCGGGACACACACACAGTGAGACACCGGGACACACACACACAGAGAGACACCGGGACACACACACACAGCGAGACACCGGGACACACACACACACAGAGACACCGGGACACACACACACAGAGAGACACCGGGACACACACACACAGAGAGACACCGGGACACACACACACAGAGAGACACCGGGACACACACACACAGAGAGACACCGGGACACACACACACAGAGAGACACCGGGACACACACACACACAGAGACACCGGGACACACACACACAGAGACACCGGGAAACACACACACAGAGAGACACTGGGACACACACACACACAGAGACACCAGGACACACACACACAGAGACACCGGGACACACAGAGAGAGAGAGACACCGGGACACACACACACACAGAGACACCGGGACACACACACACACACAGAGACACCGGGACACACACACACACAGAGACACCGGGACACACACACACACAGAGACACCGGGACACACACACAGAGAGAGACACCGGGACACACACACACACAGAGACACCAGGACACACACACACAGAGAGACACCGGGACACACACACAGAGAGAGACACCGGGACACACACACACAGAGAGACACCGGGACACACAAACAGAGAGAGACACCGGGACACACACACACACAGAGACACCAGGACACACACACAGAGAGAGACACCGGGACACACACACAGAGAGAGACACCGGGACACACACACACACAGAGACACCGGGACACACAAACAGAGAGAGACACCGGGACACACACACACACAGAGACACCGGGACACACACACACACACAGAGACACCGGGACACACACAGAGAGAGAGACACCGGGACACACACACACAGAGAGACACCGGGACACACAAACAGAGAGAGACACCGGGACACACACACACAGAGACACCGGGACACACACACAGAGAGAGACACCGGGACGCACACACACACAGAGACACCAGGACACACACACAGAGAGAGACACCGGCACACACACACAGAGAGAGACACCGGGATACACACACACAGAGAGACACCGGGACACACAAACAGAGAGAGACACCGGGACACACACACACAGAGACACCGGGACACACACACAGAGAGAGACACCAGGACACACACACACACACAGAGACACCGGGACACACACACACACATAGAGACACCGGGACACACACACACACACACACACACACAGACACCGGGACACACACACACAGAGAGACACCGGGAAACACACACAGAGAGAGACACTGGGACACACACACAGAGAGAGACACGGGGACACACACTCAGAGAGAGACACCGGGACACACACACAGAGAGACACCGGGACACACACACAGAGAGACACCGGGACACACACACACAGAGACACCGGGACACACACACACAGAGACACCGGGACACACACACACACAGACACTGGGACACACACACACACAGAGACACCGGGACGTGCACACACACAGAGAGACACCGGGACACACACACACAGAGACATCGGGACACACACACACAGAGACACCGGGACACACACACAGAGAGACACCGGGACACACACACACAGAGAGACACCAGGACACACACACACACAGACACCGGGACACACACACACAGAGACACCGGGACACACACACAGAGAGACACCGGGACACACACACACACAGAGACACCAGGACACACACACACACAGAGACACCAGGACACACACACACACAGAGACACCGGGACACACACACAGAGAGAGACACCAGGACACACACACACAGAGACACCGGGACACACACACACGCACAGACACCGTGACACACACACACACAGAGAGACACCGGGACACACACACAGAGAGAGACACCGGGACACACACAGAGAGAGAGACACCGGGACACACACACACACAGAGACACCGGGACACACACACACAGAGAGACACCGGGACACACACACACACACACAGAGACACCGGGACACACACATACACACAGAGACACCGGGACACACACACAGAGAGAGACACCGGGACACACACACAGAGAGAGACACGGGGATACACACACAGAGAGACACCGGGACACACACACACACAGAGACACCGTGACACACACACACACACACAGAGACACCGGGACACACACACACACAGACACTAGGACACACACACAGAGAGAGACACCAGGACACACAGACACCGGGACACACACACACAGAGAGACACCGGGACACACACACACACAGAGACACCGGGACACACACACAGAGACACCGGGACACACACACACAGAGACACCGGGACACACACACACAGAGAGACACCGGGACACACACACGCGGAGAGAGACACCGGGACACACACACACAGAGAGAGACACCGGGACACACACACAGAGAGAGACACTGGGACACACACACACAGAGAGACACCGGGACACACACACACACAGAGACACCGGGACACACACACAGAGAGAGACACGGGGACACACACACAGAGAGAGACACGGGGACACACACACAGAGAGAGACACGGGGACACACACACAGAGAGAGACACCGGGACACACACATACAGAGAGACACCGGGACACACACAGAGAGAGACACCGGGACACACACACACAGAGAGACACCGGGACACACACATACAGAGAGACACCGGGACACACACAGAGAGAGACACCGGGACACACACACAGAGAGAGACATCGGGACACACACATACAGAGAGACACCGGGACACACAGAGAGAGAGACACCGGGACACACACAGAGAGAGAGACACCGGGACACACACACAGAGAGAGACACCGGGACACACACACACAGAGAGACACCGGGACACACACACACAGAGAGACACGGGGACACACACACAGAGAGAGACACGGGGACACACACACACAGAGAGACACCGGGACACACACATACAGAGAGACACCGGGACACACACAGAGAGAGACACCGGGACACACACACACAGAGACACCGGGACACACACACACACAGAGACACCGGGACACACACACACACACACACACAGAGACACCGGGACACACACACACACAGAGACACCGGGACACACACACACACAGAGACACCGGGACACACACACACAGAGACACCGGGACACAAACACACACAGAGACACTGGGACACACACACAGAGAGACACCGGGACACACACACACACACAGACACTGGGACACACACACAGAGAGACACCGGGACACACACACACACAGAGACACCTGGACACACACACAGAGAGACACCGGGTCACACACACACACAGAGACACTGGGACACACACAGAGAGACACCGGGACACACACACACACAGAGACACCGGGACACACACACACACAGAGACACCGGGACACACACACACAGAGAGACACCGGGACACACACACACAGAGATACCGGGACACACACACAGAGAGACACTGGGACACACACACACACAGAGACACCGGGACACTCACACACACAGAGACACATGGACACACACACACAGAGACACTGGGACACACACACACACACACAGACACCGGGACACACACACACACACACACACAGAGACACCGGGACACACACACACACAGAGACACCGGGACACACACACACACACAGAGACACCGGGACACACACAGAGAGACACCGGGACACACACAGAGAGACACCGGGACACACACACAGAGACACTGGGACACACACACAGAGAGAGACACCGGGACACACACACAGAGACACTGGGACACACACACACACAGAGAAACCGGGACACACACACAGAGAGACACCGGGACACACACACACACACACAGAGACACCGGGACACACACACACAGAGAGACACCGGGACACACACACACACACAGACACCGGGACAAACACACACAGAGAGAGACACCGGGACACACACACACACAGAGACACCGGGACACACACACACACAGAGACACCGGGACACACACACACACAGAGAGACACCGTGACACACACACACACAGAGACACCGGGACACACACACACAGAGAGACACTGGGACACACACACACACAGAGAGACACCGGGACACACACACATACAGAGACACCGGGACACACACAAACACAGAGACACCGGGACACACACACACAGAGAGAGACACCGGGACACACACACACAGAGACACCGGGACACACACACAGAGACACCGGGACACACACACACAGAGAGACACCGGGACACACACACACAGAGAGACACCGGGACACACACACACACACACACAGAGACACCGGGACACGGACACACACAGAGACACCGGGACACACACACACAGAGACACCGGGACACACACACAGAGAGAGACACCGGGACACACACACAGAGAGAGACACCGGGACACACACACAGAGAGAGACACCGGGACACACACACACAGAGAGACACCGGGACACACACACACACAGAGACACCGGGACACACACACACACAGAGACACCGGGACACGGACACACACAGAGACACCGGGACACACACACACAGAGACACCGGGACACACACACACAGAGAGACAGCGGGACACACACACACACACACAGAGACACCGGGACACACACACACACACAGACACCGGGACACACACACACACAGAGACACCGGGACACACACACACACAGAGAGACACCGGGACACACACACACACAGAGACACCGGGACACATACACACACAGAGACACCGGGACACACACACACACAGAGACACCGGGACACACACACAGAGAGACACCGGGACACACACACACACACAGAGACACCGGGACACACACACACAGAGACACCGGGACACACACACAGAGACACCGGGACACACACACACAGAGACACCGGGACACACACACACAGAGACACCGGGACACACACACAGAGAGACACCGGGACACACACACAGTGAGACACCGGGACACACACACAGAGAGACACCGGGACACACACACACAGAGAGACACCGGGACACACACACAGAGAGAGACACCGGGACACACACACAGAGAGACACCGGGACACACACACACAGAGAGAGACACCAGGACACACACACAGAGAGAGACATCGGGACACACACATACAGAGAGACACCGGGACACACACACACAGAGAGACACGGGGACACACACACAGAGAGAGACACGGGGACACACACACAGAGAGAGACACGGGGACACACACACAGAGAGAGACACCGGGACACACACATACAGAGAGACACCGGGACACACACAGAGAGACACCGGGACACACACACAGAGACACTGGGACACACACACAGAGAGAGACACCGGGACACACACACAGAGAGAGACACCGGGACACACACACACAGAGAGACACCGGGACACACACACACACAGAGACACCGGGACACACACACAGAGAGAGACACCGGGACACACACACAGAGAGAGACACCGGGACACACACACACACAGAGACACGGGGACACACACACACAGAGAGACACGGGGACACACACACACAGAGAGACACCGGGACACACACATACAGAGAGACACCGGGACACACACATACAGAGAGACACCGGGACACACACACACAGAGACACCGGGACACACACACACACACAGAGACACCGGGACACACACACACACACACACACACACAGACACCGGGACACACACACACACAGAGACACCGGGACACACACACACACAGAGACACCGGGACACACACACACAGAGACACCGGGACACAAACACACACAGAGACACTGGGACACACACACAGAGAGACACCGGGACACACAAACACAGAGAGACACTGGGACACACACACAGAGAGACACCGGGACACACACACACACAGAGACACCTGGACACACACACAGAGAGACACCGGGTCACACACACACAGAGAGACACTGTGACACACACAGAGAGACACCGGGACACACACACACACAGAGACACCGGGACACACACACACAGAGAGACACCGGGACACACACACACAGAGACACCGGGACACACACACACAGAGATACCGGGACACACACACAGAGAGACACTGGGACACACACACACACACAGACACCGGGACACACACACACACAGAGTGACACCGGGACACACACACACACACACAGAGACACCGGGACACACACACACACACAGACACCGGGACACACACACACACAGAGTGACACCGGGACACACACACACACACACAGAGACACCGGGACACACACACACACAGAGACACCGGGACACACACACAGACAGAGAGACACCGGGACACACACACACACAGAGACACCGGGACACACACACAGACAGAGAGACACCGGGACACACACACAGAGACACTGGGACACACACACAGAGAGAGACACCGGGACACACACACAGAGACACTGGGACACACACACAGAGAGACACCGGGACACACACACAGAGAGACACCGGGACACACACACACACACAGAGACACCGGGACACACACACACACAGAGAGACACCGGGACACACACACACACAGAGACACCGGGACAAACACACACAGAGAGAGGCACTGGGACACACACACACACAGAGACACCAGGACACACACACAGAGAGACACCGGGACACACACACACACAGAGACACCGGGGCACACACACACACAGAGACACCGGGACACACACACACACAGAGACACCGGGACAAACACACACAGAGAGAGACACCGGGACACACACACACAGAGAGACACCGGGACACACACACACAGAGAGACACCGGGACACACACACACACACAGAGACACCAGGACACACACACACACACAGAGACACTGGGACACACACACACACAGAGAGACACCGGGACACACACACACACAGAGACACCGGGACACACACAAACACAGAGACACCGGGACACACACACACAGAGAGAGACACCGGGACACGGACACACACAGAGACACCGGGACACACACACACAGAGACACCGGGACACACACACACAGAGAGACAGCGGGACACACACACACACAGAGAGACACCGGGGGACACACACACACAGAGACACCGGGACACACACACAGAGAGACACCGGGACACACACACACACACAGAGACACCGGGACACACACACAGAGAGACACCGGGACACACACACACAGAGACACCGGGACACACACACAGAGACACCGGGACACACACACACAGAGACACCGGGACACACACACAGAGAGACACCGGGACACACACACAGAGAGACACCGGGACACACACACACACAGAGAGACACCGGGACACACACACACACAGAGACACCGGGACACACACACAGAGAGACACGGGGACACACACACACAGAGAGACACCGGGACACACACACACACAGAGACACCGGGACACACACACACAGAGAGACACCGGGACACACACACACAGAGAGACACCGGGACACACACACAGAGAGACACCGGGACACACACACACAGTGAGACACCGGGACACACACACAGAGAGACACCGGGACACACACACACAGAGAGACACCGGGACACACACACAGAGAGAGACACCGGGACACACACACACACAGAGACACCGGGACACACACACACACAGAGACACCGGGACACACACACACACAGAGACACCGGGACACACACACACAGAGACACCGGGACACACACACACAGAGAGACACCGGGACACACACACACAGAGAGACACCAGGACACCCACACACAGAGACACCGGGACACACACACAGAGAGAGACACCGGGACACACACACACACACAGAGACACCGGGACACACACACACACAGAGAGACACCGGGACACACACACAGAGAGAGACACCGGGACACACAGACAGAGAGACACCGGGACACACACACACACACAGACACCGGGACACACACACACAGAGAGACACCGGGACACACACACACACAGAGACACCGGGACACACACACACAGAGATACCGGGACACACACACAGAGAGACACTGGGACACACACACACACAGAGACACCGGGACACTCACACACACAGAGACACATGGACACACACACACAGAGACACTGGGACACACACACACACACACAGACACCGGGACACACACACACACACACACACAGAGACACCGGGACACACACACACACAGAGACACCGGGACACACACACACACACAGAGACACCGGGACACACACAGAGAGACACCGGGACACACACAGAGAGACACCGGGACACACACACAGAGACACTGGGACACACACACAGAGAGAGACACCGGGACACACACACAGAGACACTGGGACACACACACACACAGAGAAACCGGGACACACACACAGAGAGACACCGGGACACACACACACACACACAGAGACACCGGGACACACACACACACAGAGAGACACCGGGACACACACACACACACAGACACCGGGACAAACACACACAGAGAGAGACACCGGGACACACACACACACAGAGACACCGGGACACACACACACACAGAGACACCGGGACACACACACACACAGAGAGACACCGTGACACACACACACACAGAGACACCGGGACACACACACACAGAGAGACACTGGGACACACACACACACAGAGAGACACCGGGACACACACACATACAGAGACACCGGGACACACACAAACACAGAGACACCGGGACACACACACACAGAGAGAGACACCGGGACACACACACACAGAGACACCGGGACACACACACAGAGACACCGGGACACACACACACAGAGAGACACCGGGACACACACACACAGAGAGACACCGGGACACACACACACACACACACAGAGACACCGGGACACGGACACACACAGAGACACCGGGACACACACACACAGAGACACCGGGACACACACACAGAGAGAGACACCGGGACACACACACAGAGAGAGACACCGGGACACACACACAGAGAGAGACACCGGGACACACACGCACAGAGAGACACCGGGACACACACACACACAGAGACACCGGGACACACACACACACAGAGACACCGGGACACGGACACACACAGAGACACCGGGACACACACACACAGAGACACCGGGACACACACACACAGAGAGACAGCGGGACACACACACACACACACAGAGACACCGGGACACACACACACACACAGACACCGGGACACACACACACACAGAGACACCGGG
Organism: Heptranchias perlo; assembly: GCF_035084215.1. Taxonomy (NCBI): domain Eukaryota; kingdom Metazoa; phylum Chordata; class Chondrichthyes; order Hexanchiformes; family Hexanchidae; genus Heptranchias; species Heptranchias perlo. The sequence continues at coordinate 51,940,593 of NC_090344.1, read as the reverse complement.
ACACTCACACACACAGAGAGACACCGGGACACACACACACACAGAGACACCGGGACACATACACACACAGAGACACCGGGACACACACACACACAGAGACACCGGGACACACACACAGAGAGACACCGGGACACACACACACACACAGAGACACCGGGACACACACACACAGAGACACCGGGACACACACACAGAGACACCGGGACACACACACACAGAGACACCGGGACACACACACACAGAGACACCGGGACACACACACAGAGAGACACCGGGACACACACACAGTGAGACACCGGGACACACACACAGAGAGACACCGGGACACACACACACAGAGAGACACCTGGACACACACACAGAGAGAGACACCGGGACACACACACAGAGAGACACCGGGACACACACACACAGAGAGAGACACCAGGACACACACACAGAGAGAGACATCGGGACACACACATACAGAGAGACACCGGGACACACACACACACAGAGACACGGGGACACACACACAGAGAGAGACACGGGGACACACACACAGAGAGAGACACGGGGACACACACACAGAGAGAGACACCGGGACACACACATACAGAGAGACACCGGGACACACACAGAGAGACACCGGGACACACACACAGAGACACTGGGACACACACACAGAGAGAGACACCGGGACACACACACAGAGAGAGACACCGGGACACACACACACAGAGAGACACCGGGACACACACACACACAGAGACACCGGGACACACACACAGAGAGAGACACCGGGACACACACACAGAGAGAGACACCGGGACACACACACACAGAGAGACACGGGGACACACACACACAGAGAGACACGGGGACACACACACACAGAGAGACACCGGGACACACACATACAGAGAGACACCGGGACACACACATACAGAGAGACACCGGGACACACACACACAGAGACACCGGGACACACACACACACACAGAGACACCGGGACACACACACACACACACACACACACAGACACCGGGACACACACACACACAGAGACACCGGGACACACACACACACAGAGACACCGGGACACACACACACAGAGACACCGGGACACAAACACACACAGAGACACTGGGACACACACACGGAGAGACACCGGGACACACAAACACAGAGAGACACTGGGACACACACACAGAGAGACACCGGGACACACACACACACAGAGACACCTGGACACACACACAGAGAGACACCGGGTCACACACACACAGAGAGACACTGTGACACACACAGAGAGACACCGGGACACACACACACACAGAGACACCGGGACACACACACACAGAGAGACACCGGGACACACACACACAGAGACACCGGGACACACACACACAGAGATACCGGGACACACACACAGAGAGACACTGGGACACACACACACACACAGACACCGGGACACACACACACACAGAGTGACACCGGGACACACACACACACACACAGAGACACCGGGACACACACACACACACAGACACCGGGACACACACACAGAGAGACACTGGGACACACACAGACACCGGGACACACACACACACAGAGTGACACCGGGACACACACACACACACACAGAGACACCGGGACACACACACACACAGAGACACCGGGACACACACACAGACAGAGAGACACCGGGACACACACACACACAGAGACACCGGGACACACACACAGACAGAGAGACACCGGGACACACACACAGAGACACTGGGACACACACACAGAGAGAGACACCGGGACACACACACAGAGACACTGGGACACACACACAGAGAGACACCGGGACACACACACAGAGAGACACCGGGACACACACACACACACACAGACACCGGGACACACACACACACAGAGAGACACCGGGACACACACACACACAGAGACACCGGGACAAACACACACAGAGAGAGGCACTGGGACACACACACACACAGAGACACCAGGACACACACACAGAGAGACACCGGGACACACACACACACAGAGACACCGGGGCACACACACACACAGAGACACCGGGACACACACACACACAGAGACACCGGGACAAACACACACAGAGAGAGACACCGGGACACACACACACAGAGAGACACCGGGACACACACACACAGAGAGACACCGGGACACACACACACACACAGAGACACCAGGACACACACACACACAGAGAGACACTGGGACACACACACACACAGAGAGACACCGGGACACACACACACACAGAGACACCGGGACACACACAAACACAGAGACACCGGGACACACACACACAGAGAGAGACACCGGGACACACACACACACACACACAGAGACACCGGGACACGGACACACACAGAGACACCGGGACACACACACACAGAGACACCGGGACACACACACACAGAGAGACAGCGGGACACACACACACACAGAGAGACACCGGGGGACACACACACACAGAGACACCGGGACACACACACAGAGAGACACCGGGACACACACACACACACAGAGACACCGGGACACACACACAGAGAGACACCGGGACACACACACACAGAGACACCGGGACACACACACAGAGACACCGGGACACACACACACAGAGACACCGGGACACACACACAGAGAGACACCGGGACACACACACAGAGAGACACCGGGACACACACACACACAGAGAGACACCGGGACACACACACACACAGAGACACCGGGACACACACACAGAGAGACACGGGGACACACACACACAGAGAGACACCGGGACACACACACACACAGAGACACCGGGACACACACACACAGAGAGACACCGGGACACACACACACAGAGAGACACCGGGACACACACACAGAGAGACACCGGGACACACACACACAGTGAGACACCGGGACACACACACAGAGAGACACCGGGACACACACACACAGAGAGACACCGGGACACACACACAGAGAGAGACACCGGGACACACACACACACAGAGACACCGGGACACACACACACACAGAGACACCGGGACACACACACACACAGAGACACCGGGACACACACACACAGAGACACCGGGACACACACACACAGAGAGACACCGGGACACACACACACAGAGAGACACCAGGACACCCACACACAGAGACACCGGGACACACACACAGAGAGAGACACCGGGACACACACACACACACAGAGACACCGGGACACACACACACACAGAGAGACACCGGGACACACACACAGAGAGAGACACCGGGACACACAGACAGAGAGACACCGGGACACACACACACACACAGACACCGGGACACACACACACAGAGAGACACCGGGACACACACACACACAGAGACACCGGGACACACACACACAGAGACACCGGGACACACACACACAGAGACACCGGGACACACACACAGTGAGACACCGGGACACAAACACAGAGACACCGGGACACACACACAGAGAGACACCGGGACACACACACACAGAGAGACACCGGGACACACACACATGGAGAGAGACACCGGGACACACACACACAGAGACACCGGGACACACACACAGAGAGAGACACCGGGACACACACACACAGAGAGACACCGGGACACACACACATGGAGAGAGACACCGGGACACACACACACAGAGACACCGGGACACACACACAGAGAGAGACACCGGGACACACACACATGGAGAGAGACACCGGGACACACACACACAGAGACACCGGGACACACACACACAGAGAGACACCGGGACACACACACACACAGAGACACCGGGACACACACACACACACAGAGACACCGGGACGTGCACACAGAGAGACACGGGGACACACACACAGAGAGAGACACAGGGACACACACACAGAGAGAGACACCGGGACACACACACACACAGAGACACCGGGACACACACAGAGAGAGACACCGGGACACACACACACAGAGAGACACCGGGACACACACATACAGAGAGACACCAGGACACACACAGAGAGAGACACCGGGACACACACACAGAGAGAGACATCGGGACACACACATACAGAGAGACACCGGGACACACAGAGAGAGAGACACCGGGACACACACACACACAGAGACACCGGGACACACACGCAGAGAGAGACACCGGGACACACACACACACAGAGACACCGGGACACACACACACAGAGAGACACGGGGACACACACACAGAGAGAGACACGGGGACACACACACAGAGAGAGACACGGGGACACACACACACAGAGAGACACCGGGACACACACATACAGAGAGACACCGGGACACACACAGAGAGACACCGGGACACACACACAGAGACACTGGGACACACACACAGAGAGAGACACCGGGACACACACACTGAGACACTGGGACACACACACACAGAGAGACACCGGGACACACACACAGAGAGACACCGGGACACACACACACACACACACAGACACCGGGACACACACACACACACAGACACCGGGACAAACACACACAGAGAGAGGCACTGGGACACACACACACACAGAGACACCAGGACACACACACAGAGAGACACCGGGACACACACACACACAGAGACACCGGGGCACACACACACACAGAGACACCGGGACACACACACACACAGAGACACCGGGACAAACACACACAGAGAGACACCGGGACACACACACACACAGAGACACCGGGACACACACACACACAGAGACACCGGGACACACACACACACAGAGAGACACCGGGACACACACACACACAGAGACACCGGGACACACACACACAGAGAGACACTGGGACACACACACACAGAGAGAGACACCGGGACACACACACATACAGAGACACCGGGACACACACAAACACAGAGACACCGGGACACACACACACAGAGAGAGACACCGGGACACACACACACAGAGAGACACCGGGACACACACACACAGAGAGAGACACCGGGACACACACACACAGAGACACCGGGACACACAGACAGAGAGACACCGGGACACACACACACAGAGAGACACCGGGACACACACACACAGAGAGACACCGGGACACACACACACAGAGAGACACCGGGACACACACACACAGAGAGACACCGGGACACACACACACACACACAGAGACACCGGGACACGGACACACACAGAGACACCGGGACACACACACACAGAGACACCGGGACACACACACACAGAGAGACACCGACACACACACACACACACAGAGACACCGGGACACGGACACACACAGAGACACCGGGACACACACAAACAGAGACACCGGGACACACACACACAGAGAGACAGCGGGACACACACACACACACAGAGACACCGGGGGACACACACACACAGAGACACCGGGACACACACACACACACACAGAGACACCGGGACACACACACACACACAGAGACACCGGGACACACACACACACAGAGACACCGGGACACACACACACACAGAGACACCGGGACACACACACACACAGAGAGACACCGGGACACACACACACACAGAGACACCGGGACACATACACACACAGAGACACCGGGACACACACACACACAGAGACACCGGGACACACACACACACAGAGTGACACCGGGACACACACACACACACACACAGAGACACCGGGACACACACACACACACAGAGACACCGGGACACACACACAGACAGAGAGACACCGGGACACACACAGAGAGACACCGGGACACACACACAGAGACACTGGGACACACACACAGAGAGAGACACCGGGACACACACACAGAGACACTGGGACACACACACAGAGAGACACCGGGACACACACACAGAGAGACACCGGGACACACACACACACACACAGACACCGGGACACACACACACACAGAGAGACACCGGGACACACACACACACAGAGACACCGGGACAAACACACACAGAGAGAGGCACTGGGACACACACACACACAGAGACACCAGGACACACACACAGAGAGACACCGGGACACACACACACACAGAGACACCGGGGCACACACACACACAGAGACACCGGGACACACACACACAGAGCCACCGGGACAAACACACACAGAGAGAGACACCGGGACACACACACACAGAGAGACACCGGGACACACACACACACAGAGACACCGGGACACACACACACACACAGAGACACCGGGACACACACACACACAGAGACACCGGGACACACACACACAGAGAGACACTGGGACACACACACACACAGAGAGACACCGGGACACACACACACACAGAGACACCGGGACACACACAAACACAGAGACACCGGGACACACACACACAGAGAGAGACACCGGGACACACACACACAGAGACACCGGGACACACAGACAGAGAGACACCGGGACACACACACACAGAGACACCGGGACACACACACAGAGAGAGACACCGGGACACACACACACAGAGAGACACCGGGACACACACACACAGAGAGACACCGGGACACACACACACACACACACACAGAGACACCGGGACACGGACACACACACAGAGACACCGGGACACACACACACAGAGACACCGGGACACACACACACAGAGAGAGACACCGGGACACACACACACACAGAGACACCTGGACACACACACAGAGAGACACGGGGACACACACACACAGAGAGACACCGGGACACACACACACAGAGAGACACCGGGACACACACACACAGAGAGACACCGGGACACACACACACAGAGAGACACCGGGACACACACACACAGAGAGACACCGGGACACACACACACAGTGAGACACCGGGACACACACACAGAGAGACACCGGGACACACACACACAGAGAGACACCGGGACACACACACAGAGAGAGACACCGGGACACACACACACAGAGAGACACCGGGACACACACACAGAGAGACACCGGGACACACACACAGAGAGACACCGGGACACACACACACAGAGAGACACCGGGACACACACACAGAGAGACACCGGGACACACACACACAGTGAGACACCGGGACACACACACAGAGAGACACCGGGACACACACACACAGTGAGACACCGGGACACACACACAGAGAGACACCGGGACACACACACAGAGAGAGACACCGGGACACACACACACAGAGAGACACCGGGACACACACACACACAGAGACACCGGGACACACACACACACAGAGACACCGGGACACACACACACAGAGACACCGGGACACACACACAGAGAGAGACACCGGGACACACACACACACAGAGACACCGGGACACACACACACACACAGTGACACCGGGACACAAACACACAGAGACACCGGGACACACACACAGAGAGAGACAACGGGACACACAGACAGAGAGACACCGGGACACACACACACACAGAGACACCGGGACACACACACACACAGAGACACCGGGACACACACACACAGAGAGACACCGGGACACACACACACAGAGAGACACCGGGACACACACACACAGAGACACCGGGACACACACACACACAGACACCGGGACACACACACACAGAGACACCGGGACACACACACACAGACACCGGGACACACACACAGAGAGACACCGGGACACACACACACAGAGAGACACCGGGACACACACACACACACACAGAGACACCGGGACACGGACACACACAGAGACACCGGGACACACACACACAGAGACACCGGGACACACACACACAGAGAGACACCGGGACACACACACAGAGAGAGACACCGGGACACACACACACAGAGAGACACCGGGACACACACACACAGAGAGACACCGGGACACACACACACACACAGAGACACCGGGACACGGACACACACAGAGACACCGGGACACACACAAACAGAGACACCGGGACACACACACACAGAGAGACAGCGGGACACACACACACACAGAGAGACACCGGGGGACACACACACACAGAGACACCGGGACACACACACACACACACAGAGACACCGGGACACACACACACACACAGAGACACCGGGACACACACACACACAGAGACACCGGGACACACACACACACAGAGACACCGGGACACACACACACACAGAGAGACACCGGGACACACACACACACAGAGACACCGGGACACATACACACACAGAGACACCGGGACACACACACACACAGAGTGACACCGGGACACACACACACACACACACAGAGACACCGGGACACACACACACACAGAGACACCGGGACACACACACACAGAGACACCGGGACACACACACAGAGAGAGACACCGGGACACACACACACACAGAGACACCGGGACACACACACACACACAGAGACACCGGGACACAAACACACAGAGACACCGGGACACACACACAGAGAGAGACAACGGGACACACAGACAGAGAGACACCGGGACACACACACACAGAGAGACACCGGGACACACACACAGAGAGACACCGGGACACACACACACAGTGAGACACCGGGACACACACACAGAGAGACACCGGGACACACACACAGAGAGAGACACCGGGACACACACACACAGAGAGACACCGGGACACACACACACAGAGAGAGACACCGGGACACACACACACACAGAGACACCTGGACACACACACAGAGAGACACGGGGACACACACACACAGAGAGACACCGGGACACACACACACAGAGAGACACCGGGACACACGCACACAGAGAGACACCGGGACACACACACACAGAGAGACACCGGGACACACACACACAGAGAGACACCGGGACACACACACACAGTGAGACACCGGGACACACACACAGAGAGACACCGGGACACACACACACAGAGAGACACCGGGACACACACACACACAGAGACACCGGGACACACACACACAGAGAGACACCGGGACACACACACAGAGAGACACCGGGACACACACACAGAGAGACACCGGGACACACACACACAGAGAGACACCGGGACACACACACAGAGAGACACCGGGACACACACACACAGTGAGACACCGGGACACACACACAGAGAGACACCGGGACACACACACACAGTGAGACACCGGGACACACACACAGAGAGACACCGGGACACACACACAGAGAGAGACACCGGGACACACACACACAGAGAGACACCGGGACACACACACACACAGAGACACCGGGACACACACACACACAGAGACACCGGGACACACACACACAGAGACACCGGGACACACACACAGAGAGAGACACCGGGACACACACACACACAGAGACACCGGGACACACACACACACACAGAGACACCGGGACACAAACACACAGAGACACCGGGACACACACACAGAGAGAGACAACGGGACACACAGACAGAGAGACACCGGGACACACACACACAGAGAGACACCGGGACACACACACACAGAGAGACACCGGGACACACACACACACAGAGACACCGGGACACACACACACAGAGAGACACCGGGACACACACACACAGAGAGACACCGGGACACACACACACAGAGACACCGGGACACACACACACACAGACACCGGGACACACACACACAGAGACACCGGGACACACACACACAGACACCGGGACACACACACAGAGACACCGGGACACACACACAGAGAGACACCGGGACACACACACACAGAGAGACACCGGGACACACACACATGGAGAGAGACAACGGGACACACACACACAGAGACACCGGGACACACACACAGAGAGAGACACCGGGACACACACACACAGAGAGACACCGGGACACACACACACACAGAGACACCGGGACACACACACACACACAGAGACACCGGGACGTGCACACAGAGAGACACGGGGACACACACACAGAGAGAGACATGGGGACACACACACGGAGAGAGACACCGGGACACACACATACAGAGAGACACCGGGACACACACAGAGAGACACCGGGACACACACACACAGAGAGACACCGGGACACACACATACAGAGAGACACCGGGACACACACAGAGAGAGACACCGGGACACACACACAGAGAGAGACATCGGGACACACACATACAGAGAGACACCGGGACACACAGAGAGAGAGACACCGGGACACACACACACACAGAGACACCGGGACACACACACAGAGAGAGACACCGGGACACACACACAGAGAGAGACACCGGGACACACACACACAGAGAGACACGGGGACACACACACAGAGAGAGACACGGGGACACACACACAGAGAGACACACGGGGACACACACACAGAGAGAGACACGGGGACACACACAGAGAGAGAGACACGGGGACACACACACAGAGAGAGACACTGGGACACACACATACAGAGAGACACCGGGACACACACAGAGAGAGACACCGGGACACACACACACAGAGACACCGGGACACACACACACACAGAGACACCGGGACACACACACACACACACACACACACACACAGAGACACCGGGACACACACACACACAGAGACACCGGGACACACACACACACAGAGACACCGGGACACACACACACACAGAGACATCGGGACACACACACACAGAGACACCGGGACACAAACACACACAGAGACACTGGGACACACACACAGAGAGACACCGGGACACACACACACAGAGAGACACTGGGACACACACACAGAGAGACACCGGGACACACACACACACAGAGACACCTGGACACACACACACAGAGACACCGGGACACACACACACAGAGAGACACTGGGACACACACAGAGAGACACCGGGACACACACACACACAGAGACACCGGGACACACACACAGAGAGAGACACCGGGACACACACACACAGAGAGACACCGGGACACACACACACAGAGACACCGGGACACACACACACAGAGATACCGGGACACACACACAGAGAGACACTGGGACACACACACACACAGAGACACCGGGACACACACACACACAGAGACACATGGACACACACACACAGAGACACCGGGACACACACACACAGACAGACACCGGGACACACACACACACAGAGTGACACCGGGACACACACACACACACAGAGACACCGGGACACACACACATAGAGAGACACCGGGACACACACACAGACAGAGAGACACCGGGACACACACAGAGAGACACCGGGACACACACACACACACAGAGACACCGGGACACACACACAGACAGAGAGACACCGGGACACACACACACAGACACTGGGACACACACACAGAGTGAGACACCGGGACACACACACAGAGACACTGGGACACACACACACAGAGAGACACCGGGACACACACACAGAGAGAGACACCGGGACACACACACACACAGAGACACCGGGACAAACACACACAGAGAGAGGCACTGGGACACACACACACACAGAGACACCAGCACACACACACAGAGAGACACCGGGACACACACACACACAGAGACACTGGGACACACACACACACACAGAGACACCGGGACACACACACACACAGCGACACCGGGACACACACACACACAGAGACACCGGGACACACACACACACAGAGACACCGGGACACACACACACAGAGAGAGACACCGGGACACACACACACACAGAGACACCGGGACACACACAAACACAGAGACACCGGGCCACACACACGCACTCAGAGACACCGGGACACACACACACAGAGACACCGGGACACACAGACAGAGAGACACCGGGACACACACACACAGAGACACCGGGACACACACACAGAGAGAGACACCGGGACACACACACAGAGAGAGACACCGGGACACACACACACAGAGAGACACCGGGACACACACACACACAGAGACACCGGGACACACACACACACAGAGACACCGGGACACACACACACAGAGAGACACCGGGACACACACACACAGAGAGACACCGGGACACACACACACACACAGAGACACCGGGACACACACACACACAGAGACACCGGGACACACACACACAGAGAGACACCGGGACACACACACACAGAGAGACACCGGGACACACACACACACACATAGAGACACCGGGACACACACAGAGAGAGAGAGACACCGGGACACACACACAGAGAGAGAGACACCGGGACACACACACACACAGAGACACCGGGACACACACACACACACAGACACCGGGACACACACACACACAGAGACACCGGGACACACACACACACAGAGACACCGGGACACACACACACACAGAGACACCGGGACAGACACACACACAGACACACCGGGACACACACACACACAGACACCGGGACACACACACACACAGAGACACCGGGACACACACACACAGAGACACCGGGACACACACACACAGAGACACCGGGACACACACACAGAGACACCGGGACACACACACACACAGACACCGGGACACACACACACAGAGACACCGGGCCACACACACACAGAGACACCGGGACACACACACACAGAGACACCGGGACACACACACAGAGACACCGGGACACACACACACACAGAGACACCGGCACACACACAGAGAGACACCGGGACGGACACACACACAGAGACACCGGGACACACACACACACAGAGACACCGGGACACACACACAGAGAGACACCGGGATACACACACAGAGAGAGACACCGGGACACACACACACAGAGAGACACCGGGACACACACACTCAGAGAAACACCGGGACACACACAAACACAGACACCGGGACACACACACAGAGACACCGGGACACACACACACAGAGACACCGGGACACACACACACAGAGACACCGGGCCACACACACACAGAGACACCGGGACACACACACACAGAGACACCGGGACACACACACAGAGAGACACCGGGATACACACACACACAGACACCGGGACACACACACACAGAGACACCGGGCCACACACACACAGAGACACCGGGACACACACACACAGAGACACCGGGACACACACACACAGAGACACCGGGACACACACACACAGAGACACCGGGACACACACACAGAGACACCGGGACACACACACACACACACAGAGACACCGGCACACACACAGCGAGACACCGGGACACACACACACACAGACACCGGGACACACACACAGAGAGAGACACCGGGACACACACACACAGAGAGACACCGGGACACACACACACAGAGAGACACCGGGACACACACACACACAGAGACACCGGGACACACACACACACAGACACCGGGACACACACACACACAGACACCGGGACACACACACACACAGAGACACCGGGACACACACACACAGAGAGACACCGGGACACACACACACACAGACACCGGGACACACACACACAGAGACACCGGGAAACACACACACAGAGAGACACCGGGACACACACAGAGAGAGACACCGGGACACACACACACACAGAGACACCGGGACACACACACACAGAGACACCGGGACACACACACACAGAGACACCGGGACACACACACACAGAGACACCGGGACACACACACACACACACACACACACACACACACAGAGACATCGGGACACACACACAGAGAGAGACACCGGGACACACACACACACACAGAGACACCGGGACACACACACACAGAGACACCGGGACACACACACAGAGAGAGACACCGGGACACACACACAGAGAGAGACACCAGGACACACACACACAGAGAGAGACACCGGGACACACACACAGAGAGAGACACCGGGACACACACACAGAGAGAGACACCGGGACACACACACACAGAGACACCGGGACACACACACACACAGAGACACCGGGACACACACAAAGAGAGACACCGAGACACACACACACAGAGACACCGGGACACACACACAGAGAGACACCGGGACACTCACACACAGAGACACCGGGACACACACACACAGAGACACCGCGACACACACACACACAGAGACACCAGGACACACACACAGAGAGACACCGGGACACACACACACAGAGACACCGGGACACACACACACAGAGACACCGGGACACACACACACGGAGAGACACCGGGACACACACACACAGAGACACCGGGACACACACACACGGAGAGACACCGGGACACACACACACACACACACACACACAGAGACACCGGGACACACACACTCAGAGAGACACCGGGACACACACACACACAGAGACACCGGGACACACACACACACAGAGAGACACCGGGACACACACACACACAGAGACACCGGGACACACACACACAGAGACACCGGGACACACACACACACACAGACACCGGGACACACACACACAGAGAGACACCGGGACACACACACACACACACAGAGACACCGGGACACACACACACGGAGAGACACCGGGACACACACACACAGAGACACCGGGACACACACACACGGAGAGACACCGGGACACACACACAGAGAGAGACACCGGGACACACACACACACAGAGAGACACCGGGACACACACACACACACACACAGAGACACCGGGACACACACACACGGAGAGACACCGGGACACACACACACAGAGACACCGGGACACACACACACGGAGAGACACCGGGACACACACACACACACACACACACACACACAGAGACACCGGGATACACACACACACACAGAGACACCGGGACACACACACACACAGGGACACCGGGACACACACACACACAGAGACACCGGGACACACACACACACAGAGAGACACCGGGACACACACACACACACAGAGACACCGGGACACACACACACACACACAGAGACACCGGGACACACACACACACAGAGACACCGGGACACACACACACACACAGACACCGGGACACACACACACAGAGAGACACCGGGACACACACACACACACACACAGAGACACCGGGACACACACACACACAGAGACACTGGGACACACACACACAGAGACAACAGGACACACACACACAGAGACACCGGGACACACACACACAGAGACACCGGGACACACACACACAGAGACACCGGGACACGCACACACACAGAGACACCGGGACTCACACACACACAGAGACACCGGGACACACACACACACACAGAGACACCGGGACACACACACAGAGAGACACCGGGACACACACACAGAGAGAGACACCGGGACACACACACAGAGAGAGACACCGGGACACACACACACACAGAGACACCGGGACACACACACAGAGACACCGGGGCACACACACAGAGAGACACCGGGACACACACACACACAGAGACACCGGGACACACACACACAGAGACACCGGGACACACACACACAGAGAGACACCGGGACACACACACAGAGACACCGAGGCACACACACAGAGAGACACCGGGACACACACACACAGAGAGACACTGGGACACACACACACACAGAGACACCGGGACACACACAGAGAGAGACACCGGGACACACACACAGAGAGAGACACCGGGACACACACACACACAGAGACACCGGGACACACACACAGAGAGAGACACCGGGACACACACACACAGAGAGAGACACCGGGACACACATACACAGAGAGAGACACCGGGACACACACACACACACAGAGACACCGGGACACACACACACAGTGAGAGACACCGGGACACACACACACACAGAGAGACACCGGGACACACACAGACAGAGACACCGGGACACACACACACAGAGAGAGACACCGGGACACACACACAGAGAGAGACACCGGGACACACACACACACACAGAGACACCGGGACACACACACACAGTGACACCGGGACACACACACACACAGAGACACCGGGACACACACACACACACAGACACCGGGACACACACACACACAGACACTGGGACACACACACAGAGAGAGACACCGGGACACACACACACAGAGACACCGGGACACACACACACACAGAGACACCGGGACACACACACACACACACACAGAGACACCGGGACACACACACAGAGAGAGAGACACCGGGACACACACACACACAGAGAGAGACACCGGGACACACACACACACACAGAGACACCGGGACACACACACACAGAGAGAGACACCGGGACACACACACACACAGAGAGACACCGGGACACACACACACAGAGAGAGACACCGGGACACACACACACACAGAGACACCGGGACACACACACACAGAGACACCGGGACACACACACAGAGAGACACCGGGACACACACACACACAGAGACACCGGGACACACACACACAGAGAGACACCGGGACACACACACACACAGAGACACCGGGACACACACACGGAGAGAGACACCGGGACACACACACGGAGAGAGACACCGGGACACACACACAGAGAGAGACACCGGGACACACACACACAGAGACACCGGGACACACACACAGAGAGACACCGGGACACACACACACACACACAGACACCGGGACACACACACACAGAGAGACACCGGGACACACACACACAGAGAGACACCGGGACACACACACAGAGAGACACCGGGACACACACACACACAGAGACACCGGGACACACACACACAGAGAGACACCGGGACACACACACACACAGAGAGACACCGGGACACACACACAGAGAGAGACACCGGGACACACACACACACAGAGAGACACCGGGACACACACACACACACAGACACCGGGACACACACACACAGAGAGACACCGGGACACACACACACACAGAGAGACACCGGGACACACACACACACAGAGAGACACCGGGACACACACACACACAGAGAGACACCGGGACACACACACACACACAGACACCGGGACACACACAGAGAGAGACACCGGGACACACACACACAGAGACACCGGGACACACACACACACAGAGACACCGGGACACACACACACACACACAGAGACACCGGGACACACACACACAGAGAGAGACACCGGGACACACACCGAGACACCGGGACACACACAGAGAGACACCGGGACACACACACACAGAGAGACACCGGGACACACACACAGAGAGAGAGACACCGGGACACACACCGAGACACCGGGACACACACAGAGAGACACCGGGACACACACACACAGAGACACCGGGACACACACACACAGAGACACCGGGACACACACACACACAGAGACACCGGGACACATGCACACAGAGACACCGGGACACACACACACACAGAGACACCGGGACACACACACACAGAGACACCGGGACACACACACACACACAGAGACACCGGGACACATACACACAGAGACACCGGGACACACACACACAGAGACACCGGGACACACACACACACAGAGACACCGGGACACACACACACACACAGACACCGGGACACACACACACACAGACACTGGGACACACACACAGAGAGAGACACCGGGACACACACACACAGAGACACCGGGACACACACACACACAGAGACACCGGGACACACACACACACAGAGACACCGGGACACACACACACACACAGAGAGAGACACCGGGACACACACACAGAGAGAGAGACACCGGGACACACACACACACAGAGAGAGACACCGGGACACACACACACACACAGAGACACCGGGACACACACACACAGAGAGAGACACCGGGACACACACACACAGAGAGAGACACCGGGACACACACACACAGAGAGAGACACCGGGACACACACACACACAGAGACACCGGGACACACACACACAGAGACACCGGGGGACACACACAGAGAGACACCGGGACACACACACACACAGAGACACCGGGACACACACACACAGAGAGACACCGGGACACACACACACACAGAGACACCGGGACACACACACGGAGAGAGACACCGGGACACACACACGGAGAGAGACACCGGGACACACACACAGAGAGAGACACCGGGACACACACACACAGAGACACCGGGACACACACACACACACAGACACCGGGACACACACACACAGAGAGACACCGGGACACACACACACACACACAGACACCGGGACACACACACACAGAGAGACACCGGGACACACACACACAGAGAGACACCGGGACACACACACAGAGAGACACCGGGACACACACACACACAGAGACACCGGGACACACACACACAGAGAGACACCGGGACACACACACACAGAGAGAGACACCGGGACACACACACAGAGAGAGACACCAGGACACACACACACACAGAGAGACACCGGGACACACACACACACACAGACACCGGGACACACACACACAGAGAGACACCGGGACACACACACACACAGAGAGACACCGGGACACACACACACACAGAGAGACACCGGGACACACACACACACAGAGAGACACCGGGACACACACACACACACAGACACCGGGACACACACAGAGAGAGACACCGGGACACACACACACAGAGACACCGGGACACACACACACACAGAGACACCGGGACACACACACACACACACAGAGACACCGGGACACACACACACAGAGAGAGACACCGGGACACACACCGAGACACCGGGACACACACAGAGAGACACCGGGACACACACACACAGAGAGACACCGGGACACACACACAGAGAGAGAGACACCGGGACACACACCGAGACACCGGGACACACACAGAGAGACACCGGGACACACACACACAGAGACACCGGGACACACACACACAGAGACACCGGGACACACACACACACAGAGACACCGGGACACATGCACACAGAGACACCGGGACACACACACACACAGAGACACCGGGACACACACACACAGAGACACCGGGACACACACACACACACACAGAGACACCGGGACACATACACACAGAGACACCGGGACACACACACACAGAGACACCGGGACACACACACACACAGAGACACCGGGACACACACACACACACAGACACCGGGACACACACACACACAGACACTGGGACACACACACAGAGAGAGACACCGGGACACACACACACAGAGACACCGGGACACACACACACACAGAGACACCGGGACACACACACACACAGAGACACCGGGACACACACACACACAGAGACACCGGGACACACACACACACACACACAGAGACACCGGGACACACACACAGAGAGAGAGACACCGGGACACACACACACACAGAGAGAGACACCGGGACACACACACACACAGAGAGACACCGGGACACACACACACAGAGAGAGACACCGGGACACACACACACAGAGAGAGACACCGGGACACACACACACAGAGAGAGACACCGGGACACACACACACACAGAGACACCGGGACACACACACACAGAGACACCGGGGCACACACACACAGAGAGACACCGGGACACACACACACACAGAGACACCGGGACACACACACGGAGAGAGACACCGGGACACACACACGGAGAGAGACACCGGGACACACACACAGAGAGAGACACCGGGACACACACACACAGAGACACCGGGACACACACACACACACAGACACCGGGACACACACACACAGAGAGACACCGGGACACACACACACACACACACAGACACCGGGACACACACACACAGAGAGACACCGGGACACACACACACAGAGAGACACCGGGACACACACACAGAGAGACACCGGGACACACACACACACAGAGACACCGGGACACACACACACAGAGAGACACCGGGACACACACACACAGAGAGAGACACCGGGACACACACACAGAGAGAGACACCAGGACACACACACACACAGAGAGACACCGGGACACACACACACACACAGACACCGGGACACACACACACAGAGAGACACCGGGACACACACACACACAGAGAGACACCGGGACACACACACACACAGAGAGACACCGGGACACACACACACACAGAGAGACACCGGGACACACACACACACACAGACACCGGGACACACACAGAGAGAGACACCGGGACACACACACACAGAGACACCGGGACACACACACACACAGAGACACCGGGACACACACACACACAGAGACACCGGGACACACACACACACACAGAGAGAGACACCGGGACACACACACAGAGAGAGAGACACCGGGACACACACACACACAGAGAGAGACACCGGGACACACACACACACAGAGAGACACCGGGACACACACACACAGAGAGAGACACCGGGACACACACACACAGAGAGAGACACCGGGACACACACACACAGAGAGAGACACCGGGACACACACACACACAGAGACACCGGGACACACACACACAGAGACACCGGGGGACACACACAGAGAGACACCGGGACACACACACACACAGAGACACCGGGACACACACACACAGAGAGACACCGGGACACACACACACACAGAGACACCGGGACACACACACGGAGAGAGACACCGGGACACACACACGGAGAGAGACACCGGGACACACACACAGAGAGAGACACCGGGACACACACACACAGAGACACCGGGACACACACACACACACAGACACCGGGACACACACACACAGAGAGACACCGGGACACACACACACACACACAGACACCGGGACACACACACACAGAGAGACACCGGGACACACACACACAGAGAGACACCGGGACACACACACAGAGAGACACCGGGACACACACACACACAGAGACACCGGGACACACACACACACAGAGACACCGGGACACACACACACAGAGAGAGACACCGGGACACACACACAGAGAGAGACACCAGGACACACACACACACAGAGAGACACCGGGACACACACACACACACAGACACCGGGACACACACACACAGAGAGACACCGGGACACACACACACACAGAGAGACACCGGGACACACACACACACACAGAGACACCGGGACACACACACACACAGAGAGACACCGGGACACACACACACACACAGACACCGGGACACACACAGAGAGAGACACCGGGACACACACACACAGAGACACCGGGACACACACACACACAGAGACACCGGGACACACACACACACACACAGAGACACCGGGACACACACACACAGAGAGAGACACCGGGACACACACCGAGACACCGGGACACACACAGAGAGACACCGGGACACACACACACAGAGAGACACCGGGACACACACACAGAGAGAGAGACACCGGGACACACACCGAGACACCGGGACACACACAGAGAGACACCGGGACACACACACACAGAGACACCGGGACACACACACACAGAGACACCGGGACACACACACACACAGAGACACCGGGACACATGCACACAGAGACACCGGGACACACACACACACAGAGACACCGGGACACACACACACAGAGACACCGGGACACACACACACACACAGAGACACCGGGACACATACACACAGAGACACCGGGACACACACACACAGAGACACCGGGACACACACACACACAGAGACACCGGGACACACACACACACACAGACACCGGGACACACACACACACAGACACTGGGACACACACACAGAGAGAGACACCGGGACACACACACACAGAGACACCGGGACACACACACACACAGAGACACCGGGACACACACACACACAGAGACACCGGGACACACACACACACACACACAGAGACACCGGGACACACACACAGAGAGAGAGACACCGGGACACACACACACACAGAGAGAGACACCGGGACACACACACACACAGAGAGACACCGGGACACACACACACAGAGAGAGACACCGGGACACACACACACAGAGAGAGACACCGGGACACACACACACAGAGAGAGACACCGGGACACACACACACACAGAGACACCGGGACACACACACACAGAGACACCGGGACACACACACAGAGAGACACCGGGACACACACACACACAGAGACACCGGGGCACACACACACAGAGAGACACCGGGACACACACACACACAGAGACACCGGGACACACACACGGAGAGAGACACCGGGACACACACACGGAGAGAGACACCGGGACACACACACAGAGAGAGACACCGGGACACACACACACAGAGACACCGGGACACACACACACACACAGACACCGGGACACACACACACAGAGAGACACCGGGACACACACACACACACACAGACACCGGGACACACACACACAGAGAGACACCGGGACACACACGCACAGAGAGACACCGGGACACACACACACAGAGACACCGGGACACACACACACACAGAGACACCGGGACACACACACACAGAGAGACACCGGGACACACACACACAGAGAGAGACACCGGGACACACACACAGAGAGAGACACCAGGACACACACACACACAGAGAGACACCGGGACACACACACACACACAGACACCGGGACACACACACACAGAGAGACACCGGGACACACACACACACACAGAGACACCGGGACACACACACACACAGAGAGACACCGGGACACACACACACACAGAGAGACACCGGGACACACACACACACACAGACACCGGGACACACACAGAGAGAGACACCGGGACACACACACACAGAGACACCGGGACACACACACACACAGAGACACCGGGACACACACACACACACACAGAGACACCGGGACACACACACACAGAGAGAGACACCGGGACACACACCGAGACACCGGGACACACACAGAGAGACACCGGGACACACACACACAGAGAGACACCGGGACACACACAGAGAGAGAGAGACACCGGGACACACACCGAGACACCGGGACACACACAGAGAGACACCGGGACACACACACACAGAGACACCGGGACACACACACACAGAGACACCGGGACACACACACACACAGAGACACCGGGACACATGCACACAGAGACACCGGGACACACACACACACAGAGACACCGGGACACACACACACAGAGACACCGGGACACACACACACACACAGAGACACCGGGACACATACACACAGAGACACCGGGACACACACACACAGAGACACCGGGACACACACACACACAGAGACACCGGGACACACACACACACACAGACACCGGGACACACACACACACAGACACTGGGACACACACACAGAGAGAGACACCGGGACACACACACACAGAGACACCGGGACACACACACACACAGAGACACCGGGACACACACACACACAGAGACACCGGGACACACACACACACACACACAGAGACACCGGGACACACACACAGAGAGAGAGACACCGGGACACACACACACACAGAGAGAGACACCGGGACACACACACACACAGAGAGACACCGGGACACACACACACAGAGAGAGACACCGGGACACACACACACAGAGAGAGACACCGGGACACACACACACAGAGAGAGACACCGGGACACACACACACACAGAGACACCGGGACACACACACACAGAGACACCGGGACACACACACAGAGAGACACCGGGACACACACACACACAGAGACACCGGGACACACACACACAGAGAGACACCGGGACACACACACACACAGAGACACCGGGACACACACACGGAGAGAGACACCGGGACACACACACGGAGAGAGACACCGGGACACACACACAGAGAGAGACACCGGGACACACACACACAGAGACACCGGGACACACACACAGAGAGACACCGGGACACACACACACACACAGAGACACCGGGACACACACACACAGAGAGACACCGGGACACACACACACAGAGAGACACCGGGACACACACACAGAGAGACACCGGGACACACACACACACAGAGACACCGGGACACACACACACAGAGAGACACCGGGACACACACACACAGAGAGAGACACCGGGACACACACACAGAGAGAGACACCGGGACACACACACACACAGAGAGACACCGGGACACACACACACACACACACAGACACCGGGACACACACACACAGAGAGACACCGGGACACACACACACACACAGAGACACCGGGACACACACACACACAGAGAGACACCGGGACACACACACACACAGAGAGACACCGGGACACACACACACACACAGACACCGGGACACACACAGAGAGAGACACCGGGACACACACACACAGAGACGCCGGGACACACACACACACAGAGACACCGGGACACACACACACACACACAGAGACACCGGGACACACACACACAGAGAGAGACACCGGGACACACACCGAGACACCGGGACACACACAGAGAGACACCGGGACACACACACACAGAGAGACACCGGGACACACACACAGAGAGAGAGACACCGGGACACACACCGAGACACCGGGACACACACAGAGAGACACCGGGACACACACACACAGAGACACCGGGACACACACACACAGAGACACCGGGACACACACACACACAGAGACACCGGGACACATGCACACAGAGACACCGGGACACACACACACACAGAGACACTGGGACACACACACACAGAGACACCGGGACACACACACACACACAGAGACACCGGGACACATACACACAGAGACACCGGGACACACACACACAGAGACACCGGGACACACACACAGAGACACCGGGACACACACACACACACAGAGACACCGGGACACACACACACACACAGAGACACCGGGACACACACACACAGAGACACCGGGACACACACACACACAGTGACCCTGGGGTGCACACCCGTTAAACTGTGCCCCCTCTGCCTTCTCAGGTGGACGTAAAAGATCCCAAGACACTAGTTCAAAGAAGAGCAGGGGAGTTTGCCTCGGTGTCCTGGCCAACATCACTTGAAAAAAAAGATTATCTGGTCATTATCACATTGCTGTTTGTGGGTCTGTAACCAGAGGACACAGATTTAAGGTAATTGCCAGAGCGGTGGGGTGGGGGGAGATGAGGAGAATTTTTTTACGCAGTGACTTGTGATGATCTGGAATGCGCTGCTTGAAAGGGCAGTGGAAGCAGATTCAATAGTATCTTTCAAAAGGGAATTGGATAAATACTTGAAAAGGAAACATTTGCAGGGCTATGGGGAAAGAGCGGGGGAGTGGGATTAATTGGATAGATCTTTCACAGAGCCGGCACAGGTACAGTGGGGGTTCTCTTTGAAAAATAGATGGTCTGTTGAACATAATGGTCTTTTTTCCTGTTCCGAAAAGTTCTTTTGTTTTTCTGTTCACACAAAGAAACTCTCAAACTACAAAAGCACCACTGCTCCCCCTCAATGCCACAGCTGAGGGGCACAAACAGGATTGTTCCCATTGCATTCTTCCATCAAGACCACAAGGATGCCCTGACCAGGAGCTGATATTTCTTTTTACACCATCTCTTAAAAAGCTAGCACTTTGAGCTCGAAACCTGACACCTGGGGTAAAAGGTGGATGCAACTCACAGTAGCATTTTACCCACTACTTTGCTGCGTGTTTCGTAGTGGGATCAGATTTACTTGTGTTTGTAAATTAGTGGTCGGACTTGTTTGTTCTTTGTGTTCCCTCTAACGCTTTAACCTGGCAGCAGATGAGGACAGGTTCGGGAGACCTCCTGGCTCAGATGTTGTTAATCTAAAGCTGAACCAACAGCACACGAGGGGCTGATGGGGAGATTCTGCCGATTTGGAAAATAGACACCTTGTTGAACAAATCCTTTCCCTTCTCAACTCTGATTGGATGGATGAGATGAAGCCAATCCACTGTCCGGGTTCGAGATACTTTTTCATTTTTAATATAAATTTTATAAATATTTCTTTGCAGAAATATCAGACGAATTGTAACAAGTGTATTCCCACTGAGGGGACATCAAAGGAACATTCAACTCATTTTTGTTGAGTTGCAAGAACTTCAAAAACCTCATTACATTTTTTTTGTTTTCATTTAAAAACCCAGCATCAGTATTATAAAAAGAATGTGCCAGACATGACTACACTTGTGAAGTGACTGAACCTCGCTTGTGAAATGGCTGCATCTCAGTTGTGACTATATCAGTCAGGAGTTAACCGGTCAGTCTCACATGTGGAGATATTATCCGTGACCTTGGTGTTGCTCCGTATCTGTTGCAGGGAAACTGAAACCTTGCAGAGTTCACGCAGGCAGCTGACTTGCCAGTGCACCGGAGCCCCGGGGAATTAACGCAGCGATTCCCATGTGTGCCTCTGTTGTCAATGCCCTTTTCGATATTGTGTTTACATTCTGTTCAGTTGGTCAGGGGGAGGAGAATGAAGGAATGTTATTGTGGAAATGAGAAGATTAAATGTATTTTTTAATTAAATAATTTATAATTATTTCTGATGTGACAACCAGCTGTCTGCACACAATGTTGGAGTGTCAGTGCTGCAGGAGCTGCAGGAGGAGAACCACTCACCTCACACCCTTATCATTGGATTATCTGTGAAACGGTAACCTCTTTGAGTCATTAAGAGGAAAGAAAAAATTTGCATTTCTATAGCCCCTTTCACGACCCGAGGACGTCCCAAAGCGCTTTACAACCAATGAAATACTTTTGAAGTGTAGTCACTGTTGTAATGTAGGAAACACAGCAGCCAATTTGCGCACAGCAAGATCCCACAAACAGCAATGTGATGTTGGCCAGGACACCGAGGCGAACTCCTCTGCTCTTCTTTGAACTAGTGTCTTGGGATCTTTTACGTCCACCTGAGAAGGCAGAGGGGGCACAGTTTAACGTCTCGTCCAAAATTACTCGTGTGTGTTAGGAACTAAGTTAATATCAAACATTTTTTAAAAGTTTGACAAATGAAGAACGTGTTTGAAGGCCCCAGTCGGAGGGTTTGTTGCAGCATGTTCCACTGCTGTTGCCCTGAGTCAATAATTCTTGGCGAGGGGGTGGGTCAGAACTGATGGTTGGGAATCACCATCAAGACCAAGATGTTCAACTGACCGGCACTCCGGCATGGCCGGAAGGTCTGCTTGTGAAAGTGTCAAAAATGTTGGGACTTTCATTCATAGAAAACCTGATCACCATCTCCTTGACCTTGTATATTGATGCATCCCCAGCAGTGTTACTGAGCTATAACAGACCAGCAGCTTCCAGGTTCCATCCCTGATCTGAGATTATGTTGAAATAGGATGGATACAGTTGGCCTCAGCACCTCTTGCTGAGGTGGGCTGGAATCAGCCAGGCTCCAAGTGCCCCTGTATGGGTGTCGGGAGAGGACAGGACTGGGCCTGACTGTTGTGCCCTCAACAATCAGCCTGCCGACACTCACTAAGTTGACATGTGAAAAACAGTCACGTGGGTTAGATATCTGAGGGGGGTCAGTCCCTGTGGAACTGCATCTCAGCAGGGACTAGAGGGGAGAAAATTGGGGGTGGGGAACAGTAGGATTGCGGAGTGGGGGAAACAGTAGGATTGCGGAGTGGGGGAAACAGCAGGATTGCGGAGTGGGGGAAACAGTAGGATTGCGGAGGAGGGGAAACAGTAGGATTGCGGAGTGGGGGAAACAGCAGGATTACGGAGGAGGGGAAACAGTAGGATTACGGAGGAGGGGAAACAGTAGGATTGCGGAGGGGGGGAAACAGTAGGATTGCGGAGGGGGGGAAACAGTAGGATTGCGGAGGAGGGGAAACAGTAGGATTACGGAGGAGGGGAAACAGTAGGATTGCGGAGGGGGGGAAACAGTAGGATTGCGGAGGGGGGGAAACAGTAGGATTGCGGAGGAGGGAAAACAGTAGGATTGCGGAGGAGGGAAAACAGTAGGATTGCGGAGGGGGGAAAACAGTAGGATTGCGGAGGGGGGGAAACAGTAGGATTGCGGAGGGGGGGAAACAGTAGGATTGCGGAGGAGGGGAAACAGTAGGATTGCGGAGGGGGGAAAACAGCAGGATTGCGGAGGGGGGGAAACAGTAGGATTGCGGAGGAGGGAAAACAGTAGGATTGCGGAGGAGGGGAAACAGTAGGATTGCGGAGGAGGGGAAACAGTAGGATTGCGGAGGAGGGGAAACAGTAGGATTGCGGAGGGGGGGAAACAGTAGGATTGCGGAGGGGGGAAACAGCAGGATTGCGGAGTGGGGAAACAGCAGGATTGCGGAGTGGGGAAACAGCAGGATTGCGGAGTGGGGAAACAGCAGGATTGCGGAGTGGGGAAACAGTAGGATTGCGGAGGGGGGGAAACAGCAGGATTGCGGAGTGGGGGAAACAGTAGGATTGCGGAGTGTGGAAACAGCAGGATTGCGGAGGGGGGGAAGCAGTAGGATTGTGGAGTGGGGGAAACAGTAGGATTGCGGAGTGGGGGAAACAGCAGGATTGCGGAGTGGGGGAAACAGCAGGATTGTGGAGTGGGGGAAACAGTAGGATTGCGGAGTGGGGGAAACAGTAGGATTGCGGAGTGGGGGAAACAGCTGGATTGCGGAGTGGGGGAAACAGCTGGATTGCGGAGGAGGGGAAACAGTAGGATTGCGGAGGGGGCGAAACAGTAGGATTGCGGAGGGGGGGAAACAGTAGGATTGCGGAGGGGGGGGAAACAGTAGGATTGCGGAGGGGGGGAAACAGTAGGATTGCGGAGGGGGGGAAACAGTAGGATTGCGGAGGGGGGGAAACAGTAGGATTGCGGAGGGGGGGGAAACAGTAGGATTGCGGAGGGGGGGGAAACAGTAGGATTGCGGAGGGGGGGAAACAGTAGGATTGCGGAGGGGGGGAACAGTAGGATTGTGGAGTGGGGGAAACAGCAGGATTGCGGAGGGGGGGAAACAGCAGGATTGTGGAGGAGGGGAAACAGTAGGAATGCGGAGGGGGGGAAACAGTAGGATTGCGGAGGGGGGGAAACAGTAGGATTGCGGAGGAGGGGAAACAGTAGGATTGCGGAGGGGGGAAAACAGCAGGATTGCGGAGGGGGGAAAACAGCAGGATTGCGGAGGGGGGAAAACAGTAGGATTGCGGAGGGGGGGAAACAGTAGGATTGCGGAGGGGGGGAAACAGTAGGATTGCGGAGGGGGGGAAACAGTAGGATTGCGGAGGGGGGGAAACAGTAGGATTGCGGAGGGGGGGAAACAGTAGGATTGCGGAGGGGGGGAAACAGTAGGATTGCGGAGGGGGGGAACAGCAGGATTGCGGAGGGGGGGAAACAGTAGGATTGTGGAGGGGGGGAACAGTAGGATTGCTTGATGTTTTCAGTTCTACAATCTCTGGAGGTACACCATGTAAGTGTAGTTGCCATGGATACATTCCTGCATTAAATCGAGCACTTTCACTCCAAACTAAAAAGCTTTCTCAAACTATAAATGTCCATGCGATAGGATTGGTCTCAACTATCAGGGTTGGAGAAGTAATTTTCTCTTTTTCGCTTAAATATATTAAGCAAGAAATGAACTTTCAGCAATAAATAAGCATCACGTAAACATCATGTGCTTTGAAGTTTTTCTGCTCTTTTGCTATTTTCCCCTTCCGTCCTGATACATTGGATCTTTTAACTCACTGGTCCCTCACCCCAAGTGCTCATTCTTCTTGCAGGAGGCTAAACAAAGCACATCATTCCTATCTTCATCTTATGTCCACACCTGCGCACTTTCCATTCGGGTCAGTGGACAGGAGTAAGAATCCTGGTGACTTTGCCATTGCCACGAACAGGGCGGCCGAGGGTCATTGCAGCTGCCTTCTGATCTCCAAAGGCAAGGTCCACCCCCTCCCTCTGCGATACAGCTTTCCCTGACCAAAAGCATAGCTGTACAACAGGCCTGGGCTGATGCAAGGTCCTCAGATAGTGTTCCACGGGCATCGGGAGACGTGCATTCCTTTGGCTTCTTTTCTCTGCTCCTTCGGGGAGAGGAAACACGTGGCCACCCACTTGGCACCTCTGCTCAATGCGATGGTTTGACAAGTTTCTGCAGTCATCAACTTGCATCCAACCATTCCGTCACAGCATGGGAGAGCATCGTTGTGCTGTTCCAACCTTCATTTTAAGTGACAAACACCTCAGTGAATTATTTTTATTTAAAGCAAATTGAAAGTCCGATGTCTTTCATTTTCCTTATTTCTGCACACTTCAGTTACCGCAATGTATCCTGTGGTCCATGTACTAACCCTTGAAAAATCCAGAAACTGTCAGCTTTGTTTTTCTGTGGAGTAATTATCTGCACTGTGAATGCATTCGCCAGAGACACTCTTGTTCCTGTTCGAAATGAACTTTTCATGGCAGCTACTAGTACCAACATTTTTTTTAAATATTCGTTCATGGGATGTGGGCGTCGCTGGCGAGGCCGGCATTTATTGCCCATCCCTAATTGCCCTTGAGAAGGTGGTGGTGAGCCGCCTTCTTGAACCGCTGCAGTCCGTGTGGTGAAGGTTCTCCCACAGTGCTGTTAGGAAGGGAGTTCCAGGATTTTGACCCAGCGACAATGAAGGAACGGCGATATATTTCCAAGTCGGGATGGTGTGTGACTTGGAGGGGAACGTGCAGGTGGTGTTGTTCCCACGCGCCTGCTGCTCTTGTCCTTCTAGGTGGTAGAGGTCGCGGGTTTGGGAGGTGCTGTCGAAGAAGCCTTGGCGAGTTGCTGCAGTGCATCCTGTGGATGGTACACACTGCAGCCACTGTGCATCGGTGGTGAAGGGAGTGAATGTTTAGGGTGGTGGATGGGGTGCCTATCAAGTAATTGCACTTACTGTGCTGGAACAAAGAAAAGGATATTTACAAGGGGCAAGAAATGTAATAGAAATGCCACACCTGTAATTGAACACAAAATGTAACAGGATTGAGAAAATACTGGTGAAATGGGGAGAAAATAGTCCAGTGAAGATTAAATTGAGAATTTAGCTCATTATGACCTGAGGGGGGGATAAGTACTCAATCATAGAATCACACAGCACAGAAAGAGGCCATTCAATTTGTCACAGAAAAATGTGTTCCATCTGGTGGAAGAAAAAGAGGCAGCATCATTTGAGTGAAGCAAAAGAAAATGTGCAGCTCATCAGCGCTGCCTTTGTCCAGGAAATGCTTAGAATGGGAAATACTGGGAATGAGGATTGTAGAAGGCAGAGTGAGTTTGCTGGTACTGTTTGGGAGAAACAATTGTCCAGAAGAAATGTAATTCAGAAAGGTCCCACACAGGCTGCCTTGCAAGGGGTGTCACACTTATGAAGTGCATTGATGGATTGAAAATGGATCAGAGGCATGTATTACTAAGGAGACTGAATTACAGAAGGCAGGATTATTCAGGAAGCTCACTTGTGGTCTAATGTTTGGATGGAGGCAGTGTTGCTGAAAATGTTCACACTTGCACTGAAATTGGAAGCTGCATTACTGAGGAGACCCACTCCAAGAAAGGTTCACTCAGGGGGCACATTCACAGAAAGGAGATACAATCACGGACTGAATGACTTGGATTGATGAATTTCATTGAGGCCAATGAATTTTTTCCAATTAAGGAGAGAATATTAACCGGACTTTGCAAGCATTGTAATGCCACTTGTTAAAATCTTAAAGCAGGTTTCCCATTTTCACTGGAGACTCGAGTGCAAAGATGGTCATTATAATTGTTTCCCAAGTAAAAATTATCCAAAGTCCCCAGTGCTTCAAAAACAAGATTACAGTAAAGTCTCCTCCTGTATTAAGATGCTAAGGTATTTAAAAAGATGGGGGAAGATTTCTTCTTGCGCTCGCTGCAGTGAAACCTTAAACCTCTTTATAAAGAATAGGCTTTTAGTTTTGCTACATGTAGTCTGCAGGGGAACCTTCTCCTTGGTGTGGATATAAAAGATTGAAGAGAAATATAGACAGTGTTATATAGTGTGGCAGGGGATCATTACCCAGCTCTGTTGCCCGGTAATGACTCCATCCATCACATTTTCACTGTACCTTGCCTAAAATGAACAGAACAACTATCTGCTGAGACTGTCTATTATCTAAATGTTTGCCTGATGTCAGAAATTCTGCACAATGGGAATGGACAAAAATTGGTCTGTTGGGATTCCATTCAGTGAGATTTGAACTCGGAGCAGTTTGGTCCATTTGGAATTCTGTACAAAAGGAGTGAATGGGAAAGAATGTAGTCTGTTAGAATTCTACAAAATGGGATTGAATGGAAAAGTTTTGTTCCATTGGGATTCTATTACAAGGGAATTGATGGGGATGGGTTTGTCCTTTGCAATTCCATTCAGTGGATGGAAATGGGAAGGAGTTTGTTCCAGTAGAATTTGATATAGTGAGAGTGAATAGGAAGGGTTTGCTCTTTGAGAGTCTTTATAATGGGAGGGAATGGGAAATGGTTTGGTCCATTGGGCTCCTATTCAAAGGAAGTCGGAATTCTGTGTTTTGATCCAATTTCTTTGAATTGAAGGCCATCCAATACAGTGAGCTGCCCCTTCCTTGTAGTGTGGTGTGGAGCCGAGTGTCTGTCTTTTTCACCTTACTTTATGCCCATGGGAAGAAAGGAGAGAAATACAAAAATGACAAAATTATGGGTTAATCCTGAATGTATAGAATGTGTTGTAAAACATGCTGCTTGTGTGAGAGGAGCTGTGAGCGGTGACCTGCTCCAGGCCACATTACTCTTTATTTAATAGAAATCGGCAGGTGCCCTCACATCACTTCGACATCAGTGAAGCGTTCAATTAATAAAGGTGAAACAAAATCAAGTTTAAATTTTCATCAACGGAATTCAGCAACAGGAGACATTTATTTTTACAATTCCCATGCTCTCACGCTCTTATTTGTTCCTTAAAGGAGAGCGATGGGAAGAATCACATTAAAATGCACAATTTGCAGGTGCTCTCATTGTGATGGAAATCATTCTGGGCTGTTCTCTCTCCCCAAGCATAAAGAGAGTGACTTTTCAACTGAGTTTTGTTCAGAAAGACCTGTGTTACTGTATACCAGCACAGCTGTAAAGAACAGGAAAGATAATGTGGGGTATTGGGAAGTGATGCTGGGTGATGCCGAGCTTGGATTTCAATACTTGTAGATTGTGGAAAGGAGGTCTACAGTTTTGAGGTCTTGGGCAAGAGATTGTGGGGGAGGGGTCCAAGCGCTTTTCAGCACCTGGGGTTTTCAAAGATCAGCACGCGGGGATGTACAGAGGGACTTCACAACTGGAGTTTGGTGATATCCACTTGGGGACACTCGATGAGGAACATCTGTCTGAGGTCTGGAACTGTTCCACATTGTCACAATGCAGTGGTGTGTCTATTAACATCACCAGGCACCATGCATGATGGAAATACACTTTCAGAATGTTTCTTAGCACTGGAGTTTGTGTAAAGAGCCGTTTGTATGTCTCACCTCACGAAATCCATTTAGTGATCTGAACACGAGAGTTAGACAATCTTTGCAGAAAATTTGCAGATGACACAAAACTTGGAAGGGTAGTGAACAGTGAGGAGGATAGTGATAGACTTCAAGAGGATATAGACAGGCTGGTGGAATGGGCGGACACGTGGCAGATGGAATTTAATGCAGAAAAATGCGAAGTGATACATTTCGGTAGGAAGAACGAGGAGAGGCAAAATAAACTAGAGGGCACAATTCTAAAAGGGGTACAGGAACAGAGAGATCTGGGGGTATATGTACACAAATCATTGAAGGTGGCAGGGCAGGTTGAGAAAGTGCTTAAAAAAAGCATACAGGATCCTGGGCTTTATAAATAGAGGCATAGAGTACAAAAGTAAGGAAGTCATGATGAACCTTTATAAAACACTGGTTCGGCCTCAACTGGAGTATTGTGTCCAGTTCTGGGCACCGCACTTCAGGAAAAATGTGAAGGCCTTAGAGAGGGTGCAGAAAAGATTTACTAGAATGATTCCAGCGATAGACTGGAGAAGCTGGGATTGTTCTCCTTGGAACAGAGACAGTTGCGAGGAGATTTGAT
Source organism: Heptranchias perlo (assembly GCF_035084215.1). Classification (NCBI taxonomy): domain Eukaryota; kingdom Metazoa; phylum Chordata; class Chondrichthyes; order Hexanchiformes; family Hexanchidae; genus Heptranchias; species Heptranchias perlo. Next base: position 51,906,588 of record NC_090344.1, on the reverse strand, counting down.
AGAGGTGTTCAAAATCATGAAGGATCTAGGCAGAGTAGATAGAGAGAAATTGTTCCCATTGGTGGAAGGGTCAAGAACCAGAGGACACAGATTTAAGGTGATTGTCAAAAGAACCAAAGGTGACATGAGGAAAAACTTTTTTACACAGCGAGTGATTAGGATCTGGAATGCACTGCCTGAGGGGGTGGTGGAGGCAGATTCAATCGTGGCTTTCAAAAGGGAACTGGATAAGTACTTAGGAACATAGGAACAGGAGTAGGCCATTCAGCCCCTCGTGCCTGCTCCGCCTTTGATCAGATCATGGCTGATCTGTGATCTAACTCCATATACCTGCCTTTGGCCCATATCCCTTAATACCTTTGGTTGCCAAAAAGCTATCGATCTCACATTTAAATTAAGTAATTGAGCTAGTATCAATTGCCGTTTGTGGAAGAGAGTTCCAAACTTCTACCACCCTTTGTGTGCAGAAATGTTTTCTAATCTCACTCCTGAAAGGTCTGGCTCTAATTTTTAGACTGCCCCCTACTCCTAGAATCCCCAACCAGCGGAAATAGTTTCTCTCTATCCACCCTATCCGTTCCCCTTAATATCTTATAAACTTCGATCAGATCACCCCTTAACCTTCGAAACTCCAGAGAATACAACCCCAATTTGTGTAATCTCTCTTGAAAGGGAAAAATTTGCAGGGCTATGGGGAAAGGGCGGGGGAGTGGGACTAGCTGGATTGCTCTGACAGAGAGCCAGCGCGGACTCAATGGGCCAAATGGCCTCCTTCCATGCTGTAAACTTTCTGTGATTCTGTGATCTCTGCTCTGCCGCTGCCACCACTCCCCTATAGAGGACTCTGAGAATTTCCAGTTCAGGCAGTAACACTGCCCAAGAGACTGATTGTGCAGCCTGTGTATCCACAAAAGAACAGGATCCCCAAACAGAAGCGTATCTTTTACCGAAGCTGAGTCACTGCTTTGCCCTGATTCTGGCCTGACTGTTAATTTGTTAAAGTGAGATTCTGCAATGGCCCAAGTAAAAGTCTTGAATATTTATGGGTGGTCCAATCAATACTGTACGCTTGCCCTCAGAGCTGTAGCTTTGGGGTGAATAGATTAGCGCCTCGTTCATGTTTTATGCACGTGGTGAGTCAGAGCTTCCCTGGTGATGGTTTGTGAGTTTTGGTCAGCAAGCAATGGTCACAACTCATTCAACTCACACTAGAAATTCTCACTGAATCAGCCAGGGCATCTAATCAGGAGGAAACTGCACTGAAGAACTCCACTGTATCGAGACTGTTGCATAGAGCCATCAGTGGGCTTGTGAAATGGAAGTGTTGCAACTGAGTGAAACTGATTTGCTGTATCTTGGAGAGATCTAAAATCAACTGGTTTGGTGGGGTAAATTTTCTATTATAGAACTCAGTGTTTTTCCTTCTGCCAGGCTCCTTCTGTTTTTCACTCACTGAGATTGCTTTGAGGTAACAAAAAAGGTTAGTTGCAGTAACTGTAGCAGTGGTTCAGTGTCGAATTACCTGCACAGGAGCAAGCCGTTCGGCCCATCTGGCCGGTGTTTATGCTCCATACGAGCCTCCTCCCACCCCTCTTCATCCAACCCTATCAGTATATTCCTTGATTCCTTCCTCCCTTGTGTTTTTCTAGCTTCCTGTTAAATGCATCGATGCGATTCACCTCAACTACTCCGTGTGGTAGCAAGTTCCACATTCTAACCATCTCGGAATTCCTTATTGGATTTATTCGTGACTATCTTATATTTATGGCCCCTGGTTTTGGACTCCCCCACAACTGGAAACGCCATGTGTGGATACCCACAAATCCTCACTTGCCATGCCTTGATTTTCAGAGGGTGTGCCGAGGGGAAGGCAGAGAACCAGGCTTCAGGCTGAGCAAGAAACAAAACTGAATACATGAGTTGCCCAGGTCACTCGTCCATAACTTCCTCATGCGCAATTAGTCAGTAGCATTGACGCATTTCTGGGGCCTGAGATTATAGTTTCAAAAATGTAAGAGTTTAACTGAAGGCCTGTCCAATAGCCACAATAACAGAATGTTGGATATCTCACCAAACAAGTCAAATGTGAATCCATTCTGCTTTTCCTTGGGGAGCAGGGGTTTGTTGGCAGAGTACGTTGAAGGTAAGGATGAATGGGATTGCAAATCCGAAGTCTAAACTCGTCCAAAGTTCAAAAGATGGAAAGGCAGTTGATGCAGCCAAGCCAGTCCGACCTTTGACATCACCGATTTGCTTCTTTGTTGACTCATTCGTTGATCCCAAATGTGAGAAAATCTGCAAACATGGAGTTTATTTCAATGGGAAAATTAGGCAGCTTCCAAGTTAACTGGATCATACTTCACTGCTGTGCTCCAGTTTCGATCCTCTGCTCTCTCACTAGCCAAGGTTTTTTCCTGCAGCATTGCAAGTTTGTAAATATGTTCAGGAATGCGGCCTGTGGTGGGTGCAGACTAGTGGAGCAATGATCGACAGCAGGCTCTTACTAGGCTGTGGGAATCAAGATTAACAGAACAAGGACAACAAATGTCATTGAGTGGGTCTGATCCATTAGCAGACTTATTGTGAGCTCCATGTACTTGCCCATAAACCCCTAGGATGTGTTGAGTTCAACTGCTCGAGTATGGTAAACCAGAGATTTATTGCATGTCATTTTAGTGCAGTGATATTTTGGGCCATTTCACAGTCTGTTACCCTACGTTTATATGTTTTCCCACCCTCTGCTGACTAGCTGGGAATAAATCTCTATCACATGTTGCGGGAGAAAATAACTTATTCTAAAAATTGAGAGGAGAAGGGGCTCAGCATCATGATAGAACAAAGAGTTCCTGTAACAGGCTTACAATGGGATATATGGGTGGTGGTTGTTGGAGGCCAATCATCTCAGCCCCAGGACATTGCTGCAGGAGTACTTCAGGGCAGTGTCCTAGGCCCAACCATCTTCAGCTGCTTCATCAATGGACCTTCCTTCCGTCATAAGGTCAGAAATGGGGATGTTCGCTGATGATTGCACAGTGTTCAGTTCCATTCGCAACCCCTCAAATAATGAAGCAGTCCGAGCCCGCATGCAGCAAGACCTGGACAACATCCAGGCTTGGGCTCATAAGTGGCAAGTAACATTCGCTCCAGACAAGTGCCAGGCAATGACCATCTCTAACAAGAGAGAGTCCAACCACCTCCGCTTGACATTCAACGGCATTACCATCGCCGAATCCCCCACCATCAACATCCTGGAGGTCACCATTGACCAGAAACTTAACTGGACCAGCCACACAAATACTGTGGCTACAAGAGCAGGTCAGAGGCTGGGTATTCTGCGGCGAGTGACTCACCTCCTGACTCCCCAAAGCCTTTCCACCATCTACAAGGCACAAGTCAGGAGTGTGATGGAATACTCTCCACTTGCCTGGATGAGTGCAGCTCCAACAACACTCAAGAAGCTCGACATCTTCAAGAAGCCCGCTTGATTGGCACCCCATCCACCACCCTAAACATTCACTCCCTTCACCACCGGCGCACTGTGGCTGCAGTGTGCACCATTCACAGGATGCACTGCAGCAACTCGCCAAGGCTTCTTCGACAGCACCTCCCAAACCCAGACCTCTATCATCTGGAAGGACAAGAGCAGCAGGTACATGGGAACAACACCACCTGCACGTTCCCCTCCAAGTCACACACCATCCCGACCTAGAAATATATCGCCGTTCCTTCATCGTTGCTGGGTCAAAATCTTGGAACTCCCTTCCTAACAGCACTGTGGGAGAACCTTCACCACACGGACTGCAGCGGTTCAAGAAGGCGGCTCACCACCACCTTCTCAAGGGCAATTAGGAATGGGCAATAAATGCCGGCCTCGCCAGCGACACCCACGTCCCATGAACGAATAAAAAAATAGGGATATAGCCATTAATTGCCTCTTGACCATCTTCTGATTGCATGCTCTCATTTTACACAGACCCAATCCTCTTTAAGCAATGACTGAATCACTACACTTTGCAGTCCTGCACGCTTTCTCTAATGGGACAGTGAAATCTTGTTTCCTTCAACTGTTCAAAATTATGTCTTCCCGCCTTTCACAAGTCTAACCAGTAGCTGCCACCCCTTACCTTTAATGCCTGAGTTTTAATCCTTCTTCATCTCTTGATATTCTTGGCCTCCCTGTCTCCTCTGATCTCAAGTGGAACTCTTATATCTCCTTCACTGCTAAAGCTGCCTCCAAGAAACTCCTTTTGTGTCAAAAACACCTTTTTCCATTCAACAATTCATAACTCTCGATAAGCCCAAGTTGATCCGAGCCTTGAACACTGTTCCTGTATCTGAAGAAGCTGTGCTAAACACTCTCTCTTACTCCTGGACGGGATACAAGAAAGATACTTGGCACCTGATGAGTAATCCCTCTTGCATCTCTAGCCTCCAGCATCTCTCTCTTGCAACTTCTCCAACTCTCTCTCTTCCATCGCTGTGACTATGATCAGTGCTTTTCTGAACTTCTTTCTCTTGTCCCTCCTAAGTTCCAAATATTCCATCCGACACACACTTCCTCCTCCCTGTATCTTCATTGTGTTGAACCTATGACTCATCGCACCATCTGCTGTTCTAACTCATTCTTTCTCAGAACCTCAGAACTCTTCGCTCCTTCCGAGTACAATCTTAACAATTTAACACCCCAGCACTGAATCACTGCTACTTCATTTATATAATTTTCTCTCTTTGTTTTCAACATTGGTGTCTTTTGTACTGGTCTTGGCCTTTCACTGTGATTTTTGTATTTTAAATAAAATCCCATGAACAGTTGTTCAGACTTTTGAACTATACAAACTTACTTTTAAAAAAATTCGTTCATGGGATGTGGGCGTCGCTGGCGAGGCCGGCATTTATTGCCTATCCCTAATTGCCCTCGAGAAGGTGGTAGTGAGCTGCCTTCTTCAACCGCTGCAGTCCATGTGGTAAACTGAGTGGCTTACTAGGCCATTTCAGAGGGCAATTAAGAATTGACCACATTGCTGTGGGTCTGGAGTCACATATAGGCCAGACCGGGTAAGGACAGCAGGTTTCCTTCCCTGAAGGACATTTGTGAACCAGATGGGTTTTTATGACAATCCGATAGTTTCATGGTTACCATTACTGATACTAGTTTTTTAATTCCAGATTTTGTTTAATTAATTGAATTTAAATTCCCCAGCTGCCGTGGCGGGATTTGAACTCATGACTCCGGATTACTGGTCCAATAACATAACCACAATGTTACCGTACCCATGTGCATTTATACAGCGCCTTTAACGTAGAAAAACGTCCCAACGTCTCAGGAGAGGTAATCAGACAAAATTCAACACTGAACCAAAGGAGAGATTAGGAGGAGTGACTAAAAGCTTGGTCAAAGAGGTAGGTTTTTTAGGAGGATCTTAAAATAAGAGAGGGAGGTGGAAAGTTGTAGGGAGGGAATTCTAGAACTGAAAACATGGCCGCCAATGATGGGGTGAGGGGGAGTGGGGGAGGCACAAGAGGCTAGAATTGGAGGAACGCAGAGTTTTCAGAGGGCTGGAGGAAGTTTCAGAGATGGCGATACCACAGATTCATGAAATGCTGGGGGATTCATAAACACATTAAATGCACACCAATTATAGGCAATTGGACCCATCCAATAGGAATGAATTTCTGTCATTGTGGCTTTTCCACAGTTCTGTGTTCTTGCTGCCTGAAGGTGGATTGAGTTGATTTTTCCCCTCTTCTCTGGTATCGAACTGCTTTCACCACACTCAACATTTCCCGACATCCAATGAAGTCAGCAATTTGTTGGGTCAGGAATTGTGGATTGATTCTCCCGCCGAACACCAGGCCACCAGGCGACCACTCCAGGCTTTTCACGTTGTTGCATTTACTTAATAACCTGCAGCATCCTATTTTTTAAATTGAGAAGCCTCCGTGAAGGTACAAGGGTCAGAGTGTAGAATGTCGTCATAGCTGAAAAGAGATGAGATAAACGAAGTAGTCGAAGCTTGGGTTTTAAGAGGCTTTAGATTTCATGAGGAAGGTGGTACTGAGTAAGGTAGCAAGTTCCAGAGTTTTGGAAGTCCTGGGAAAGAATGAGTTTTGAGTAGGAAATGGAAATGGTGAGTAGGAGTAGATTGAGTCTGAATTTCAACACCATAAGATTTCCATACTATTATGGGATGTGTTGCAGAGGGTTAGAGAACCCTTTAATAATACCAATTGAGAGATGGTCTACCATGGAGAAGTGCCCAATCATCACTAAGGACCTCGACTGACAGGTCACCGAAGATCTGGAGTTCACTGTGCAGCAAATCATAGGCACAGGCTTGTGTCCAGAATCGGACAGGTGCCAGCGGGTAAGTGGAGAAATATTGTTGCTTCCTCAGTGTCTCCGAGTCCATCCCTAATGTGTCTCTGGTTCTGTGCAACAGATCAAAGGAGCTGATTAAGGAGGCCATCTTAGAGAATGACTTCATGAAGAACTTGGAGATGTCTCAGATCCAGGAGATTGTGGATTGCATGTACCCAGTGGAGTACACCAAGGACAGCTGCATCATCAAAGAGGGAGATGTGGATTCGCTGGTGTACGTGATGGAAGGTAGGAACACGGAGTGTGAAAGTTGAAGCTAACTGGCTCAGTTCTTTCGAGTTGCTGGGAGCTGAGAAATCTGCCACTCTGCCTGACGGATCAATGCTGAGGAGATTGTTGTATACAATCAAAAGGCACACTGCTACATGCTGTGAAAATTACAGAAGGGTTGTTGACATTAATAGGTCACGTTAACCCTGGTCTAAGGCCTCTTTGGATGCAAATACAGTAACCAGTAATGGCCATGTGTTCAGAATGCAGATGCTGTTTAACCCTCATTTGCATGCTGTAAGCCACTTCAATGTTCCATCTGTAAACTTATACATGGGAGGCAAAAGGGCACTGCAGGTGAGGGTTGAATGAGACAGCCATAAACAATACATTTTTAAAAAGTTCATTCTCGGGATGTGGGATTGGCTAGCATGGCCGCATTTATTGCCCATCCCTAATTGCCCTTGAGAAGGTGGTGGTGAGCCGCCTTCTACTTGAACTGCTGCAGTCCGTGTGGTGAAGGTTCTCCCACAGTGCTGTTCGGGAGGGAGTTCCAGGATTTTGACCCAGCGTCGATGAAGGAACGGCTGATATATGTCCAAGTTTTTTTTTTTTCGTTCATGTGATGTGGGCGTGGCCGGCGAGGTTGGCATTTATTGCCCATTCCTAATTGCCCTCGAGAAGGTGGTGGTGAGCCGCCTTCTTGAACCGCTGCAGTCCGTGTGGTGAAGGTTCTCCCACAGTGCTGTTAGGAAGGGAGTTCCAGGATTTTGACCCAGCGACGATGAAGGAACGGCGATATATTTCCAAGTCGGGATGGTGTGTGACTTGGAGGGGAACGTGCAGGTGGTGTTGTTCCCATGTGCCTGCTGCCCTTGTCCTTCTAGGTGGTAGAGGTCACGGGTTTGGGAGGTGCTGTCGAAGAAGTCTTGGCGAGTTGCTGCAGTGCATCCTGTAGATGGTACACACTGCAGCCACTGTGCGCCGGTGGTGAAGGGAGTGAATGTTTAGTGTGGTGGATGGGGTGCCAATCAAGTGGGCTGCTTTGTCCTGGATGATGTCGAGCTTCTTGAAGTTGTTGGAGCTGCACTCATCCAGGCAAGTGGAGAGTATTCCATCACACTCCTGACTTGTGCCTTGTAGATGGTGGAAAGGCTTTGGGGGGTCAGGAGGTGAGTCACTCGCCGCAGAATACCCAGCCTCTGACCTGCTCTTGTAGCCAGAGTGTTTATGTAGTTGGTCCAGTTAAGTTTCTGGTCAATGGTGACCCCCAGGATGTTGATGGTGGGGGATTCGGCGATGGTAATGCCGTTGAATGTCAAGCGGAGGTGGTTAGACTCTCTCTTGTTGGAGATGGTCATTGCCTGGCACTTATCTGGCACGAATGTTAAGTTAGGATGGTGTGTGACTTGGAGGGGAACTTGGAGGTGATGGTGTTCCCATGCACCCGCTGCCCTGCCATGTGTTGTAGCACCGCCCGTGGAGAACACTGGGCAGCATCACAGTGTGGAACCTTTTTTGTATATAAATATGATATTCACAGGGAGTCAGATGACAGCCTTCGATCTCTTGCCGTTGTGCCAAGGGGAATGGGGCACGTCATGTGTGTGTTCCTTCTGTTTCTTTCTTGTGTACTTCTGTTCTTTATTGGTTTTTCTTTGTCTTTGCCCTGAACTCAGTGTCTCCTCTTCTGTGCTTTCAGGTGGCAGATCACAGGGTTGAGGAAAGTATCTGGCTAGGGGTATATACTGAGTTTTGAGTTGCAGCCGGGGATGCTAGGTTGCTCTTGGGTTGTGGGTCAGGACTGGGGCCTGGCCTGGACCTCGTGTTAATATCAAGGCCAACAAATTAAGGCCATGGAGATGCCAATAGGGAGCTAGGAGGATGGAAAGATAAATATATATGGTTTATCTTAAATGTGACAGCCAGATGGAAATAGTGTGATGTGACCCTTCCCAGAAGATGCTTTCTTCACTCTCTTTCTGTTTTTATTTGTCTGTGGAAGGTTCAGGTGTTGGTTGGTTGTTCAGGGAGAAATGCAGATGGGGCGACAGGAAGGTTTTGGGTCCTGGGTGGGATGTAGGACCCGGTGGGGGACACGGTGGCAGCAGTAAGAAGCCTGAAGGGGGTCGTGTTCCAAAGACCTTGTCTCACATTTGCTCCTCCAGTCACACAGTTGGGAGTAATTGACACCTTGACCACTTGGGTGGTAATCTGGCGGAACAAGTCACCCGCCCGGTATAGAATCCGCCCAATTCCCATCTCGATTGAAATGTGTAGTCATTCGGTGAAAGCGGCTTCAGGCTCAATTGTCACCACCTTCCTGCAGACTATCACTGTTTAGACTCCGCCATTGAATGACCACGAGTGAGGTATCAGAAGCTGACCGCTGACTGTGGAACTGTACCTCAGTGAGGAGGGATGTTTTCAGTCGGGGCAACAGATGTTGCTCTTTCACCTCTGGGATAACAAGAATTGACATAAACATTCCTTTCACCATCTTTGTGCAGGAACTCTCACCCTTACTGGATTAAAAGCAGAGAACTCCTGCAGGTGTTGCTTTTTTGAAGACCGTACCCTGCCTTTGTGTGCAATGTTGGGCTGGTAGTGAAATCAATCACCCAGAGGAAATGCTGACCCATTCCTTACTAGAGGCAGCCAGAGAACTGCTGCGGGAAGAGAACTTCTCGTAAGTGTACTGAGTGCTGACTTCTCCCTCATCATGTCCTTGCAGGACGATTAATCATTGTTAGGCATTTAGTTGACATCCAAAATATGACGAAGGTTTGTGCCTATTTTTTTGCTTTGTGTGTATTTCTCGTAAGTGTGTTAACCCTTTCTCTTTCGTGTATTACGGCAAGTCAACTTACTGTCTGGGAGCATTTTTTTGGAATAGAAACAGTGCAAAAGCGTCACTGCTACTTGTATCACACAGGTCTTCATTGCAAGAGGATTTGAGTACAGGAGCAAGGATGTCTTACTGCAGTTATACAGGGCCTTGGTGAGACCACACCTGGAGTATTGTGTGCAGTTTTGGTCTCCTTACCTAAGAAAGGATATACTTGCCATGGAGGGAGTGCAGCGAAGGTTCACCAGACTGATTCCTGGGATGGCAGGACTGTCGTATGAGGAGAGATTGGGTCGACTCGGCCTGTATTCACTCGAGTTTAGAAGAATGAGAGGTGATCTCATTGAAACATATAAAATTCTGACAGGGCTAGACAGACTGGATGCAGGGAGGATGTTTCCCTGGGCTGGGGGATCCAGAACGAGGGGTCACAGTCTCGGGATACGGGGTAGGACATTTAGGACTGAGATGAGGAGAAATTTCTTCACTCAGAGGGTAGTGAACCTGTGGAATTCTCTACCACAGAAGGCAGTGGAGGCCAAGTCATTGAATATATTTAAGAAGGAGCTAGACAGATTTCTGGACACAAAAGGCATCAAGGGGTATGGGGAGAGTGCGGGAATGTGGTATTGAGATAGAGGATCAGCCATGATCATATTGAATGGCGGAGCATGCTCGAAGGGCCGAATGGCCTCCTCCTGCTCCTATTTTCTTTGTCATATGGTTTCTGTACAAGCCTGAGATGATAGAGAGTTGAGTTCTGATGCTGTCGTCATCTCTACTTGGCATCCTGTCCTATGCTATGAATATTGTAGGGGGTGGTGGTGTGTGTCAGCTTCACCTCTGACTTCTGAGCGGTTCGAATCGCTCCCACTCCCTGGGTTCTAGACCTTGGACTTATTTGGGAGTTGTGACAAAGTGCAGCAGACAAACTGGTTTTGGTGCATGAAACTTCGATCTTTATTCAAGAGAGAAAATACAACGCAACAATCTTAACACTCCAATAAAATGGGGAACACTTCGGTACACATGAGGGAAATTACAGTAGAAAGATACCTCACCCCTCCCAATCACACTGTACTAGCTAAGTTTGCCTCTAAAGGACCAGAGATAATGCTCACCAAACGAATCCTTGACAGTAATTCACCCAGAGGTAAGTCAGGAATAGATCGTAGAGTGGAAACTTTGTGGATCTTCGGTTTTCTCCCGAGTTGGTTTACTTTGGTCGCGGTGGCCCAATATTACCCGGTTGGTTGATGGTAATATTTGGTTGGTTGTTTCGTAAGGCCCTTGTGTCTGATTGTCACTGGGGCTGTTGCTCTGGTTTCTTCTTGTGTGTCGGCCTGCTTCTAGAGCTGCTGACCTTCTCTCTGTTGCCCCCTCGCCTTGTTGAACTGTCGTCTCCCGAGCTGTCGAACTCCTGGCTGAACTGAACTGAACAATCCTTTGCCCTTGCAGGTCTGGCTGACCGTTTCTCTCATGTAGAGTTCGTTGGTTTCACTGGAAGCTGCTCTCCTTCCAGAGACAGGCAGAACAAGAGAAACAGAACACAAGAGCCAGCAAGAGCCAGAGAGAGAGAGAGAGGTTTCGAGTTTCCACTTCTATATCCCTCTCTTACAAATGGTCTTCGTCACTTAAAAAAAAGCACTTCATGTCTGTTTAAACAGTTCTTACAAAGTTCTTAAGAATCTTTGATGGCTTTTGATGGTCCCTCATCATGTTGCAATTGCTTCTCCTGATGGGTCATTGTTTTAATTCCGATTTGCTGATCACCTGGTATACAGGCTTCCTTTTGTATCCAACGTCCTAAGTGTTGATCGGTTTTGCTTTAACACAAAGACATGGCCCCACCATGTCTGGAGCAGTTGCCTCTTTCAATGGCCGACTGCCTTTCGAATTCGTGCTGAGTGTTGACCACCTGCTGTAGGTTTTGCATTAAAACAGAGACATGTCTGAAGCAGTAATTCTCCCACATTCCACTGTGTGTGTTGTTGATTCGTCTGGTGACCTCTCACCCATCCTTCCATCTTAGGATTTTAGTCAATGGCCAAAGTTTTCCATACTCAGGGAAAAGGTGAATTCCCAGAATTCTTACAATCGCCCCTACGAGGAAGCGAGTCCCTTAAAGGACGTGGATTCCTCGAAAAGTACTTTTCCCTGGTTGATGCTTCCTGGTGCGGTGCGTGTGTGAGTCGGCCCAATGTTTCATCACCCTGAAATGGTGAGAACAGAGTCCAAAGTCCTTTTCTTTAGGGTTTTCCTCTGAGTTTTGGGGGATCTGTGAATTTTGAGAATCTTACATTAGCATGCACTGTATCCAGATCACAACACCTGGGAACAGGAGCTGACAGAGGCAGCCAGGGAGCAAGCAGTACTGGCCCAAAGTGAGTGCTCCCTTTTCATTTGGCATGTACAGTACTTGTACAGGAGCTGGTACTAAAGCATGAGTTGGACAGCACTGCAGTCAGTGGGTACCATTCAGTGACAAGAGGAGACATTCCAATATGCAGGGACCATTCAAAATGAGGTGGGGAATGTGAATGATTAGTTTTACCAAGTGCATTCTGTTTGATGGCATTGTGAAGGATCTTTATTGCAGTCAGACTGCATAATGTAGATAATTATATTTTCTTTTAATTGTATTTAATGAACTTAAGACATAATGAGCACGTTGATTATTCATCTAATTAGATTGGTAACTTCTGACTTGTGTGCTGTTTGCCCTTTGAGCCAAGTTGTTGGAAGTGTGGCTTCAGGCTGTAATCTATTGATGAAGAGGTGGTGGTGATTGTAATATGGGCCATAGACCCACACCAGAGATAAATCAACACTTTCCTGCTCTGATGTCTCGAGCTGTGCAGTTGGTGTAGTCAAAATAAGTTTAGTCCCCGACAACATCCCAGCTGTAGTGCTGAAGACTTGTGCTCCAGAACTAACCGCGCCTCTAGCCAAGCTGTCCCAGTACAGCTACAACACTGGCATCTACCCGACAATGTGGAAAATTGCCCAGGTATGTCCTGTCCACAAAAAGCAGGACAAATCCAATCCGGCCAATTACAGCCCCATCAGTCTACTCTCAATCATCAGCAAAGTGATGGAAGGTGTCGTCGACAGTGCTATCAAGCGGCACTTACTCACCAATAACCTGCTCACCGATGCTCAGTTTGGGTTCCGCCAGGACCACTCGGCTCCAGACCTCATTACAGCCTTGGTCCAAACATGGACAAAAGAGCTGAATTCCAGAGGTGAGGTGAGAGTGACTGCCCTTGACATCAAGGCAGCATTTTGACCGAGTGTGGCACCAAGGAGCCCGAGTAAAATTGAAGTCAATGGGAATCAGGGGGAAAACTCTCCAGTGGCTGGAGTCATACCCAGCACAAAGGAAGATGGTAGTGGTTGTTGGAGGCCAATTATCTCAGCCCCAGGACATTGCTGCAGAAGTTCCTCAGGGCAGTGTCCTAGGCCCAACCATCTTCAGCTGCTTCATCAATGACCTTCCCTCCATCATAAGGTCAGAAATGGGGATGTTCGCTGATGATTGCACAGTGTTCAGTTCCATTCGCAACCCCTCAAATAATGAAGCAGTCCGAGCCCACATGCAGCAAGACCTGGACAACATCCAGGCTTGGGCTGATAAGTGGCAAGTAACATTCGCGCCAGACAAGTGCCAGGCAATGACCATCTCCAACAAGAGAGAGTCTAACCACCTCCCCTTGACATTCAACGGCATTACCATCGCCGAATCCCCCACCATCAACATCCTGGGGTCACCATTGACCAGAAACTTAACTGGACCAGCTATATAAATACTGTGGCTACGAGAGCAGGTCAGAGGCTGGGTATTCTGCGGCGAGTGACTCACCTCCTGACTCCCCAAAGCACAAATCAGGAATGTGATGGAATACTCTCCACTTGCCTGGATGAGTGCAGCTCCAACAACACTCAAGAAGCTCAACATCATCCAGGACAAAGCAGCCCGCTTGATTGCACCCCATCCACCACCCGAAACATTCACTCCCTTCACCACTGGCTCGGGGATGAATTGTGAATGGAGGCAGTGATATACCACAGACTGGGTGTGAGTGCTCAGGGATTGAATTGTGAATGGAGGCAGTGATATACCACAGACTGGGTATGAGTGCTCGGAGTTGAATTGTGAATGGAGGCAGTGATATACCACAGACTGGGTGTGAGTGCTCAGGGATTGAATTGTGAATGGAGGCAGTGATATACCACAGACTGGGTGTGAGTACTCGGAGTTGAATTGTGAATGGAGGCAGTGATATACCACAGACTGGGTGTGAGTGCTCGGGGATGAATTGTGAATGGAGGCAGTGACGGACCACAGACTGGGTGTGAGTGCTCGGAGTTGAATTGTGAATGGAGGCAGTGATATACCACAGACTGGGTGTGAGTGCTCGGAGTTGAATTGTGAATGGAGGCAGTGATATACCACAGACTGGGTGTGAGTGCTCGGGGATGAATTGTGAATGGAGGCAGTGATATACCACAGACTGGGTGTGAGTGCTCAGAGTTGAATTGTGAATGGAGGCAGTGACGGACCACAGACTGGGTGTGAGTGCTCGGAGTTGAATTGTGAATGGAGGCAGTGATATACCACAGACTGGGTGTGAGTGCTCGGAGTTGAACTGCTTACAAAATGTCCACTGTGCAAAAACCCCCACCACATGCTGTTACACTCAAACACACAGTCAATGCTTTAACATTTCACACAAGCATGCGCTTGGACTATCTCAAAAGCAGTGAATGGAAAGGGGTTTGAACCTTTGGGATTCTCTACAATGGGAGTGAGTGGGATGGGATTTGATCCATTGGAATGCAGACAGTGTAATTTGGTAAGTATGTCGAGTCCGTGCATAATCCTATCCAAACTGGAGCATTAACGAGCCTTGGGGTTGGTTTGAAGCAGTGCTGGAGCTGGGCTGTGAGAGTGGGAGTACATTCAGACTCTGCCACGCGACTAATCCACACTCAGAATCCATTCAGACTCCCACAGACACTATTATATCTAGGACTGAAAGTGATTACAAAACTGTAATCTCATTAAGAGGTTCAGATAACAGCTTGTAGCACAAGAGAGAACATGAACCTCGATCCACGTCCGTGTCAGCAGAGGGTATGATGCATCGCTGTTTCCCCTGGTCCTTGGTGCAGGGGGCATTTATGGGCTGGGCTGAGCTGGGCTGGGGGTTGCCTGTACCGAAGGTGGTTAAGAATGAATGTTGCAGAGCCCATGGAGTTTTCCTGCAGTGCTTTAAAGTCTGTCACTGACAGATCTTGCGTGTGACCAGTGGAGCGTCTCCATCTCTTGTCTTCCTGCCAGTGTGTTCCACTCTTCATCTTTCCTCTGCTTCATTTTACTGAAGCCTTTGATGTGAACAGTTTGACCCAATGACAGACTGAGTGCTTTCCCCACTCCACAACGGCACTCATGAAAGCATAAGAAAAGTCAGGGATGGTAAAAGGCCATTCAGCCCATTGAAGCTTGCCCTTCTCATTCTCCCACCGAAGTCCATCCTATTCCTCTCGTACCCTAACTCTCCCATTGATAGCCCATTCTTCTAGTATGTTAACTCTCCCAATGATAGCCTGTCCCTCTAATACGCTAACTGCCTCATTGATGGCCCGTCTTTCTAATTCTCCCATCAATGCTCAAGCTCCTTGTTACCAAACTTTCCTATCGAAGCCCATCCCTCCAGTAACCCTAACAATCCCATTGATAGCCCATCCCTCCAGTAACCCTAACAATCCCATTGATAGCCCATCCCTCCGGTCCCCTAACAATCCCATTGATAGCCCATCCCTCCAGTAACCCTAACAATCCCATTGATAGCCCATCCCTCCGGTCCCCTAACAATCCCATTGATAGCCCATCCCTCCAGTACCCTAACAATCCCATTGATAGCTCATCCCTCCAGTAACCCTAACAATCCCATTGATAGCCCATCCCTCCAGTCCCATAACAATCCCACTGATAGCCCATCCCTCCAGTACCCTAACAATCCCATTGATAGCCCATCCCTCCGGTCCCCTAACAATCCCATTGATAGCCCATCCCTCCGGTCCCCTAACAATCCCATTGATAGCCCATCCCTCCGGTCCCCTAACAATCCCACTGATAGCCCATCCCTCCGGACCCGTAACAATCCCATTGATAGCCCATCCCTCCAGTACCCTAACAATCCCATTGATAGCCCGTCCCTCCGGTACCCGAACAATCCCATTGATAGCCCATCCCTCCAGTACCCTAACAATCCCACTGATAGCCCATCCCTCCGGTCCCCTAACAATCCCATTGATAGCCCATCCCTCCAGTACCCTAACAATCCCATTGATAGCCCATCCCTCCGGTCCCCTAACAATCCCACTGATAGCCCATCCCTCCGGTCCCCTAACAATCCCATTGATAGCCCATCCCTCCAGTACCCTAACAATCCCATTGATAGCTCATCCCTCCAGTACCCTAACAATCCCATTGATAGCTCATCCCTCCGGTCCCCTAACAATCCCACTGATAGCCCATCCCTCTGGTCCCCTAACAATCCCATTGATAGCCCATCCCTCCAGTACCCTAACAATCCCATTGATAGCTCATCCCTCCAGTACCCTAACAATCCCATTGATAGCCCATCCCTCCGGTCCCCTAACAATCCCATTGATAGCCCATCCCTCCAGTACCCTAACAATCCCATTGATAGCTCATCCCTCCAGTACCCTAACAATCCCACTGATAGCCCATCCCTCCGGTCGCCTAACAATCCCACTGATAGCCCATCCCTCCAGTACCCTAACAATCCCACTGATAGCCCATCCCTCCGGTCCCCTAACAATCCCATTGATAGCTCATCCCTCCAGTACCCTAACAATCCCACTGATAGCCCATCCCTCCGGTCCCCTAACAATCCCATTGATAGCCCATCCCTCCGGTCCCCTAACAATCCCATTGATAGCCCGTCCCTCCGGTCCCCTAACAATCCCATTGATAGCTCATCCCTCCAGTACCCTAACAATCCCATTGATAGCCCATCCCTCCGGTCCCCTAACAATCCCATTGATAGCCCATCCCTCCGGTCCCCTAACAATCCCATTGATAGCCCATCCCTCCGGTCCCCTAACAATCCCATTGATAGCCCATTCCTCCGGTCCCCTAACAATCCCATTGATAGCCCATCCCTCCGGTCCCCTAACAATCCCATTGATAGCCCATCCCTCCGGTCCCCTAACAATCCCATTGATAGCCCATCCCTCCGGTCCCCTAACAATCCCATTGATAGCCCATCCCTCCGGTCCCCTAACAATCCCACTGATAGCCCGTCCCTCCGGTCCCCTAACAATCCCATTGATAGCCCATCCCTCCGGTCCCCTAACAATCCCATTGATAGCCCATCCCTCCGGTCCCCTAACAATCCCATTGATAGCCCATCCCTCCGGTCCCCTAACAATCCCATTGATAGCCCATCCCTCCGGTCCCCTAACAATCCCATTGATAGCCCATCCCTCCGGTCCCCTAACAATCCCATTGATAGCCCATCCCTCCGGTACCCGAACAATCCCATTGATAGCCCGTCCCTCCAGTACCCTAACAATCCCATTGATAGCCCGTCCCTCCGGTCCCCTAACAATCCCATTGATAGCCCATCCCTCCGGTCCCCTAACAATCCCATTGATAGCCCATCCCTCCGGTCCCCTAACAATCCCATTGATAGCCCATCCCTCCGGTCCCCTAACAATCCCATTGATAGCCCATCCCTCCGGTACCCGAACAATCCCATTGATAGCCCGTCCCTCCAGTACCCTAACAATCCCATTGATAGCTCATCCCTCCGGTCCCCTAACAATCCCACTGATAGCCCATCCCTCCGGTCCCCTAACAATCCCATTGATAGCCCATCCCTCCGGTACCCTAACAATCCCATTGATAGCCCATCCCTCCGGTCCCCTAACAATCCCATTGATAGCCCATCCCTCCGGTCCCCTAACAATCCCATTGATAGCCCATCCCTCCGGTCCCCTAACAATCCCATTGATAGCCCATCCCTCCGGTCCCCTAACAATCCCATTGATAGCCCATCCCTCCGGTCCCCTAACAATCCCATTGATAGCCCGTCCCTCCGGTCCCCTAACAATCCCATTGATAGCCCATCCCTCCGGTCCCCTAACAATCCCATTGATAGCCCATCCCTCCGGTCCCCTAACAATCCCATTGATAGCCCATCCCTCCGGTCCCCGAACAATCCCATTGATAGCCCATCCCTCCGGTCCCCTAACAATCCCATTGATAGCCCATCCCTCCGGTCCCCGAACAATCCCATTGATAGCCCATCCCTCCGGTCCCCTAACAATCCCATTGATAGCCCGTCCCTCCGGTCCCCTAACAATCCCATTGATAGCCCATCCCTCCGGTCCCCTAACAATCCCATTGATAGCCCATCCCTCCGGTCCCCTAACAATCCCATTGATAGCCCGTCCCTCCGGTCCCCTAACAATCCCATTGATAGCCCATCCCTCCGGTCCCCTAACAATCCCATTGATAGCTCATCCCTCCAGTACCCTAACAATCCCATTGATAGCCCATCCCTCCGGTCCCCTAACAATCCCATTGATAGCCCATCCCTCCGGTCCCCTAACAATCCCATTGATAGCCCATCCCTCCGGTCCCCTAACAATCCCATTGATAGCCCATCCCTCCGGTCCCCTAACAATCCCATTGATAGCCCATCCCTCCGGTCCCCTAACAATCCCATTGATAGCCCATCCCTCCGGTCCCCTAACAATCCCATTGATAGCCCATCCCTCCAGTACCCTAACAATCCCATTGATAGCTCATCCCTCCAGTACCCTAACAATCCCATTGATAGCTCATCCCTCCAGTCCCCTAACAATCCCATTGATAGCTCATCCCTCCAGTCCCCTAACAATCCCATTGATAGCCCATCCCTCCAGTCCCCTAACAATCCCATTGATAGCCCATCCCTCCAGTACCCTAACAATCCCACTGATAGCCCATCCCTCCGGTCCCCTAACAATCCCACTGATAGCCCGTCCCTCCGGTCCCCTAACAATCCCATTGATAGCCCATCCCTCCGGTCCCCTAACAATCCCATTGATAGCCCATCCCTCCGGTCCCCTAACAATCCCACTGATAGCCCGTCCCTCCGGTCCCCTAACAATCCCATTGATAGCCCATCCCTCCGGTCCCCTAACAATCCCACTGATAGCCCGTCCCTCCGGTCCCCTAACAATCCCATTGATAGCCCATCCCTCCGGTCCCCTAACAATCCCATTGATAGCCCGTCCCTCCGGTCCCCTAACAATCCCATTGATAGCCCGTCCCTCCGGTCCCCTAACAATCCCATTGATAGCTCATCCCTCCGGTCCCCTAACAATCCCATTGATAGCCCATCCCTCCGGTCCCCTAACAATCCCATTGATAGCCCATCCCTCCGGTCCCCTAACAATCCCATTGATAGCCCATCCCTCCGGTCCACTAACAATCCCATTGATAGCCCATCCCTCCGGTCCCCTAACAATCCCATTGATAGCCCGTCCCTCCGGTCCCCTAACAATCCCATTGATAGCCCATCCCTCCGGTCCCCTAACAATCCCATTGATAGCCCATCCCTCCGGTCCCCTAACAATCCCATTGATAGCCCATCCCTCCGGTACCCTAACAATCCCATTGATAGCTCATCCCTCCAGTCCCCTAACAATCCCATTGATAGCTCATCCCTCCAGTCCCCTAACAATCCCATTGATAGCCCATCCCTCCAGTACCCTAACAATCCCACTGATAGCCCATCCCTCCGGTCCACTAACAATCCCATTGATAGCCCATCCCTCCGGCCCCCTAACAATCCCACTGATGGCCCATCCCTCCGGTCCCCTAACAATCCCACTGATAGCCCATCCCTCCGGTCCCCTAACAATCCCATTGATAGCCCATCCCTCCGGTCCCCTAACAATCCCATTGATAGCCCGTCCCTCCGGTCCCCTAACAATCCCATTGATAGCCCATCCCTCCGGTCCCCTAACAATCCCATTGATAGCCCATCCCTCCGGTCCCCTAACAATCCCATTGATAGCCCATCCCACCAGTCCCCTAACAATCCCACTGATGGCCCATCCCTCCGGTCCCCGAACAATCCCACTGATAGCCCATCCCTCCGGTCCCCTAACAATCCCATTGATAGCCCATCCCTCCGGTCCCCTAACAATCCCATTGATAGCCCATCCCTCCGGTCCCCTAACAATCCCATTGATAGCCCATCCCACCAGTCCCCTAACAATCCCACTGATGGCCCATCCCTCCGGTCCCCTAACAATCCCACTGATAGCCCATCCCTCCGGTCCCCTAACAATCCCATTGATAGCCCATCCCTCCGGTCCCCTAACAATCCCATTGATAGCCCATCCCTCCGGTCCCCTAACAATCCCATTGATAGCCCATCCCTCCGGTCCCCTAACAATCCCATTGATAGCCCATCCCTCCGGTCCCCTAACAATCCCATTGATAGCCCATCCCTCCGGTCCCCTAACAATCCCATTGATAGCCCATCCCTCCGGTCCCCTAACAATCAAACTGATAGCCCGTCCCTCCGGTCCCCTAACAATCCCATTGATAGCCCATCCCTCCGGTCCCCTAACAATCCCATTGATAGCCCATCCCTCCGGTCCCCTAACAATCCCATTGATAGCCCATCCCTCCGGTCCCCTAACAATCCCATTGATAGCCCATCCCTCCGGTCCCCTAACAATCCCATTGATAGCCCATCCCTCCGGTCCCCTAACAATCCCATTGATAGCCCGTCCCTCCGGTCCCCTAACAATCCCATTGATAGCCCATCCCTCCGGTCCCCTAACAATCCCATTGATAGCCCATCCCTCCAGTACCCTAACAATCCCATTGATAGCCCATCCCTCCGGTCCCCTAACAATCCCATTGATAGCCCGTCCCTCCGGTCCCCTAACAATCCCATTGATAGCCCATCCCTCCGGTCCCCTAACAATCCCATTGATAGCCCATCCCTCCGGTCCCCTAACAATCCCATTGATAGCTCATCCCTCCAGTCCCCTAACAATCCCATTGATAGCCCATCCCTCCGGTCCCCTAACAATCCCATTGATAGCCCATCCCTCCGGTCCCCTAACAATCCCATTGATAGCTCATCCCTCCAGTCCCCTAACAATCCCATTGATAGCCCATCCCTCCGGTCCCCTAACAATCCCATTGATAGCCCATCCCTCCGGTCCCCTAACAATCCCATTGATAGCTCATCCCTCCGGTCCCCTAACAATCCCATTGATAGCTCATCCCTCCAGTCCCCTAACAATCCCACTGATAGCCCATCCCTCCGGTACCCTAACAATCCCACTGATAGCCCATCCCTCCGGTCCACTAACAATCCCACTGATAGCCCGTCCCTCCGGTCCCCTAACAATCCCATTGATAGCCCATCCCTCCGGTCCCCTAACAATCCCATTGATAGCCCATCCCTCCAGTACCCTAACAATCCCATTGATAGCCCATCCCTCCGGCCCCCTAACAATCCCATTGATAGCCCATCCCTCCAGTACCCTAACAATCCCATTGATAGCCCATCCCTCCGGTCCCCTAACAATCCCATTGATAGCCCATCCCTCCGGTCCCCTAACAATCCCATTGATAGCTCATCCCTCCAGTCCCCTATCAATCCCATTGATAGCCCATCCCTCCAGTACCCTAACAATCCCACTGATAGCCCATCCCTCCGGTCCACTAACAATCCCACTGATAGCCCGTCCCTCCGGTCCCCTAACAATCCCATTGATAGCCCATCCCTCCGGTCCCCTAACAATCCCATTGATAGCCCATCCCTCCAGTACCCTAACAATCCCATTGATAGCCCATCCCTCCGGCCCCCTAACAATCCCATTGATAGCCCATCCCTCCGGTCCCCTAACAATCCCATTGATAGCCCATCCCTCCGGTCCCCTAACAATCCCACTGATAGCCCGTCCCTCCGGTCCCCTAACAATCCCATTGATAGCCCATCCCTCCAGTACCCTAACAATCCCATTGATAGCTCATCCCTCCGGTCCCCTAACAATCCCATTGATAGCTCATCCCTCCAGTCCCCTAACAATCCCATTGATAGCCCATCCCTCCAGTACCCTAACAATCCCATTGATAGCTCATCCCTCCGGTCCCCTAACAATCCCATTGATAGCCCATCCCTCCGGTCCCCTAACAATCCCATTGATAGCCCATCCCTCCGGTCCCCTAACAATCCCATTGATAGCCCATCCCTCCGCTCCCCTAACAATCCCTTTGATAGCTCATCCCTCCGGTCCCCTAACAATCCCATTGATAGCCCATCCCTCCGGTACCCGAACAATCCCATTGATAGCCCATCCCTCCGGCCCCCTAACAATCCCACTGATGGCCCATCCCTCCGGTCCCCTAACAATCCCACTGATAGCCCATCCCTCCGGTCCCCTAACAATCCCATTGATAGCCCATCCCTCCGGTACCCGAACAATCCCATTGATAGCCCATCCCTCCGGCCCCCTAACAATCCCACTGATGGCCCATCCCTCCGGTCCCCTAACAATCCCACTGATAGCCCATCCCTCCGGTCCCCTAACAATCCCATTGATAGCCCATCCCTCCGGTCCCCTAACAATCCCATTGATAGCCCATCCCTCCGGTCCCCTAACAATCCCATTGATAGCCCATCCCTCCGGTCCCCTAACAATCCCATTGATAGCCCATCCCTCCGGTACCCGAACAATCCCATTGACAGCCCATCCCTCCGGCCCCCTAACAATCCCACTGATGGCCCATCCCTCCGGTCCCCTAACAATCCCACTGATAGCCCATCCCTCCGGTCCCCTAACAATCCCATTGATAGCCCATCCCTCCGGTCCCCTAACAATCCCATTGATAGCCCATCCCTCCGGTCCCCTAACAATCCCATTGATAGCCCATCCCACCAGTCCCCTAACAATCCCACTGATGGCCCATCCCTCCGGTCCCGTAACAATCCCACTGATAGCCCATCCCTCCGGTCCCCTAACAATCCCATTGATAGCCCATCCCTCCGGTCCCCTAACAATCCCATTGATAGCCCATCCCTCCGGTCCCCTAACAAACCCATTGATAGCCCATCCCTCCGGTCCCCTAACAATCCCATTGATAGCTCATCCCTCCGGTCCCCTAACAATCCCACTGATAGCCCATCCCTCCGGTCCCCTAACAATCCCATTGATAGCCCATCCCTCCGGTCCCCTAACAATCCCATTGATAGCCCATCCCTCCGGTCCCCTAACAAACCCATTGATAGCCCATCCCTCCGGTCCCCTAACAATCCCATTGATAGCCCATCCCTCCGGTACCCGAACAATCCCATTGATAGCCCATCCCTCCAGTACCCTAACAATCCCATTGATAGCTCATCCCTCCAGTCCCCTAACAATCCCATTGATAGCCCATCCCTCCGATCCCCTAACAATCCCATTGATAGCCCATCCCTCCGGTCCCCTAACAATCCCATTGATAGCCCATCCCTCCGGTCCCCTAACAATCCCATTGATAGCCCATCCCTCCGGTCCCCTAACAATCCCATTGATAGCCCATCCCTCCGGTCCCCTAACAATCCCATTGATAGCCCATCCCTCCGGTCCCCTAACAATCCCATTGATAGCCCATCCCTCCAGTACCCTAACAATCCCATTGATAGCCCATCCCTCCGGTCCCCTAACAATCCCATTGATAGCCCATCCCTCCGGTACCCGAACAATCCCATTGATAGCCCATCCCTCCAGTACCCTAACAATCCCATTGATAGCTCATCCCTCCAGTCCCCTAACAATCCCATTGATAGCCCATCTCTCCGGTCCCCTAACAATCCCATTGATAGCTCATCCCTCCGGTCCCCTAACAATCCCATTGATAGCCCATCCCTCCGGTCCCCTAACAATCCCACTGATAGCCCATCCCTCCGGTCCCCTAACAATCCCATTGATAGCCCATCCCTCCGGTCCCCTAACAATCCCACTGATAGCCCATCCCTCCGCTCCCCTAACAATCCCATTGATAGCCCATCCCTCCGGTCCCCTAACAATCCCATTGATAGCCCATCCCTCCGGTCCCCTAACAATCCCACTGATAGCCCATCCCTCCGGTCCCCTAACAATCCCACTGATAGCCCATCCCTCCGGTCCCCTAACAATCCCATTGATAGCCCATCCCTCCGGTCCCCTAACAATCCCATTGATAGCCCATCCCTCCGGTCCCCTAACAATCCCATTGATAGCCCATCCCTCCGGTACCCGAACAATCCCATTGATAGCCCATCCCTCCGGCCCCCTAACAATCCCACTGATAGCCCATCCCTCCGGTCCCCTAACAATCCCATTGATAGCCCATCCCTCCGGTCCCCTAACAATCCCATTGATAGCCCATCCCTCCGGTACCCGAACAATCCCATTGATAGCCCATCCCTCCGGTCCCCTAACAATCCCATTGATAGCCCATCCCTCCGGTCCCCTAACAATCCCACTGATAGCCCATCCCTCCGGTCCCCTAACAATCCCACTGATAGCCCATCCCTCCGGTCCCCTAACAATCCCATTGATAGCCCATCCCTCCGGTCCCCTAACAATCCCATTGATAGCCCATCCCTCCGGTACCCGAACAATCCCATTGATAGCCCATCCCTCCGGTCCCCTAACAATCCCATTGATAGCCCATCCCACCAGTCCCCTAACAATCCCACTGATGGCCCATCCCTCCGGTCCCCTAACAATCCCACTGATAGCCCATCCCTCCGGTCCCCTAACAATCCCATTGATAGCCCATCCCTCCGGTACCCGAACAATCCCATTGATAGCCCATCCCTCCGGTCCCCTAACAATCCCATTGATAGCCCATCCCTCCGGTCCCCTAACAATCCCATTGATAGCCCATCCCTCCAGTACCCTAACAATCCCATTGATAGCCCATCCCTCCGGTCCCCTAACAATCCCATTGATAGCCCATCCCTCCAGTACCCTA
Organism: Heptranchias perlo; assembly: GCF_035084215.1. NCBI lineage: Eukaryota > Metazoa > Chordata > Chondrichthyes > Hexanchiformes > Hexanchidae > Heptranchias > Heptranchias perlo. The sequence goes on along the minus strand of NC_090344.1, from coordinate 51,882,096 downwards.
ACAATCCCATTGATAGCTCATCCCTCCAGTCCCCTAACAATCCCATTGATAGCCCATCCCTCCAGTACCCTAACAATCCCATTGATAGCCCATCCCTCCGGTCCCCTAACAATCCCATTGATAGCCCATCCCTCCGGTCCCCTAACAATCCCATTGATAGCCCATCCCTCCGGTCCCCTAACAATCCCATTGATAGCCCATCCCTCCGGTCCCCTAACAATCCCATTGATAGCTCATCCCTCCGGTCCCCTAACAATCCCATTGATAGCCCATCCCTCCGGTCCCCTAACAATCCCACTGATAGCCCATCCCTCCGGTCCCCTAACAATCCCATTGATAGCCCATCCCTCCGGTCCCCTAACAATCCCACTGATAGCCCATCCCTCCGCTCCCCTAACAATCCCATTGATAGCCCATCCCTCTGGTCCCCTAACAATCCCATTGATAGCCCATCCCTCCGGTCCCCTAACAATCCCACTGATAGCCCATCCCTCCGGTCCCCTAACAATCCCACTGATAGCCCATCCCTCCGGTCCCCTAACAATCCCATTGATAGCCCATCCCTCCGGTCCCCTAACAATCCCATTGATAGCCCATCCCTCCAGTACCCTAACAATCCCATTGATAGCCCATCCCTCCGGTCCCCTAACAATCCCACTGATAGCCCATCCCTCCGGTCCCCTAACAATCCCATTGATAGCTCATCCCTCCAGTACCCTAACAATCCCATTGATAGCCCATCCCTCCGGTACCCGAACAATCCCATTGATAGCCCATCCCTCCGGTCCCCTAACAATCCCATTGATAGCCCATCCCTCCGGTCCCCTAACAATCCCACTGATAGCCCATCCCTCCGGTCCCCTAACAATCCCACTGATAGCCCATCCCTCCGGTCCCCTAACAATCCCATTGATAGCCCATCCCTCCGGTCCCCTAACAATCCCATTGATAGCCCATCCCTCCGGTACCCGAACAATCCCATTGATAGCCCATCCCTCCGGTCCCCTAACAATCCCATTGATAGCCCATCCCACCAGTCCCCTAACAATCCCACTGATGGCCCATCCCTCCGGTCCCCTAACAATCCCACTGATAGCCCATCCCTCCGGTCCCCTAACAATCCCATTGATAGCCCATCCCTCCGGTACCCGAACAATCCCATTGATAGCCCATCCCTCCGGTCCCCTAACAATCCCATTGATAGCCCATCCCTCCGGTCCCCTAACAATCCCATTGATAGCCCATCCCTCCAGTACCCTAACAATCCCATTGATAGCCCATCCCTCCGGTCCCCTAACAATCCCATTGATAGCCCATCCCTCCGGTCCCCTAACAATCCCATTGATAGCCCATCCCTCCGGTCCCCTAACAATCCCATTGATAGCTCATCCCTCCGGTCCCCTAACAATCCCATTGATAGCCCATCCCTCCGGTCCCCTAACAATCCCACTGATAGCCCATCCCTCCGGTCCCCTAACAATCCCATTGATAGCCCATCCCTCCGGTCCCCTAACAATCCCACTGATAGCCCATCCCTCCGCTCCCCTAACAATCCCATTGATAGCCCATCCCTCTGGTCCCCTAACAATCCCATTGATAGCCCATCCCTCCGGTCCCCTAACAATCCCACTGATAGCCCATCCCTCCGGTCCCCTAACAATCCCACTGATAGCCCATCCCTCCGGTCCCCTAACAATCCCATTGATAGCCCATCCCTCCGGTCCCCTAACAATCCCATTGATAGCCCATCCCTCCAGTACCCTAACAATCCCACTGATAGCCCATCCCTCCGGTCCCCTAACAATCCCATTGATAGCCCATCCCTCCGGTCCCCTAACAATCCCATTGATAGCTCATCCCTCCAGTACCCTAACAATCCCATTGATCGCCCGTCCCTCCGGTCCCCTAACAATCCCATTGATAGCCCGTCCCTCCGGTCCCCTAACAATCCCATTGATAGCCCGTCCCTCCGGTCCCCTAACAATCTCATTGATAGCCCGTCCCTCCGGTCCCCTAACAATCCCATTGATAGCCCGTCCCTCCGGTCCCCTAACAATCCCATTGATAGCCCGTCCCTCCGGTCCCCTAACAATCCCATTGATAGCCCGTCCCTCCGGTCCCCTAACAATCCCATTGATAGCCCATCCCTCCGGTCCCCTAACAATCCCATTGATAGCCCGTCCCTCCGGTCCCCTAACAATCCCATTGATAGCCCGTCCCTCCAGTACCCTAACAATCCCATTGATAGCTCATCCCTCCAGTACCCTAACAATCCCATTGATAGCCCGTCCCTCCAGTAACCCTAACAATCCCATTGAAGCTCCTGGTATTTCCCCAATTTTCTCCCCCTTTCCTGAAGGTCCTACTGACTGGGGTCCTGTGCCATGGGCACCAGCGAACCTCCAGTCCTTCCAGCAAGTGGCCATTCTTTGTATCTCAGCCCAGATAGATGTCGTTGGCATTGATTTGAAAAGGGAGGACAGAGCCTAGCCTGCTTCTGCACTAACCTGACCTACACCTCTATCTGGGGTGAGATGGAGCCCCTGCTGATATTTTTCGGCCCTGACCATCTCACAGGTCAGTAAGACCAACTGTAGCACACCAGCTATGAGTGCCTAAGACAGCACAGACCGAGAATCAAACCAAGGACTGTCTGACCCATTGTACAGAGTTGGTACATTTACCCACTCGACCAGAGTCTTTATTTTATCTGTACATTGAACATAATCTCGGTGGGATAAACTGTGGATATCCATGCAGCATCATTGGGTGACCCTCATTAGGCAGTCTAGCATTTGTGTTAAATAGTTCCATTCAGCACACAATGAAATGGAGTGAACTGGCTGACTTTGTGCTGATTTATGCAATGTTTTTTTGTTTTCTTTCCAAGTGTTTCTGTCTCAAACCACTGTCTCTCTGTCAACTCCATATGGCACCCATCAGCAATCATAGCAAGAAATGGGATTAGATGCCAAGGAAACATGAAGAGCAAAGGGTAATGACTCTGTCTGAAAGGCAGTCAGCTACTTCCTAATGAGCTGAAATTCAGAGTGACCTATTTCAAATCCAATTAGATTATGATTACAGGATGGAGGAGTGTATTTGTCATGAGAACCCCCTCCCTCCCCAGTCAGACTGGATTCAATGTGCAGCACCCAGTCAGACTGACAGTGAAAAGCTATGCATCGTTCTTCGGCTTGCCTGAGGCTCAGATTAAGAGCACACTCTCGCTCTGCTCAATGTCCACGTACAGAGAGGAGGCTGGCCATCTTTTACCAAGCCCAAGAACTGGACAGTGGACAATTCTGGGTGGAGAGGGCCAAGCCTCATTGAGAAAAAACATTCTTAAACATTGTATTTAGGCAAATTATTCCAACTATTGTGGAATATTATTGCTGCATTTCAGTTTGATTCCCGGCTGATTTCACAGTTGGAATCAGTCAGGTTTTGACTTGTTACCATAAACCTTACAATACTGAATAGAAATAATATTCCGAAAAGCACATGGAAACTGATCAAAAGCTTGAAAATCAGGACTTTTGAGCTGCTTGGTTTACAATAAAAGGCAGCAGGCAGTTGAAAAGAAGCTTTGAAACATTTCTGGGTAAGGTTCTTGTATAAACGCACGGTTTTCTTGTTTAATCCGTCTCCCCCTCCGCCTCGTCTCACTTTCTATAAAGCTGGCCTCTGTCTTCTGAATCTCCTCTCATGGGATTCTTTATATTTAAATCAAATCAAAAGGAAGAATTGTGGTTGGTAGAGACGAGGAGCTGCAGCTGGATGAGAAGGAAAGCCACTTGATGCAGAGTACAGGACCGGAGAGGTAGGGACAGACCCACTGGTAACACTCCCAACCTGCCACCGTGCTGAAGTGTCGAGCCCATCTGTAGCTGGACTAGAATCCTTGCTGGCCAACGGGATTTTCAGTTCACAATCCGAGATAGAAAATGTTTTTGTAGTTGCAAAGTGTTTGTGGTTCGAGATTTGTTATTATGTGAAGTGAAGGTGTATTGCCCAGACCATGGGTGCCGACTGGGGGATGCAGTGGGCCAGAGATGTAAATGTGGGTTATATAGTTCGATTTATGTTCTGGAGTTTCACCAATTCTACTTCAGGGTTTGGAGAGAAATGTTACTGAATGTAATCTTCACCTTCCTAGCTGTCTTATCTATCTCAGTGGAACTGTCACACTTTGTATAACTCACTTACAGATCACAACTGAAGAATTTTTTTCAAAAAATGCACCAAAAGAGAAAAAAGCCAGTAGTGTCCTTCTATTTTTTTCTGACCTTGACTCCCTCCCCAAGAAGACACAAGTAACTGTCAATTTAAAGAGACGTTCAACATGGAAAGTCCATGAGAGATCTGATAGCATATTAGTAATAATACTGTTTACATTTCTATAACATCTCACTGCGTGTGAACGGTCCTCGGTTTAACATCTTAAGTGAAAGATGCTGCCTGAATGTTAAAGCTTGAGGGCTTTCCTTGAGCTAGAGGAGTTGGTTAGAGGCCATAATAGGGCAACATGGTCCATGGAGGTAAGAGGCCTGAGAGGCCAGATGGCCTCTTGTTTCACCTTGTTAATGTTTTCACATTGATTTGATGGGCTGTGCTGTTGTTTGGAGTGAGGACCCGCAGGAGATTTTCCCTAATCCTTGGCAGGGTCTGTGTGCCACCTGTTGCTGCTGCTGCACCTGGTTAATTCCCCGTCTGTTCAGATTCAGCTTCAAAGATCCACATTCTGCCAGCTTGTTGTCCAAGCCTGATGTGTGGAATTAAAACAGCACAACAGAGAGAGCCATTGATCCTTACTGGAGATCATCGGCCAACAGCAAATCCACCCGCCCCGATGAACATTTTCAGTTGTGTTGTCGTACCCCCGCCCCTGATCTTCCTTACACCTTCCTCACCATCAGACTTCAGCAAGTGGGCCAATGTGGTTCAACTTTAGAAATCTCTGGTCAGGCCTCTGCTGGAGGATTGTGTCCAATTCTGGGCACCGCACTTTAGGAAGGATGTCAAGGCCTTAGAGAGGGTGCAGAGGAGATTTACTAGACTGGTACCAGGGATGAGGGACTTCAGTTATGTGGAGAGACTGGAGAAGCTGGGATTGTTTTCCTTGGAACAGAGAAGGTTAAGGGGAGATTTAATGGAGGTGTTCAAAATTATAACTGGTTTTGATAGAGTAAATAAGAAAAAACTGTTTCCAGTGACAGGAGGGTCTGTAACCAGAGGACGCTGATAATCAGCAAAAAAAACCAGAGGGGAGAGGAAGGTAAATTTTTTTATGTGAATTATGATCTGGGACACACTGCCTGGTGGATTCAATAGTAACTTTCAAAAGGGAATTGGATAAATACTTGAAAAGGAAAAATTTGCAGGGCTATGGGGAAAGAGCAAGGGAGTGGGACTAATTGGACAGCTCTTTCAAAGAGCCAGCACAGACAGAGATGGGCTGAATGGCCTCCTTCAGTGCTGTAAGATCTATGATAATTACTGCACCACGACTATCCATCAGACAAGATTAGTGAAGGGTGCACACACACACACACACACACCCTCTCGTTGCAGAGTACGTGCACCTTTGTCTATCAAGGCACCTTCCAAATGTCAGTGTTGGTCTGAGTGAGCAGTGATCAAGCAGGGTTGTGTTGATTGAGTGTATTTGGACCACTCTTTTCATCCTAGGAGTGTGAAGAGGATGGGTGCACACTGGCACTTGTCACTTGCAGCTTCGGATGTCAGTAGTCCAAATGTATTCCGTGGGATTACGGGTCACAGCTGTTAGTGACAGTCCCTCCCTCTGCCCAGTCTTTGTGTGTACAGGTCCAACAGCTTATTTTCATTCTTCTTTACACTGCATGTGGTCAAAGAATGATGAGATATATTTTGTTTTTAGTGTTATTGAACAAACTTGATTCTGCCCATATGTTCCTCACGTATATTTAAAGGGCTTTACATTTGGTATAATTCGCCTGAGTTTGTAAAAGGGGTCCTGTGTATGTTTGTGGAGGGGATTTATGTGTGTTCATGCATGGTGTGGTCAGTCCATGTAAAGGGGAAACCAGTGGACAGGAGGTTCCTTTGAAGATGCTGACCAGAACGTCTGAATTTTGCACTGAGTTTCCAAATTGAGAGCAGTTTTCCCCTCTGCAATATAACTGTGTCCCGTGTTTATGTCTCTGCTACTGAAAGGACTCCATTCCCATGAAATGTCTGCTCAGTGCAGCTGTCTGACATGTGAGTCTCGGTGTAAGTGACTGATGCTGCCTGTCTGTCTCTCTTCATAGAGGGGAAAGTGGAGGTGACTAAAGAGGATGTGAAACTCTGCACAATGGCGCCAGGGAAAGTGTTCGGAGAGCTGGCCATTCTCTACAACTGCACCAGGACAGCAACTGTTAAAGGTAGGTGCGAGCTGGCCTGGCGGGGAGGGGCGGTGCTTGGGACCAGCAATTATCCTGGTGAGAGCTGGAGGTGTGAGAGGGACCTTACTTGTAAGTGATGAGAATCAGAAATACTTGAAGTGGCTGAGGGGGGGCACATGGTGCATTGGCGGTGGGGGGGGCCCATGGTGCATTGGCGGAGGGGGGGGAACCATGGGGCATTGGCGGGGGGGGCACATGGTGCATTGGCAGAGGGGGGGGGCCCATGGTGCATTGGCGGAGGGGGGGGAACCATGGGGCATTGGCGGGGGGGGCACATGGTGCATTGGCAGAGGTGGGGGGCCCATGGTGCAGTGGTGGAGGGGGGGGCCCATGGTGCATTGGCGAAGGGGGGGCACATGGTGCATTGGCGGGGTGAGGGGGGGCACATGGTGCATTGGCGGAGGGGGGGGGAACCATGGGGCATTGGCGGAGGGGGGGGCCCATGGTGCATTGGCGGAGGGGGGGGAACCATGGGGCATTGGCGGGGGGGGCACATGGTGCATTGGCGGAGGGGGGGCCCATGGTGCATTGGCGGAGGGGGGCCATGGTGCATTGGCAGTGGGGGGGGCCCATGGTGCATTGGTGGAGGGGGGGGGAACCATGGTGCATTGGCGGAGGGGGGGGGGGAACCATGGGGCATTGGCGGGGGGGGCACATGGTGCTTTGGCAGAGGGGGGGGGCCCATGGTGCATTGGCGGGGGGGGGGCACATGGTGCATTGGCGGGGGGGGGCACATGGTGCATTGGCGGAGGGGGGGCACATGGTGCATTGGCGGAGGGGGGGCACATGGTGCATTGGCGGGGGGGGGGGCACATGGTGCATTGGCAGAGGGGGGGCACATGATGCAGTGGCGGAGGGGGGGGGCCCATGGTGCATTGGCAGAGGGGGGGCACATGATGCAGTGGCGGAGGGGGAGGCCCATGGTGCAGTGGCGGAGGGGGGGGGGCACATGGTGCAGCGGCGGGGGCGGGCCACGGTGCAGTGATGGAGGGGGGGCCATGGTGCAGTGATGGAGGGGGGGGGATATAGTGCAGTGATGGAGGGGGGGATATAGTGCAGTGATGGAGGGGGGGGGTATAGTGCAGTGATGGAGGGGGGGGATATAGTGCAGTGATGGAGGGGGGGGGTATAGTGCAGTGATGGAGGGGGGGGGTATAGTGCAGTGATGGAGGGGGGGGGTATAGTGCAGTGATGGAGGGGGGGGGATATAGTGCAGTGATGGAGGGGGGGGGTATAGTGCAGTGATGGAGGGGGGGCATGGTGCAGTGATGGAGGGGGGGGATATAGTGCAGTGATGGAGGGGGGGGGATATAGTGCAGTGATGGAGGGGGGGCATGGTGCAGTGATGGAGGGGGGGGATATAGTGCAGTGATGGAGGGGGGGGGATATAGTGCAGTGATGGAGGGGGGGGGTATAGTGCAGTGATGGAGGGGGGGGATATAGTGCAGTGATGGAGGGGGGGGGTATAGTGCAGTGATGGAGGGGGGGGGGTATAGTGCAGTGATGGAGGGGGGGGGTATAGTGCAGTGATGGAGGGGGGGGGTATAGTGCAGTGATGGAGGGGGGGGGGCCATGGTGCAGTGATGGAGGGGGGGGATATAGTGCAGTGATGGAGGGGGGGGGTATAGTGCAGTGATGGAGGGGGGGGATATAGTGCAGTGATGGAGGGGGGGGGTATAGTGCAGTGATGGAGGGGGGGGATATAGTGCAGTGATGGAGGGGGGGGGATATAGTGCAGTGATGGAGGGGGGGGGGATATAGTGCAGTGATGGAGGGGGGGGGATATAGTGCAGTGATGGAGGGGGGGGGGGCATGGTGCAGTGATGGAGGGGGGGGGATATAGTGCAGTGATGGAGGGGGGGGATATAGTGCAGTGATGGAGGGGGGGGATATAGTGCAGTGATGGAGGGGGGGCATGGTGCAGTGATGGAGGGGGGGGATATAGTGCAGTGATGGAGGGGGGGGATATAGTGCAGTGATGGAGGGGGGGGTATAGTGCAGTGATGGAGGGGGGGGGATATAGTGCAGTGATGGAGGGGGGGGATATAGTGCAGTGATGGAGGGGGGGGATATAGTGCAGTGATGGAGGGGGGGCATGGTGCAGTGATGGAGGGGGGGGGCCATGGTGCAGTGATGGAGGGGGGGGGATATAGTGCAGTGATGGAGGGGGGGGATATAGTGCAGTGATGGAGGGGGGGGGCATGGTGCAGTGATGGAGGGGGGGGATATAGTGCAGTGATGGAGGGGGGGGGATATAGTGCAGTGATGGAGGGGGGGGATATAGTGCAGTGATGGAGGGGGGGGGATATAGTGCAGTGATGGAGGGGGGGGGATATAGTGCAGTGATGGAGGGGGGGCATGGTGCAGTGATGGAGGGGGGGGATATAGTGCAGTGATGGAGGGGGGGGATATAGTGCAGTGATGGAGGGGGGGGGCATGGTGCAGTGATGGAGGGGGGGGGCCATGGTGCAGTGATGGAGGGGGGGGGATATAGTGCAGTGATGGAGGGGGGGGATATAGTGCAGTGATGGAGGGGGGGGATATAGTGCAGTGATGGAGGGGGGGGATATAGTGCAGTGATGGAGGGGGGGGGGCCATGGTGCAGTGATGGAGGGGGGGGATATAGTGCAGTGATGGAGGGGGGGGGATATAGTGCAGTGATGGAGGGGGGGGATATAGTGCAGTGATGGAGGGGGGGGGGATATAGTGCAGTGATGGAGGGGGGGGATATAGTGCAGTGATGGAGGGGGGGGGGATATAGTGCAGTGATGGAGGGGGGGGATATAGTGCAGTGATGGAGGGGGGGGATATAGTGCAGTGATGGAGGGGGGGGATATAGTGCAGTGATGGAGGGGGGGGGTATAGTGCAGTGATGGAGGGGGGGGATATAGTGCAGTGATGGAGGGGGGGGGGCCATGGTGCAGTGATGGAGGGGGGGGATATAGTGCAGTGATGGAGGGGGGGGGTATAGTGCAGTGATGGAGGGGGGGGATATAGTGCAGTGATGGAGGGGGGGGGGTATAGTGCAGTGATGGAGGGGGGGGATATAGTGCAGTGATGGAGGGGGGGCATGGTGCAGTGATGGAGGGGGGGGCATGGTGCAGTGATGGAGGGGGGGGCCATGGTGCAGTGATGGAGGAGGGGGGGCATGGTGCAGTGATGGAGGGGGGGGGCCATGGTGCAGTGATGGAGGGGGGGGGGTATAGTGCAGTGATGGAGGGGGGGGCCATGGTGCAGTGATGGAGGGGGGGCATGGTGCAGTGATGGAGGGGGGGGGCCATGGTGCAGTGATGGAGGGGGGGGGGTATAGTGCAGTGATGGAGGGGGGGGATATAGTGCAGTGATGGAGGGGGGGGGGTATAGTGCAGTGATGGAGGGGGGGGGCCATGGTGCAGTGATGGAGGGGGGGGATATAGTGCAGTGATGGAGGGGGGGGATATAGTGCAGTGATGGAGGGGGGGGCCATGGTGCAGTGATGGAGGGGGGGCATGGTGCAGTGATGGAGGGGGGGGGCCATGGTGCAGTGATGGAGGGGGGGGGGTATAGTGCAGTGATGGAGGGGGGGGATATAGTGCAGTGATGGAGGGGGGGGGGTATAGTGCAGTGATGGAGGGGGGGGGCCATGGTGCAGTGATGGAGGGGGGGGATATAGTGCAGTGATGGAGGGGGGGGATATAGTGCAGTGATGGAGGGGGGGGGCATGGTGCAGTGATGGAGGGGGGGGGCCATGGTGCAGTGATGGAGGGGGGGGATATAGTGCAGTGATGGAGGGGGGGGGGCCATGGTGCAGTGATGGAGGGGGGGGATATAGTGCAGTGATGGAGGGGGGGGGGTATAGTGCAGTGATGGAGGGGGGGGGCCATGGTGCAGTGATGGAGGGGGGGGATATAGTGCAGTGATGGAGGGGGGGGATATAGTGCAGTGATGGAGGGGGGGGCCATGGTGCAGTGATGGAGGGGGGGCATGGTGCAGTGATGGAGGGGGGGGGCCATGGTGCAGTGATGGAGGGGGGGGGGTATAGTGCAGTGATGGAGGGGGGGGATATAGTGCAGTGATGGAGGGGGGGGGGTATAGTGCAGTGATGGAGGGGGGGGGCCATGGTGCAGTGATGGAGGGGGGGGATATAGTGCAGTGATGGAGGGGGGGGATATAGTGCAGTGATGGAGGGGGGGGGCATGGTGCAGTGATGGAGGGGGGGGGCCATGGTGCAGTGATGGAGGGGGGGGATATAGTGCAGTGATGGAGGGGGGGGGGCCATGGTGCAGTGATGGAGGGGGGGGATATAGTGCAGTGATGGAGGGGGGGGGTATAGTGCAGTGATGGAGGGGGGGGGATATAGTGCAGTGATGGAGGGGGGGGATATAGTGCAGTGATGGAGGGGGGGGATATAGTGCAGTGATGGAGGGGGGGGATATAGTGCAGTGATGGAGGGGGGGGATATAGTGCAGTGATGGAGGGGGGGGCCATGGTGCAGTGATGGAGGGGGGGGGATATAGTGCAGTGATGGAGGGGGGGGGATATAGTGCAGTGATGGAGGGGGGGGATATAGTGCAGTGATGGAGGGGGGGGGGATATAGTGCAGTGATGGAGGGCACCAGAGCAGCCGCAGATGGAGACGGCTGGCGACTGGACGGGGGGAATGGATAGACGAACTTGGGCTGGCTCAGGATAGGCTGCAAGGACAACCTCATCACACTAAGGCTACCAATTAGCTGCTGACTGTCTGGACTAGTTTATACGATGGCCCGAATGGCCTCCTTCTATGCTCTATTATTCCAGGATCACACCAAGCAATCTCATTGGCTATTTTAGAACTTAAATGTTCAGTCAAGTTGCCAGAATCCAGTTCAAACATTTCGATTGGACATCCTTGGTTTTAGATCTGGAGGTGCAGTTCTCAAAGGCTAGTTTCATCTGTTAATGTCTGGTTGATAACTTGGATGGAATCTGTTTGATGTTACAGACTGTGATTCACATTAGTTGTCTTCAGATTTTAGCTAGCGAGTGGTGTTAAAAAATTTCTTTTTTTTTTTGCAGTTATGAGGTGACTTTTCATTCTGATCAGGGTGAGGAATGTAAACGCCCAAGAATAGAACTGACTCCTGGCATCAAGCAGTCCCAGGTCACGATGCAGCCGGGGTTATTTGCAGTGACCGTCCGACTACACTGGGCACTAATCCAATCCTTAGCAGGACGATTGCTGCGGCCCCACAGTTGACATTTCCATTCCCGTTGACCGAGTGGGAACGATTTCCAATTTGCGCAAAACTAAAGGGTTTTGTGTTGTGAGTCCTACTTTAAGAGGGGTCCCAACGGGGAGGACGGGGAGGATGGGGAGAACCTCTCACCAGCAGGATGGGAAACGCTCTCCACTCTCTGACTTTTTTCCTCCCGAAGATGAAACCTCTGTTAACCCGATTACCCGTCATTATTCGGGCTTGGTCCATGCCCCTAACTCCTGCGGTATTGGGCTTTGGTGCAGTTTTTCTGAGCTGGCGTGACCTCTCTATCTGAGAACCTGTCTTAGCCGCAACGGCCCTAATGCATTCACCATAAATAGATATAGTGGGTTTCCATGGAAACAATTCTTAACGTGCTGATAAGCACTGAATGTTTGGACTGGAACATTTTTGAAAGATATATTCCTGCGAATGAAATATCTCCAATGGCAGCTGACTAAACAGGCTGACATTGTGGACGTCTCTCACTAACATTTTCTAATCCTCCTGACATTGCTGCTTTGCGGAGCTGCAGGGTGAAACCACAAACCATGTAATCACCGATAAAGAACGACTTTGAAAAACCCTCTGGCCTTTTCAGCTTTACCAGTAAGACCGACTCAGTGACATTTCATTACCACTGGAGAACACAAACTGCTGCACTCTCCCCAATAAAACAAAACACTGCCACAGGTGGAAAATCCCCAGTTCCTCCAACCGCACAGCAGGCCCTTCAACTGAGGTTAACCTTTGCCTGAATATCTTGCCGGTGAGGGCCAGGACCTGGGTCAGTGAGAACCTGCCAAACAGGAGACAGGACTCAAGTTGAGTTAAAAGCAGGTGGAGTCCCAGCGAGGAGTGAATCTATCTTCTCCCTATCAGGACTGCTTCTAAAGAGGGATCCTTGACACCAGGATATTGTATTGCGACTCTTAAAGATTTTTTGGGGAAACTTGTCGATCTATCCTCAACTTATTGGGTTAATTTCTGTGTCAGCTACTGGAGCTGGAGAATTTCCCTGCTCCGCTAACACCGTACTCAGTCGACTCCCTCTCCAGATATTTAACCCACCCAGTGGTTTAGTGCTTACAAGAACATAAGAAATAGGAGCTGGAGTAGGCCATATTGCCCCTCGAGCCTGCTTCGCCATTCAATCAGATCATGGCTGATTTTTGACCTCAACTCCACTTTCCCGCCCGATCCCCATATGAACAGTTTACACTGGGCAAACGCACACTGGCATGTGATGGGCTAAAGAGAAAATTGATCCAGGCAAGTTGTTCAAGGGGACACCATTGTCTTTTTTAAATGAGGCCGCTGGAGCAAGAAGGGGAGAGGGGCAATTTTGTTTCCCACCCAAAGGGTAATCGTGTTGTGGAATAAGTTAGCAGGAAAGGATCCCGAAGGAGACAGCGTGAATGGGATGAAGGGAAATCATTAAATGTGTTTCTGGGCAGAAGAGGACTAAGGACTCGGCTGATCTTTGAGAAAGAATCTGTAAAGAGTTTGGGCCAAGATTCTGATGTCCCTATAAATGCCACTCCCGAAGTATGGCTGGGACTTCCAGCTCAGCTATTACTTGGTCTCCTGCTTCCGTCATTCGAACAGATCCCTTGCTTGGCTTTGCAGTCACTCAACTGCTGGGAACTATCTCCATGCCGATTAGCTTATGTTTCCTGAGAGCCCCTGCAGTCAGTCAGGAAAGGAATTATCAATGAAATTCTTCACATCAAGTCATGTGATGCAAAGAGCCCGTACACGTCAAGGTCAGATCTGTCATTCTCACTGCATCTGGGCTGCGCAGATGGGAGGGAGGTACCAGAGGGCAGAGGAATCATCGCCGGGAATTCGCTCCAGCTTGCTGCCCATGGCCCGAGTTTGGTGGAGGGGTGGGAGCTGGTTGATTCAGTGGAGGGCTGCTACCTGTCCAACTTTGGAACAGCGGTGTGTCTGAAAATTTCTAAAAAGAAAACCAGACACAAATGGAAATCATAGTAAGTACAGCACAGGTGGAGGCCATTCGCCCCATCGTGCCTGTACTGGCTCTTTGAAAGAGCTATCCAATTAGCCCCACTCCCCTGCTCTTTCCCCATAGTCCTGTAAATTTTTTCCCTTCAAGTATTTATCCAATTCTCTTTTGGAAGTTATTATTCAATCTGCTTCCACCGCCCTTTCAGGCAGCGCATTCCAGGTCATTACAACTCACTGCATAAAAAAATGTTTCCTCATGTCCCCTCTGACTCTTTTGCCGATCACCTTAAATCTGTGTCCTCTGGTTACCGACCCTTCTGCCACTGGAAACAGTTTCTCCTTATTTACTCTGTCCAAACCATTCATGATTTCAAACACCTCAATCAAATCTCCTCTTAACCTTTTCCATTCTAAGGAGAATAGCCCCAGTTTCTCCAGTCTCTCCACATAACTGAAGTTCCTCATCCCAGGTACATTCTAGTAAATCAAGTCCACTCTTTCCATTTTGTTCTCTCTCTCGCGATAATCATTTTTAATGAGCAGCAAAGTGCCCTGTGCTTGCTGTCCTACACTGGCTCACGGTCTCCCAACAATTCAAATTTAAAATTCTCCCTAAACCTCTACATCTCTCGCCTCCTTTAAGACCCTCCTTAGAACCCACCTCCTTGACCAAACATTTGGTCACCTGTCCTAATAGCTCCTTCTTTTGCTCGATGTCCATTTTGTCTGATTACGCTCCTGGAAAGCATCTTGGGACAAAGTCACTGTATCGATGTAAATAGCTATTGTTGATACCATTCAGCTCTCCCGTTTATACAGTGAGAAATGTCAGTACCTCACACCGGGACTTGTCAGCTATCTTTGATACTGCACCGTGGAGAGCCATGCCTGTACCCGTGCATAAGCTTGTATAGGGATACATCGCATGTCCATATTAACACAGGGCAAGCAGTTACTCCCTCTTAACTAGTTGCTAATGGCGGATGGGTCATTGGTTGTTATTTTGGTTGTTGCCGTTTGTGATATTACCCAGCAGCTTGAGTTTGGTGCCACAGGAATCAAACAGTGTTGACCCTCTACGAGACAATCCACTGACGATAACTAGCGATAAATCGTGATTCATGTAACTTCCTTACTCGTGTAACTTTTTGGTGAGTTTGTACTGTCAAGTTTCATCACTGCCTTGTAGCGGACTGAGATCCGTAGTGAGATTCCAGAGCGGACCATTCTGATGGGTCTGTACTCAGAACAAGCATCTGTCTTCACCCTTCCAATTGATGATGGACTGACTGTGCATTCCCACTGTTTTCTGCTTTCAGTTCACATGTTGCCATTTTTTGCGTTTTCATCTCTTAAATTTGCCTTCAAAAACGAGGCCTCTGCAGGTTATGCCTGCAGCAGACATTACTCTCTGGAACAGGATGTCGGGGGTGGTGTTGGATTGTAAGGAGCCCCGAACGTTGCTGTAAGATCCCGGTGACATGTTTGATCATTCGGGCTGTAGCATAAGCTCTGCTTGAAGGGAAGTATAATGTGGAGATGCCGGTGATGGACTGGGGTTGGCAAATGTAAAAAATCTTATAACACCAGGTTATAGTCCAACAAATTTATTTGAAAATCACAAGCTTTCGGAGGCTTTCTCCTTCGTCAGGTGAATGTTGTGGAAATCCTTGAACGTTTCGCATTTATATTCAGAGAACAATACCTGGTGATTACAGATAATCTTTCCAACTGCCCGTTGTCAAGGCAATCAAAGTGTTCAGACAGAGAGGTGTTACCTACAGGACCACCGAATATACAAACGGCCAGAACACAAAACAGAGAGAGAGAGGGAGAAACATTCAAAAGGAACTTTTGAAGTGTAGTCACTGTTGTAATGTAGGAAACGCGGCAGCCAATTTGCGCACAGCAAGATCCCACAAACAGCAACGTGATAAATGACCAGATAATCTGTGTTTTTAGAGGGAAGGAACGTGAAGGGACCAAAGAAAAGGAGAGAAATAAGTGAAGGTCTGTGGTGTAATTGTCCCCTTTTTCCCCAGTGGGACCTGATGACAACAGTGAGGCAAAAGATTTGTGTCTGTGGGGGTTTTATTCCGGTACCTGTGTTGACCCAAGGGGAAGCTAAGTATGAGCATGGAACGTAAACACACTCCCTCACTCACAGTTACTGTAATACCCTGCCGCAGATATATTGGAGTAACAGCAGATTCATGTCCGTGTGTTATGAACGCCTGCTTTGAGATTGAGTTTAAAATTTGTTTTGCAGCCCTCACCAACATCAAGCTTTGGGCCATCGACCGACAATGTTTCCAAACGATTATGATGCGGACAGGACTGATCAAACACGCAGAGTACATGGAGTTCCTCAGGGGGTGAGTTACTGTTCCCTAACTCCGTCTCCCATTCATCCACGTGCAGCTGGACTCGGTTATAGTCGCACGCTCACACATCGCGCGTGTAGTGTGTGACCTGGAGTTTCCGCTCGTTTCCCCCACCCCAGGTATCAGCACACTCTTCAGTTTAAATTATTTTAATTCAGTAATCTTGAGGCCCCTTTGGCCTTGATCCAGTCACTAATCGATTACGCTGCTCGATTGGGCTGATTCATGGGAGATTTTACGTTGGTGCTTATGCAAATGAGTTTGAGCAGGAACTTGGGCGTTAACGCCACCTCGGCAAAACCGCCACAGTGTCCAGCGCATCCTGGGCACGTTTTTCCCCATCAAGCCCCCAGCGGAAGCTCCAGGCCCACTTGTCTTGAGTGCCTCGTGTGGAGGTTTGTGCCTGTGTCCGAGTAAGTTGTTACTGAAATCTGGCAACGCTTCACCCAGGCTGCACATTTCACGCTGGGTTCATTTTTACCCACCGAGACCAGACACAGTGCGGAGAGAAGCCATGAGGCTGATCCCCAGGATCGCTGGATTGAGCTGAGAGCAGAAGCTCGGGTCCTTCAGTGTGAGCAGCCTCTGCCTTGAACCCTCTACTGTTGCCAGTTGGTTCAGCATTCCATTTCAGGAATTTATTTATTTTCGAGCAAAAAAACAAATTCATATTATTTTTTTCACTCCCACCCCCAGACGTTCCTTTATTAAAGAGAATTGACAGTGATTGGTTCCCTCCTGTATTCTGCCATTCATTCACTCATCCTTTGAAATGAGGGCGAGCAGCAGTGATTTATGGCAGTGCTTTATTAATCTGTTAATTAACATTACACCCGGGCTGGCATCAATTTCATGTTTTTTTACTTATCCTTTTTCTTCCTCTGGAGACACGGCAGTTTTCCCTCCATTACCTCCCCCATCTCCCCACACCATCTATGGTTTTTACAGTTTTTCCCTTATTCCCATACGGTCCAGGCTGGAACTGCTGCTCAAATCTGACGTAAGACCAGCCCAGTCCAGCTGTTCTCATTTCACAACCGGTCCATGTGATTTAGGCCAGGCTCAGCCGGGATGATGAATAGTTACAGAAAGAGGGATTAACACTTAGAGTAAGAGACGAGCTCCTACACACACGATAGGCTCAGGAAGAAACACGTACAAAGAGTAACACACACTCACAGTGAAACACTGAGATGATCACCTGAGGTACTGGCCATCTATATTCCCATTCTCACCAGCCTGAAGATTGGGTCCACCATTAACTTCTCAGCCTCTGAGGAGTTGTGTTTCATTCGTATCTTTTCACGTTGAATCTTTTCATTGCTGATTCTTTGCTGTTTGTTTTTTGGAAGTCATCGATCTGCCTGAGCATTTTTAATGTAGGGATTCTCTTCACATCTTCCTCAAAATGAAATATTCACATTCTTCAACTTCTTCACACTAGACAAACCCCTCCACAAGGTTAACATTTGTAAGGATTCACAGACAGAACAGAGAGATACATATAAAAGGAGCTTTGCCCAAGAGAACAGACTCTGAGGATACAGAACCCATTTTGATAGATAGCTCGATTCCCATTATATATCAGTGTCAGACATTCTCCACATCTTCACTTCTTTTTCAGAACGTGAAATTCACATTCTTTATCTTTTTCACAGGCCAACCTTTCCAAGGACACAATCTTTGATTCCCTGCGTCAATCTTTAACAGTCTGCATCTCATTCTGAAGTACACAAACAGCAAACCTACATATGTTCACTACATTCCTCACCTTCATGTTTTTCATGTAATAGTAACATTTCCAAGGGTGAGGAGTCTCTCACACACACACACACACACACACACACACACACTCACGCACACACACACCCCCGCGGAGAAAACACACACACCCCCGCGGAGAAAACACACTCACTCACTCACTCTCACACACACTCACTCACTCACTCACTCTCACACACACATTCACTCACTCACTCTCACACTCACTCACTCACTCACACACACACACACACACACACACACACCCGAGCGCGGAGAAAACACACAATCACACATCCCCCCCGCGGAGAAGTCACACACACACACACACACAAACTTGAGCTCATCAAAAATTCTGCTGCCCGTATGCTAACAAGCACCAACACCTCGATTTTCATCCTCAATCCCTCCATGGCCTCACCCCTCCCTATCTCTGGAACCCCCTCCATTGCCTCACCCCTCCCTATCTCTGTAACCCCCTCCAGCACTACAACTCTCCGAGAACTCTGTATTTCTTCAGCTGTGGCCTCGTGCATCCCCAGTTTGCTTCGTCCCACCATTGGCGGCCGTGCCTTCAGCCATCTAAGCCCTAAGCTCTGGAATTCCCTCCCTAAAGCTCACTGCCCCTCCTTAAAACACTCCTTAAAATTACCCCTCTCTCCAAGCTTTTGGTCACCTGTCCTAATATCTCCATCCTTGGCTCGGTGTCTATTTTTGTCTGATTATGCACCTATGAAGTGCCTTGGGACGTTTTGCTACATTAAAGGTGCTTTATAAATGCAAGTTGCTGCTGGAAATGTGGTTGAACAGAGAACCTTTGGTCATGTTATCTGGCTGACTGGAATTTACCACACGCCACTGCCCGATCTCCTCAACTAGAAGGCAGAAGAGTATACTCTCAATCAGAGTAAAGCTCAGGCTATAAATCACTAGACAAATTTATTGAATATTAAACAAGTGGAGCACCAGCACTCAATACAAACAGTGTATTTACATTAATTAGAAACTTTACTATTCTCCTTGAAGTGTCAAAAATGCTTTTCCTGCAATAGGCCTCAAAATAGAACAAATCCCTAAGCACAATGGCTTCTTCCTTTGTAACCATCCAGTACCGCAGAGTCCTCTGACGAGCCCTATCGCTGCTGGCGTCAGACCTACTGCTGTCTTGCTGCAATACAGATCTAAACTCCTTGGACAATATCCTGGAACGAAAGGAATTAAAAACTCTACTTCTCAAATTCCAATAAAGCTGTCAATCAAACATGTAACTTTAAATAGACTCACAGGGTGTCAGTTACGAGTCCTGCCTGGAATTTAATTGTCTAGCTTGTCCCCCCTTCCTGAGATGTCCATTGATCTGTTCCAATTGCTTTGACCAAGCTGTGATTGCAAGAATTTAACACTTATCTGGACAGCTAGTGGGGATGCTGCTGGATAAATCGTGCTTTACAAAACATTAGGATGTTGAAATGACCCCTTTTCTTCCCCAGGAACAAGCCACAGATGCACACTAATGCCTTTCTAATGCCCCACCATCTATCACATGTTCTCTGCTAACTGTAACTCATTTTAATCCTGCGTGTACCACGGCCAGCAAAAAATAATCCAATAGATAATCCATCAGAGACAGATGTGCTTCACTTTTTCCCAGCTGGCCTCCGCCCAGGCCAAGAGAGGAGAAAACCAACTCACCCAATCTCTGGACTACATCCGACAATCTAGAGATTTTGAAGTCAGTGTGACACAGTATTTAATAAATGAGGAGATTGGAGACAAAGCCCCAGGGCCATGTGTAATTATTATAGGGATATATATGTGGCTGTAATTGTGGAAGAATCACTGTGGACAAGTAATGTAGGGTTAATACCTGATCCCACGCCCCCAGTGGGAAAGCCAAGCTCTGGGGGGGAATGTGGATCGGAGTGGGGCTACAACATTAAACCCCCAATTGTCAGGCCAGGTCTCCGGCACGCACTCATTTTGAGCGTGGAGTGCAGGATCACTGAACCTGCCCTCAGGCCTCAGACTGCTCAATAGCAATGATTCCAGTAAATCTCAACACAACCCAACCCACGAGTCTACACAGAAACTCTCAAATTGCTGCAGGCTGTATTTTTTCCTCTGTATGCTCCAGCCCTTGAGGAGCTAAGACATTTTAATTACTGGTCAGGTCCATTCCTCACAGTCCGAGCGAGTGGAATCAGCAGTCGCTCCTGATTATCGCCGGTAGATTGAGCTGTGCTTCTGTTCACAACGTTACATGAAAGAACAAATCATCCGACAGAATGAATCCCTTCATTTTTCTTTCATTTTCTTTGCAAACTTTTTTCAAATTATTGGCGAGAATGTAATTACAGCATTTAATTTTATATAATTTTCTCATTCTGTTTCTCTCCATCTTGCGTCCTTCTCCCTTCACTCCTTCCTTCCTTCCCTCATTATGGTCACCCCTGTTCTCACAGCTATTATAACAGAGATTCTTGGTAGAGTTAGAAGGGGAGACAGACCGCTGCCATACAGTGAAGGAGCCAGATACTGAAAGGTAGCTGCCTGGCATAGACTCTAACAGATGGTCTCAAGTTATATTAAGGGGTGAAATTCCTCTATTACTGGGAGAATGGCTGTTTCCTCCATCGTCACTGATTTTCTAACAGTCATGGTTTTGAAATGTGCGATTTCTGATAATATAGTTTCATTGCAGGATTATTAATGGCACCACCTGTTTTTCCCACTGAGATGTTTTCAGTTCCTGAAATGGTCGCTCGGCTGCTTATGATGAGAGAGCTGTGGTGAGTGCTGAGCTGGTCATTCAAACCCACCCCCCACTCTAACACGGTCTCTTCTTTCTGTCTGCAGTGTCCCCTCATTCCAGGATCTCCAGGAGGAAGTTCTGAGTAAACTTGCAGATGTACTGGAGGAGGTACTGAGCTTCAGTAAATCCCACCCGCCCTTTTCCCATGTACTGTCAGACTTGTTAACGGGGAAATCCGATCCAGTTGACACTGGTCCCTTCCAGTAGCTCGTTCACAAACCAGAAGTCTCTTCCCTTTGTCTTCTCGTCCACCTGCAGACCCTTTTTTGGAGCAACTCAGCCTCCACCACGATGATGCATCTTGAGTCGAATAGCATTTGTAACCATCTCTTTGCGTTCTGTATGTGTTCCAGAAAAAAAATAAGCCCAACTTATCCAATTTTTAATTTGCCATCAGCAGATCTCCCCCTCCCCTGACTGACTGGACTGGACTGGACACACATCCGGATTGACAGAGTAGAGAGATGGTCACAGTGATATCATCGTATGATATAGGGATGAACCCTAGCGCAGTGCACTGCCCTCCTGGAGGATGCATTTCTCCACAATGTGACTGCAGAACGTTCAGAGGGCCACACTTGTGTGTGACCAACTGGAAGGAACTGATTCTAATGGCAATGGGTGGGGTGGGGGGCAGAATTTACCACTAATAAGGGAAACAGCAAGGGAACACTGGCTGGCTAGATCCCTCCCCTTAAACATAATACTGTGACCTTGATATTGGATTGAAGTCATTATGTTATTATATATTTGGGGCATTTTATATCACATTTTAGTATGTGGAATAGTTTAGTTTTTGCATGACAATGTGTGTAAAACAAGAGCATTATACAACGTAATGCACAGTATTATTCTGCTAAGGTACAGGTGTGTGTCCCTTTATACTGTGATTACTCTGAAATTTTGAATCGTGATTGGGGTCAGTTCGAGGTCAGACTGTCTCTCTCTTTTTTTACTTTTTGAAGTTCAGTTAGAGGCTAAAGACATTCTGACTCCTGAGCCAATCAGGTATTTTCTGTTGCTGGAAAAGTTTCTTTGTAAAAACCAAATGACTGGCTTCCCTCCTTTTTTCATATTTTTAAAAATCGAACACAAAAAGTGCATCGATAAAAGTGTGAACACCTGAAGTGAGATGGACAAGGTGAGCTATGTGCAAGGTATGTATGATCTACCTGTGCACAAGCTCTGTCACCCCCCCTCCCCATCTCTGTGACCTCCCCCAGCTCTACAACACTCCCAGACCTCTGTGCTCCTCAAATTCTGGCCTCTTCGTATCCCCCACTCCTTTCACTCCACCATTGGTGGCCGTGTCTTCAGTTGCCCAGGCCCTAAGCTCTGGAATTCCCTCTCTAAACCTCTCCGTCTCTCCACCTCTCTCTCCTCCTTTAAGACACTCCTTAAAACCTACCTCTTTGACCAAGTTTTTGGTCACTTGTCCTAATATCTCCTTATGTGGCTCGGTGTCAGATTTTGTCTGATAATCGCTCCTGTGAAGCACCTTGGGACAATTTACTACATTAAAGGCACTATTGTTGCTGTTGTTGTTAAGCAATGGGTTAACATTCAGATCTCATCTAAAATATTGACCTGATTTTCCTCTCAGACAGAGGCTGCGTGTCCTGCTGTGTATTTCCAGCAGTTTTGCAATTTTTTTATTTCATCATTAAGAGTAAATTCTGCGATGCCGTGCTCCCAGTGGGGTGAGAGGCATGCTCAGAGGGAGTGGGCGGTCAGACAATCAGGGTCCTGTCTCTGACCCATGCTCTCTCCAGCAGCACTGTCCCTGCTGGGAGATCAGGGTCAGAATTCACCCTTTAATTTAATGTGCATCAGCGGGAGTGGTCAGCTCTGTTCCCTGCTCTGTGCTGTATAGTTGGGCCAGTTTTAAACTCTTGCTGTAACCCCTCACCCTCCACCACCCCTACTGCTAAAGTGTTAGGAACATTAGGATGTCATTCAGCCCCTCGGACCTGCTGCACCATTCAGCCCCTCGGACCTGCTGCACCATTCAGCCCCTCGGACCTGCTGCACCATTCAGCCCCTGGGACCTGCTGCACCATTCAGCCCCTCGGACCTGCTGCACCATTCAGCCCCTCGGACCTGCTGCACCATTCAGCCCCTCGGACCTGCTGCACCATTCAGCCCCTCGGACCTGCTGCACCATTCAGCCCCTCGGACCTGCTGCACCATTCAGCCCCTCGGACCTGCTGCACCATTCAGCCCCTCGGACCTGCTGCACCATTCAGCCCCTGGGACCTGCTGCACCATTCAGCCCCTCGGACCTGCTGCACCATTCAGCCCCTCGGACCTGCTGCACCATTCAGCCCCTCGGACCTGCTGCACCATTCAGCCCCTCGGACCTGCTGCACCATTCAGCCCCTCGGACCTGCTGCACCATTCAGCCCCTCGGACCTGCTGCACCATTCAGCCCCTGGGACCTGCTGCACCATTCAGCCCCTCGGACCTGCTGCACCATTCAGTTAGATCATGGCTGAATTGCACTGTTGCCTGTCTCCTTCCTTCTATGGTTCACAGCAGTACACTTCAAGTAAGCACGAGACAGTTGAGTATACCGGACAGATTTTATTGTACGGCACAGGTGATCAATCTATACAGTACACGGGTAACATCCCATTTGCCTCTTTCCAGCTATCTACAGAGCCCTGTAACTGTAGCCCTTTTTATACACCTTGTTTACTACAAAAGCAACATACCGTAATACTTTCATAGTTAGGCAGACCTTCAGATTACAACTCCTACTCCCTCCCTTGTTAGCTGTCTCTGGACCTTACCAAGGACATCAAGTTCAAAGCATCCTGTATTCTGGCTATACTGTGGACTGTAGTTTCTATATTAATCACTCATGGTTGATGTCTGCTCTGGACAACACTCCCTTGCATTCCAGTTGATACCATGACATGGAATAGAATCCCTTTGTTCATGTTCAATGTTTCATCTTTCCTTATGTTACCAAGCAACCTGCCGGCCCATCAACCAGTTGTGGTTATTATAGTTCATTGTGATTATTAACTCTCAACTCTCCAATGTCGAACTTCCTGCCTTAGCTCCTCGATATCCTTACCCAACAAAAATCTATCGATCTCAGTCTTGAAAGCTCCAATTAACCCCCAGCATCCACAGTGTTTTGGGGGAGAGAGTTCCAGATTTCCAATCCCCTTTCTGATTGCACTCCTGAATGGCCTGGTTGTGATTTTAAGATTATGCCTCCTTGTTCTTGATTTGTCCACCAGAGGAAATAGTTTCTCTGTATCTACCCTATCGAATCCTTTTAACATTTAAAACACCTCGATCAGATCACCCTTCAATCTCCTATACTGAAGGGAATGAACACAAGCCAAGTTTATGCAACAAGTTGTGATGCTTCAGTCGGGAAGATGAGTTGTACTTTGCTGCTCTCAGATTTCTGTTAATCAGAATCCCATCTTCAGCCCCTGCTCTGTAAATCTCTGTACCACATTGGGTAGTGCATTTACCCACTGAGCCATGGACAGCTTTACCCCCAGTTCACCCTGACATTCTACCGTTACTTTAACAGACTCATTATGAAGAGGGCGAGTACATCATCAGGCAGGGAGCCAGCGGAGACACCTTCTTCATCATCAGCAAGGGGAAGGTGAGTGTGGTGTTGGTGGAAGGGCTAACCCTGGGCCACTCGCAGCAGATACCAGGTAACCCTGGGCCACTCGCAGCAGATACCAGGTAACCCTGGGCCACTCGCAGCTGATACCAGGTAACCCTGGGCCACTCGCAGCAGATACCAGGTAACCCTGGGCCACTCGCAGCTGATACCAGGTAACCCTGGGCCACTCGCAGCAGATACCAGGTAACCCTGGGCCACTCGCAGCAGATACC
Source organism: Heptranchias perlo (assembly GCF_035084215.1). NCBI lineage: Eukaryota > Metazoa > Chordata > Chondrichthyes > Hexanchiformes > Hexanchidae > Heptranchias > Heptranchias perlo. The sequence goes on along the minus strand of NC_090344.1, from coordinate 51,857,648 downwards.
AGGTAACCCTGGGCCACTCGCAGCAGATACCAGGTAACCCTGGGCCACTCGCAGCAGATACCAGGTAACCCTGGGCCACTCGCAGCAGATACCAGGTAACCCTGGGCCACTCGCAGCAGATACCAGGTAACCCTGGGCCAATCGCAGCAGATACCAGGTAACCCTGGGCCACTCGCAGCAGATACCAGGTAACCCTGGGCCACTCGCAGCAGATACCAGGTCACCTGGGCCACTCGCAGCAGATACCAGGTAACCCTGGGCCACTCGCAGCAGATACCAGGTAACCCTGGGCCAATCGCAGCAGATACCAGGTAACCCTGGGCCAATCGCAGCAGATACCAGGTAACCCTGGGCCACTCGCAGCAGATACCCGGTAACCCTGGGCCACTCGCAGCAGATACCAGGTAACCCTGGGCCACTCGCAGCAGATACCAGGTAACCCTGGGCTACTCACAGCAGATACCAGGTAACCCTGAGCCACTCGCAGCAGATACCAGGTAACCCTGGGCCACTCGCAGCAGATACCAGGTAACCCTGGGCCAATCACAGCAGATACCAGGTAACCCTGGGCCACTCGCAGCAGATACCAGGTAACCCTGGGCCACTCGCAGCAGATACCAGGTAACCCTGGGCCAATCACAGCAGATACCAGGTCACCTGGGCCACTCGCAGCAGATACCAGGTAACCCTGGGCCAATCACAGCAGATACCAGGTAACCCTGGGCCAATCACAGCAGATACCAGGTAACCCTGGGCCAATCACAGCAGATACCAGGTAACCCTGGGCCACTCGCAGAAGATACCAGCCCACAGCTGGGTAATTCACAGCAGATACCAGGTAACCCTGGGCCATTCTAATTTTAGATTGCATTGTCTGAAAATGTAATCTGGACACCAAAAGTCAGGCTTTTAAAGGACATATTTCTATTTTATATATTTGTGAAGGTGTTGGTTATGAAAATTTTCACCAATAGCAATTCAAACCTCAGGACTCCAGCACCCAGTTCAACTTTGGAATTGGGAAATGGTGACAGTCCTATAGGGCATCCATTCTGAGCTTATCCCTGCACCACTCAATCTGCCATCTAATTGCGGGGTCCGGGTGTTTTATGTATAGAATAACACATACCGAGGACTGAGTTACAGACTGGAATCTAATTGAGAGATTCGGGTATTTTATACCTGGAATAACAAATACCCGGGAGAGAGTTACAGAGTGGAATCTAATCGAGGGGTTCGGGGGATTTATATATAGAATAACAGATACCCGGGAGTGAGTTACAGGCTGGAATCTAATGGAGAGGGTCAGATGGTTTATACATAGAATAACCGATACCTGGGAGTGAGTTACACACTGGAATCTAATCGAGGGGTTCGGGGGGTTTATATATAGAATAACAGATACCCGGGAGGGAGTTACAGGCTGGAATCTAATCGAGGGGTTCGGGAGGTTTATATATAGAATAACAGATACCCGGGAGTGAGTAACAGGCTGGAATCTAATGGAGAGGGTCAGATGGTTTATATGTAGAATAACAGATACCTGGGAGTGAGATACAGGCTGGAATCCAATGGAGAGGGTCAGATGGTTTATATGTAGAATAACAGATACCTGGGAGTGAGTTACAGGCTGGAATCTAATGGAGAGGGTCAGATGGTTTATATGTAGACTGCATGTTTCTGCAGAAGTGCTTCATCAGTTGATTCTGCCTACTTTCTTGATGTCTCTGCTTTTGGCAGTGGCTTGTGGGTTAAACCAGTTTAACAGGGATGTGGAAAGGTTCGACTTGCCCTCTGTTCCCACAAATTTAGTTTTTTTCCTAATGGCATCTGCAATTTTTTTTACCACAGGTGAATGTAACACAAGAGGAATCAACAGGTGAAGAAGCAAAGTTTCCCAGTACTCTGTCCAGGGGAGACTGGTTTGGAGAGAAGGCTCTACATGGGTGTGTCTTCCTTCTGTTATCTCAGATCGAGCACACTTGTCCCAACTGGGATAGCACATGGGTTTTCATACCTTTCCAACACTCAGCTGTTGTGAATGTTAAAATAAATGCTTGGTGCTTAGCCGGTGTGGTGAAAGCCATGAGGAGCACTGGTGTAGCAAGTCTGAATAGTAAAAAAATAGTGCTGGAGAAATTAATGGGACTGAAAGCTGATAAATCCCCAGGGCCTGATCATCTGCATCCCAGAGTACAAAAAGAGGTAGCCATGGAAATAGTGGATGCATTAGTTGTCATCTTCCAAAATTCTATAGATTATGGAACAGTTCCTGCAGATTGGAGGGTGGCAAATGTAACCCCACTATTTAAAAAAGGAGGGAGAGAGAAAACAGGGAATTACAGACCAGTTAGCCTAACATCAATAGTGGGGATAATGCTAGAGTCTATTATAAAAGATGTGATAACAGGACATATCAACAGGATTAGACAAAGTCAACATGGATTGATGAAAGGGAAATCATGTTTGACAAACCTACTGGAGTTTTTTGAAGATGTAACTGGTAGAATAGATAAGGGAGACCCAGTGGATGTGGTGTATTTGGATTTTCAGAAGGCCTTTGATAAAGTCCCACACAAGAGGTTAGTGTGCAAAATTAAAGCACATGGGATTGGGGGAATATACTGGCATGGATTGAGAATTGGTTGACAGACAGGAAACAGAGAGTAGGAATAAACGGGTCTTTTTCGGGGTGGCAGGCAGTGACTGGTGGGGTACCGCAGGGATCAGTGCTTGGGCCCCAGCTATTCACAATATATATCAATGATTTGGATGAGGGAACCAAATGTAATATTTCCAAGTTTGCTGACAACACAAAACTAGGTGGGATCGTGAGTTGTGAGGAGGATGCAAAGAGGCTTCAGGGTGATTTAGACAAGTTGAGTGAGTGGGTAAATACGTGGCAGATGCAGTATAATGTGGATAAATGTGAAGTTATCCACTTTGGAAGGAAAAACAGAAAGGCAGAGTATTATTTAAATGGTGATTGATTGGGAAATGTTGATGTACAAAGGGACCTGGGTGTCCTTGTACACCAGCCACTGAAAGCAAACACGTAGGTGCAGCAAGCAGTTAGGAAGGCAAATGGTATGTTGGCCTTCATTGCAAGAGGATTTGAGTACAGGAGCAAGGATGTCTTACTGCAGTTATACAGGGCTTTGGTGAGACCACACCTGGAGTATTGTGTGCAGTTTTGGTCTCTTTACCAAAGAAAGGATATACTTGCCATAGAGGGAGTGCAGCGAAGGTTCACCAGATTGATCCCTGGGATGGCAGGACTGACGTATGAGGAGAGATTGGGTCGACTCGGCCTGTATTTACTCGAGTTTAGAAGAATGAGAGGGGATCTCATTGAAACATATAAAATTCTGACAGGGCGAGACAGACTGGATGCAGGGAGGATGTTTCCCCTGGCTGGGGGGTCCAGAACGAGGGGTCACAGTCTCAGGATACGGGGTAGGACATTTAGGACTGAGATAAGGAGAAATTTCTTCACTCAGAGGGTGGTGAACCTGTGGAATTCTCTACCACAGAAGGCTGTGGAGGCCAAGTCACTGAATATATTTAAGAAGGAGCTAGACAGATTTCTCGACACAAAAGGCATCAAGGGGTATGGGGAGAGAGCGGGAATATGGTATTGAGATAGAGGATCAGCCATGATCATATTGAATGACGGAGCATGCTCGAAGGGCCGAATGGCCTACTCCTGCTCCTATTTTCTATGTTTCTATCCCTGATTGGGCCATATGGAACGCATGGCCTGAAAGGGCAGTGGAAGCAGATTCAATCGTAACTTTTGAAAGGGAATTAGATAAATACTTGAAAAGGAAAAATTTGCAATGCTCTGGGGAAAGAGCAGGAGAGTGGGACTAATTGGATCGCTCTTTCAAGGAGCCAGCACAGGCACACTGGGCCGAATGGCCTCTTTCCGTGTTGTAAGATTCTGTGATGTGAGCTGATCTTTCAGGGCTGCAAATGGGAGTTCGAACTGGCCTCAGTGCCCCTGGATTACAGAAAGGAAAATCAGCCAGGATTCCTGCCCCTGACTACTGTTCAACGCCCCCTTGCTCGATGGTGAGAATGTCGGATACTCCACCTCCCCCCGACCCATCCTCAGCCTGCTGTCACTCACTCTCTAATCTCGCACAGGCGAATGGCCACCTACATCTGAAAGAGTGAATGTCTTCAGGACAGGAAGGAGTCAGATGGGTGGCTAAAAGGCAAACACTTTGTTCAGAAAGAGCAAACTTACTGTGATGGAACAAGGTCCATGAAGGTAACTGGGCCTGTATCCTATTCACTCTTGTGAAGTAATTCGAGTGACTGGTGCTCACCAAGGCGAGGGATGTTAGTGCTGGTACGGAGTGTATGGGAATGTCTGGAACCTGCGGTGGAGTGCATTGGAAGGCGGGGTGGGGGGGTCGTAGACCCTGTGATGGAATGCATCGAGACTCAGTAAACAGAACCACTGATGGAGCTGGACATGCAGGACTGGATTGGTACTGAAGCTCAGAAGGGGAGCAGGGGGCCTGCGGTCTACATAACGACTCTTCCTCCCCTTTGGGTGATGTAGTGTTCTCTGAGTGGCCCCATGTGTGATGGTGAAGGAAATGACCCCACGTTTGCACTAATGTATTTTCTCTTTCCCCAGAGAAGATGTAAGGTTGGCCAGTGTAATTGCAGCGGAGTATGTGACCTGCCTAGTGATTGACAGAGAGTGAGTAGCATTATTTAATTATTACAAATTGAGGAACAGTAGATAAGATACCCACATGATCATTACGTAGAATTCTGATAGTTCAATGCACTCCCGCTGGGTGGAATTCCAGTGGATCCGCCACTTCCTATTTAATCCCATCGTTTAGGATTCCATTTCTTGCTTCCCATTCCACGAGTGTTGTTGGAGCTGCACTCATCCAGGCAAGTGGAGAGTATTCCATCACACTCCTGACTTGTGCCTTGTAGATGGTGGAAAGGCTTTGGGGAGTCAGGAGGTGAGTCATTCGCCGCAGAATACCCAGCCTCTGACCTGCTCTCGTAGCCACAGTATTTATGTGGCTGGTCCAGTTAAGTTTCTGGTCAATGGTGACCCCCAGGATGTTGATGGTGGGGGATTCGGCGATGGTAATGCCATTGAATGTCAAGGGATGGTGGTTAAACTCTCTTTTATTGGAGATGGTCATTGCCTGGCACTTATCTGGCGCGAATGTTACTTGCCACTTATGAGCCCAAGCCTGGATGTTGTCCAGGTCTTGCTGCATGCGGGCTCGGACTGCTTCATTATTTGAGGGGTTGTGAATGGAACTGAACACTGTGCAATCATCAGCGAACATCCCCATTTCTGACCTTCTGATGGAGGGAAGGTCATTGATGAAGCAGCTGAAGATGGTTGGGACTAGGACACTGCGCTGAGGAACTCCTGCAGCAATGTCCTGGGGCTGAGATGATTGGCCTTCAACAACCACTACCCTCTTCCTTTGTGCTAGGTATGACTCCAGTCACTGGAGAGTTTTCCCCCTGATTCCCATTGACTTCAATTTTACTAGGGCTCCTTGGTGCCACACTCGGTCAAATGCTGCCTTGATGTCAAGGGCAGTCACTCTCACCTCACCTCTGGAATTCAGCTCTTTTGTCCATGTTTGGACCAAGGCTGTAATGAGGTCTGGAGCCGAGTGGTCCTGGCGGAACCCAAACTGAGCATCGGTGAGCAGGTCATTGGTGAGTAAGTGTCACTTGATAGCACTGTCGACGACACCTTCCATCACTTTGCTGATGATTGAGAGTAGACTGATGGGGCGGTAATTGGCCGGATTGGATTTGTCCTGCTTTTTGTGGACAGGACACACCTGGGCAATTTTCCACATTGTCGGGTGGATGCCAGTGTTGTAGCTGTACTGGAACAGTTTGGCTAGAGGCGCAGCTAGTTCTGGAGCACAAGTCTTCAGCACTACAGCCGGGATGTTGTCGGGGCCCATAGCCTTTGCCGTATCCAGTGTAGTCAGCCGTTTCTTGATATTGCGTGGAGTGAATCGAATTGGTCAGTGAGAAGTCATTGAACAGCTGATTGTGGATGAATCTGTTGCATTTTACTCAGCATTTTACTTTTTTCTGTCTGTAGCTCATTCCGACAGTTAATCGGAGGAATGGAAGATGTATCCAATAAAGAATATGAGAGTGTCGAGATGCAAGCAAAGTGAGTATGAATATATCGGGGATCCGCACGGAGGGTCTCCTCTCCATGTGACACTAGTTTTCTGTTGTCTCGGCCCTTACCTCCACTCAAATCAGGACAGCCGACGATTCCACAGTGGGCTGCAGTGATCGCAGAGAGCTTGTTGTAACACTGGCCCTCGTGCAGCCTGAACAATGTAAGTTACAGAGAAAGCTCGGTTAACTGCATCTGTTTGTAGGTCACACAAGTGGTTTTTTCCCCATTCCCAACCCAGTCACCGATTGAACCATGGGAAATACACTGACCCTCCCCCCAAAATGGAGCCAGGCGGACTTAGAACAAGATGAGCCTGAAATGCTGACCCCGTGCCAGCACTCTGTTTCATTGCCTGCCCATTGAATCCGTTCCTCCTCTCTGTAAACTCTCACTCTCACCGTAATGTACCATCACATTACACCCCAAGCCTCTCCTCCCCAACCCACACGGGCTCGAGTTACCTTGGCCTAGTTTACCAAGGCCTCTGAGTCCACATTGCTGAGATACAGGGCGAGCTGTACATTCGTAATCCTCCCAGCTGTGTCTCGAGTTCGTAGCCTGGTGCTGTGGGGGTGTCAAAGGTCTTTAATCTTTCCATCTTCAGAAGACTGCTTGATATGGCAAAATTGAACATTCGCCTCACTTTTCTCACAGGGTTAGGGTTAGGGATGCATTTCTTTAAAACGACTCCCTTGTTTGCCTGGAATGCCCCTTCACCAGCCTATCTGTGTTGCGGACAGTGTTTCTCAAGGAAATGTTATGATGAGCTGAAAGCAGGGGATTTAGTGTGTGGATCTGCTGCACCACATTCCATGTCCTGTATTGGACAGCTTCGCATACTTCCCCTGCTCCTTTCCATCCCCTTCCCTCAGCACCGTTGGCCAAGCAAGTGATTGTTCTGCCGGGAGCCCCATTCCCAGACTCCTTCCTCTGTAGCTGTAGAACCGAGTCACTCCTTCACCCTCCCTGACCGTCGATCCACTCCTGGCCCTGATGATACAGCCTCCCCTCCCTGACCGTCGATCCACTCCTGGCCCTGATGATACAGCCTCCCCTCCCTGACCGTCAATCCACTCCTGGCCCTGATGATACAGCCTCCCCTCCCTGACCGTCGATCCACTCCTGGCCCTGATGATACAGCCTCCCCTCCCTGACCGTCGATCCACTCCTGGCCCTGATGATACAGCCTCCCCTCCCTGACCCTCGATCCACTCCTGGCCCTGATGATACAGCCTCCCCTCCCTGACCCTCAATCCACTCCTGCCCCTGATGATACAGCCTCCCCTCCCTGACCCTCGATCCACTCCTGCCTCTGATGATACAGCCTCCCCTCCCTGACCGTCAATCCACTCCTGCCTCTGATGATACAGCCTCCCCTCCCTGACCGTCAATCCACTCCTGCCTCTGATGATACAGCCTCCCCTCCCTGACCGTCAATCCACTCCTGCCCTTGATGATACAGCCTCCCCCTCCCTGTGCAGGGGTACAGCAGAACAAACAAACCAACTTGTAATTCTAAAGCACCTATCACATCCTCAGGACATCCCAGATTGCTTCACAGCCAATGATTAGTTATCGTTGTTTTGCAGCCATTTTGCATACAGGGTGGCCCCTGGTTTTTCTCTCTTCTGCACTGGATTTCAATGGCCTGTCCTCCTGCATCGTTTCAATCATGAACCAATGATTGAGTTTCCTTTTGTTTGCAATCTGTTTCAGGTTTGAGGCGGAAGCTGTTTTCTTTGCCAGCTTGGAGCGTACGGATTTCAATATCCGTGAAACACTAGGAGTTGGGGGATTTGGGCGTGTTGAGTTGGTAAGTCAGGAGGCTCCAATAGCTGGTCTCTTTAAATGGGGCAGTGTAACCCTGTTATGGGTTCAGTCCCCAGTCTGTGCTGAGGGAGCTCATTTCAGCCAGGCAGCGGTCGGGAGCCTATTTGATAGTGGGTGCCATCAGATCAGCCCAATCCTCTCAGCACGTCTCCTAACAGAAAGCCTGACCTATTCCTCCTGTCCCCCTCACTCACTGCCCCTGGCATGTCCAGGCTAATGGTTGCACCCCCATCTACCACCTGAGCTAACAGTGTAGACCGTGGGTGGGTGGGGGTTGAGCCTGGGGCCTCTGTATGGGGCTCAGTACCACAGCAAACCCACTCCCATTGACCCAGTGAGTCATCAGGAGAGCCTAAATACTATTTCTGTTTGCACTTATTTTCCTTTGCGAGCTCTTTATGTTGTCGAATGTCTCCCGATTCTTTCGCTTTTGCTTTCACCTTCATATTGGTGTTCTTCCTCAGGTGCAGCTGAAGAACGAAGAATCCAGAACCTTTGCAATGAAGATTCTGAAGAAACGTCACATAATTGACACGAGGCAGCAGGAGCATATTCGCTCAGAGAAGCAGATCATGCAGGAGACTCATTGTGACTTCATTGTCAGGTACCTTCATTCTCTCAGCACAACCCTTGGCAATGCTGCCTCATTGGGAACTGAAGTCTTTGTCTCAACTCTTTCCTTCCAATTCTCTCCTCTCCTCTTTGGAGGGCACTGACTCCCCACTGGGTTCGGATTCCACAGGCACCAGTCAACGTCTGGACATTTGGTGAGGGAGAGAAATAGCTGAATAAGTAGGAAAGGGAGTAGATTTATTCACTATATTCCGAAAGCAGCATGTCTTCAATCCAGCAAGGGAGCAGGTGATGTTCGATCTAGTTATGGGTGATGGATATAGTTAATGGTCTGGTAGTAAGGGAGCATTTGGAGAGAATAGTGACCCGGATATAATTGAACCGTGGAAGTTTACAGCACAGAAGGAGGCCATTTGGCCCATCGTGGTCTGTGCGGCTCTTTGCTGAAGCAAGCCAACTGCCCCCTGCTCTCCTCATATCCCTGTGTCATTTTCTGCTTCAAATATTTGTCTACTCTAACTTTAGAATTGAATTCAGGGTGAAGCTTAAAGGGGAGAAAGAAGGGTCCCAAAGGAAAGATTTGGATTTAAATTAGGCTAACTTTGATGGGATGGAGAAGGAGCTGAACTTTGATGGGATGGAGAAGGAGCTGAACTTTGATGGGATGAAGAAGGAGCTGAACTTTGATGGGATGAAGAAGGAGCTGAACTTTGTTGGGATGGAGAAGGAGCTGAACTTTGATGGGATGAAGAAGGAGCTGAACTTTGTTGGGATGGAGAAGGAGCTGAACTTTGTTGGGATGAAGAAGGAGCTGAACTTTGATGGGATGAAGAAGGAGCTGAACTTTGATGGGATGAAGAAGGAGCTGAACTTTGATGGGATGAAGAAGGAGCTGAACTTTGTTGGGATGGAGAAGAAGCTGAACTTTGATGGGATGAAGAAGGAGCTGAACTTTGATGGGATGAAGAAGGAGCTGAACTTTGTTGGGATGAAGAAGGAGCTGAACTTTGATGGGATGAAGAAGGAGCTGAACTTTGATGGGATGGAGAAGGAGCTGAACTTTGATGGGATGGAGAAGGAGCTGAACTTTGTTGGGATGGAGAAGGAGCTGAACTTTGTTGGGATGAAGATGGAGCTGAACTTTGATGGGATGAAGAAGGAGCTGAACTTTGATGGGATGGAGAAGGAGCTGAACTTTGATGGGATGGAGAAGGAGCTGAACTTTGATGGGATGGAGAAGGAGCTGAACTTTGATGGGATGGAGAAGGAGCTGAACTTTGATGGGATGAAGATGGAGCTGAACTTTGATGGGATGAAGAAGGAGCTGAACTTTGATGGGATGAAGAAGGAGCTGAACTTTGATGGGATGGAGAAGGAGCTGAACTTTGATGGGATGGAGAAGGAGCTGAACTTTGATGGGATGGAGAAGGAGCTGAACTTTGATGGGATGGAGAAGGAGCCGACTAGAAAAGGGTGGGAAATCAACAGACCAAGAGTGAAATATGTTCAAGGAGGTAATTGGCAGATTCCAAAACAAGTGTGTGCCTCAGAAATGAAGAAGTGGAACTTGTGGATGATGTAGTTGTGAGAGTGGGTAATCTAAAGGAGAAGGTTCATGGAAGGGCAAAGAACCAATGGTAGGAGGAGGATCGGGTGGGTTATAGGAAGCAACAAAAGGAGCCCGTGGAAATAATGAGACAAAGAACAAGTGCAAAAAAACCACTTGCTGATGGTTTGAGGGTAATAGCAAAGGTTTTTGAATGTATGTAAAGGAAAATGGAATGAGAAAGGAGGAGGTGGTCCCATTCTAAACAGATTTATGGTTAACAATAGGAGAGGATAAGAACATGGAACTGCTAAATGAACATTTTGCTTCAGTCTTTGAAGTGGAAAAGGAGCATACAATAGCAAAGGAACAGGGAAGTCCAGGGATTATTGAAGGGGAGTCGATGATAGAAACAGAAAAACTGCAATGGATACCAATAATGGGATTGAAGACAGACAGATATTCAGGCCCATCCAAAGGTATTAAAAGAAATAGCAGACAAAATTGGGCAGGCATTAGCTATAGTCTTGCAAATCTCACTGGACTTGGGGATAGTACAAGAGGATTGGAAGATAACATTAACCCCTATTCAAGGAGGAAAGAACAAACCCAGTAACTGGAGGCCGGTGAGCAGTGGGGAAACTGCTAGAATCCACAGGCAGGGAGTGAGCACTTTGAAAAATCTTGGCTGATTAGGGAGAGTCAGCAAGGCTCTGTGACAGAGAAGTCATGTACAACTAGCCTAAGTGAGCTGTTGGGCAGAATCCCAGCTGGTGGGTGGAGGAGGATCAGTGAACGGCAGATCATCGCACACATTTTCAAAAGGTTTCACACACGCAGATTGCGAGCTAAAATCAAAGTGCCTGGAAATAGAGGTAACCTGATAGCAGGGGTTGGACGCTGTGCAGCATCACAAAGCATTAGGTTCTTATTGGGGTCAGATACAGTAAGTCGGGAGTTATCAAAGGCACCAATATCTAACAGAGAGAAAGTGCTGGTCATGTGCAGCAGGTCAGTGAGCAGATGAAGGAGAAACGTAGATGGCAGTTTTGAATGGGAACCCCCTCTACCAGATCTCAAACCCGTTCTCCCTTTCAGATGCTGCGGGTTTCTGGAATGTTGGCCTGGATTTTAATCCCCCTACCCCACCCCCACCCCGCTCCCCCTTCGCTCAGGTGCTTGGGAGGGGGTGAAGATCGGGTTGAGGGGTCGAGTCCACTTACCAGACTAAGCTCTCTCCGATCCTGCCCGGCGACCTCTGACCTTCACCGACTGTCAGCCCAGTCGAGGCTCCCGCTACAGGCAGGCGGGGGCTAACTTTACATTCAAAAGTCCTGGCCCGATGACGTCATCAGTGCCGCGATCTGATTTTAACGTTGTGTCGGGGGGGGTCTCGCCCGTCACAGAACCCAACAACCCGGCCACAGCAAGGAGCGCCCGCTCCGGGAATGGAGCGAGCTCGGCCTGGTCTTAACCATTCCCACACACCATTCTCCCTGGGCAAGGGGTTTAAAATCCAGGCCCCAGTGTTCTGTCTGTCCTTGCTGCTGTTTGTGAACCAGCCTGACTGCTCATGTATGTGTGTGTTTGTGTGTTACAGGCTGTACAGGACGTTCCGAGACAGTAAGTACCTCTACATGCTGATGGAGGCCTGTCTGGGAGGCGAGCTCTGGACCATCCTGAGGGACAGGTAACTGACTGACTGCTGATTCACCAGCATTTACAATGCTTCCCACCAATTTACAATCAAAGAGCAGGAGCGATGGGAGGCCGCTCTCCCTGCTATTTGCAAACCATATTCATGAAGTGTGTGACCTCCTCCCCAAAGTGACGTGGTCGGCAGTGACCTGGTCTGCAGTGACCTGGTCTGCAGTGACCTGATCTGCAGTGACCTGGTCTGCAGTGACCTGGTCTGCAGTGACCTGATCTGCAGTGACCTGGTCTGCAGTGACCTGATCTGCAGTGACGTGGTCTGCAGTGACCTGGTCTGCAGTGACCTGATCTGCAGTGACCTGGTCTGCAGTGACCTGGTCTGCAGTGACCTGATCTGCAGTGACCTGATCTCCAGTGACCTGGTCTGCAGTGACCTGATCTGCAGTGACGTGGTCTGCAGTGACCTGATCTGCAGTGACCTGGTCTGCAGTGACCTGATCTGCAGTGACCTGATCTGCAGTGACGTGGTCTGCAGTGACCTGGTCTGCAGTGACGTGGTCTGCAGTGACCTGGTCTGCAGTGACCTGATTTGCAGTGACGTGGTCTGCAGTGACCTGATCTGCAGTGACCTGATCTGCAGTGACCTGATCTGCAGTGACCTGATCTGCAGTGACGTGGTCTGCAGTGACCTGATCTGCAGTGACCTGATCTGCAGTGACCTGGTCTGCAGTGACCTGATCTGCAGTGACCTGATCTGCAGTGACGTGGTCTGCAGTGACCTGGTCGGCAGTGACCTGATCTGCAGTGACCTGGTCTGCAGTGACGTGGTCTGCAGTGACCTGATCTGCAGTGACCTGGTCTGCAGTGACGTGGTCTGCAGTGACCTGATCTGCAGTGACGTGGTCTGCAGTGACCTGGTCTGCAGTGACCTGATCTGCAGTGACCTGATCTGCAGTGACCTGGTCTGCAGTGACCTGGTCTGCAGTGACGTGGTCTGCAGTGACCTGATCTGCAGTGACCTGGTCTGCAGTGACCTGATCTGCAGTGACGTGGTCTGCAGTGACCTGATCTGCAGTGACCTGATCTGCAGTGACCTGGTCTGCAGTGACGTGGTCTGCAGTGACCTGGTCTGTAGTGACCTGATTTGCAGTGACCTGATCTGCAGTGACCTTGTCTGCAGTGACCTGATCTGCAGTGACCTTGTCTGCAGTGACCTGATCTGCAGTGACCTGGTCTGCAGTGACCTGGTCTGCAGTGACCTGGTCTGCAGAGACCTGATCTGCAGTGACCTGATCTGCAGTGACCTGATCTGCAGTGACCTGATCTGCAGTGACCTGGTCTGCAGTGACCTGATCTGCAGTGACCTGGTCTGCAGTGACCTGGTCTGCAGTGACCTGATCTGCAGTGACCTGGTCTGCAGTGACCTGGTCTGCAGTGACCTGATCTGCAGTGACGTGGTCTGCAGTGACCTGATCTGCAGTGACCTGGTCTGCAGTGACCTGATCTGCAGTGACGTGGTCTGCAGTGACCTGATCTGCAGTGACCTGGTCTGCAGTGGCCTGGTCTGCAGTGACCTGGTCTGCAGTGACCTGATTTGCAGTGACCTGATCTGCAGTGACCTGATTTGCAGTGACCTGATCTGCAGTGACCTGATCTGCAGTGACCTGATCTGCAGTGACCTGATCTGCAGTGACCTGGTCTGCAGTGACCTGATCTGCAGTGACCTGGTCTGCAGTGACCTGGTCTGCAGTGACCTGATCTGCAGTGACCTGATCTGCATTGACCTGATCTGCAGTGACCTGATCTGCAGTGACCTGGTCTGCAGTGACCTGATCTGCAGTGACCTGATCTGCAGTGACCTGATCTGCAGTGACGTGGTCTGCAGTGACCTGGTCTGCAGTGACCTGATCTGCAGTGACCTGATCTGCAGTGACGTGGTCTGCAGTGACCTGATCTGCAGTGACCTGATCTGCAGTGACCTGGTCTGCAGTGACCTGATCTGCAGTGACCTGATCTGCAGTGACCTGGTCTGCAGTGACCTGGTCTGCAGTGACCTGATCTGCAGTGACCTGGTCTGCAGTGACGTGGTCTGCAGTGACCTGGTCTGCAGTGACCTGATCTGCGGTGACGTGGTCTGCGGTGACGTGGTCTGCAGTGACCTGGTCTGCAGTGACCTGATCTGCAGTGACCTGATCTGCAGTGACGTGGTCTGCAGTGACCTGGTCTGCAGTGACCTGATCTGCAGTGACCTGATCTGCAGTGACCTGGTCTGCAGTGACGTGGTCTGCAGTGACCTGGTCTGCAGTGACCTGATCTGCAGTGACCTGGTCTGCAGTGACCTGATCTGCAGTGACCTGATCTGCAGTGACCTGATCTGCAGTGACGTGGTCTGCAGTGACCTGGTCTGCAGTGACCTGGTCTGCAGTGACCTGGTCTGCAGTGACCTGGTCTGCAGTGAAGTGACTGCTCCCCAGCACCCTGCGCTATTGCTGACACTTGGTTTGGTTTTAAAATTCCTTAACGAGCATTGACTGTAAACACCTCCCAGTGAACGAGTTAGAAGAATCACATCCTGTTGTACCAAACAGGTGACTAGAGTACATGTGCTTTCAGCCCATTTGATTTCCTCCTCCCTGAATACCAACCCTACTGTCTTCCACATTCCAGCATCCAACTGTTCTTGTTAAATGTGTCCTGACCTCGACCACCCTTTCTGCCAGCCCAGCCCAGCCGTGTTGTTTATCATGATCTGTGTACAGATATTTCCTGACATCAGTCCTAAACTTGAACTTCACACCCTCACCCTGATCTCTCTCCATTTGCCGCTCGGGGGTATTTGAAAGTCTTGTTCCAGTTTTAGCTTCTCCACCTGCTCACTGTCCAGTGACTCCTGTGAAAGTGTCCACGTATGGATGGATGTCGGTTAAGGACAGGATGAGGGTTGGCTGGAATCTAACCTCAGCTGAACACCCTGTAAAGCAGTTCCCTGATAACAGACCCGAGCTTCAGGAGAGGAGAATAGCGGGGGCGGGGGGGAGGGGGGGCAGAATGAAAGCTCCCCCAGTCCAGAAACTCCCTCTGGCTTTAACGTGGTTGAGAGCCTGGTCACTGGTCATTGGTTACTGGTCATTGGCCACTAGTCACTGGTCATTGGCTCTGATCTTCATGAGATTGATAGATTTTTGATGGGTAAGGGTATTAAGGGTTATGGAACCAAGGCGGGTAAATGGAGTTAAGATACAGATCAACCATGATCTCA
The DNA here is from genome assembly GCF_035084215.1 of Heptranchias perlo. NCBI lineage: Eukaryota > Metazoa > Chordata > Chondrichthyes > Hexanchiformes > Hexanchidae > Heptranchias > Heptranchias perlo. Next base: position 51,842,579 of record NC_090344.1, on the reverse strand, counting down.
TTGGATGGTGGAACAGGCTCGAGGGGCTGAATGGCCTCCTCCAGTTGCTATGAGAAACTGGTCACTGGTCTTCACTACTGACAGAGCCTGATTACTGGTCACTGATTACTGGTCACTGGTTACAGATTACTGGTCACTGGTTACTGATTACTGGTCACTGATTACTGGTCACTGGTTACTGGTTACTGATTACTGGTCACTGGTTACTGATTATTGGTTACTGGTTACTGATTACTGGTTACTGATTACTGGTCACTGGTTACTGGTTACTGGTCACTGGTCACTGATTACTGGTCACTGGTTACTGATGACTGGTCACTGATTACTGGTCACTGGTTACTGGTTACTGATTACTGGTTACTGATTACTGGTCACTGGTTACTGATTATTGGTTACTGGTTACTGATTACTGGTTACTGATTACTGGTCACTGGTTACTGGTTACTGGTCACTGGTCACTGATTACTGGTCACTGGTTACTGATGACTGGTCACTGGTTACTGGTTACTGATTACTGCTCCTGTGAGACACTGAAGGAAGAGTGTGAGTTGAGAATGTTTGTTTGTGTGGTAAATTGCAGGGGCTTTTTCGATGATGCCATGACTCGGTTCTACACAGCCTGTGTGGTGGAGGCCTTTGCGTATTTACACTGCAAGGGGGTCATTTACAGGGACCTCAAGCCGGAGAACATAATCCTCAACGACAGGGGCTATGCCAAGCTGGTAAGCACCGTCTCCTCCCCGCTCTGCACCGACTGCCTCTTTATCTGGTAAGTTTGTTCACATTGCTAAGGGTGGCCTGGTCAGGAGGTGCTTTGGTGAACCACGGATTCGAACTGGTAGGACATGTGTGGGGATCGGACTTGCTGCTCTCGGCACCCACAGTTCCCCAATATCAGCGGAGTTATCAGTGAAGAAACCAGAGACGTTCCCTGTGGGAGGTGGGAAAAGTGGGGGGGAGTGCGGCAGATATTCGTGGAGTGGCGAGTCCTGGGAGCCGTGCGTCTGCCACTTTTCAGTCGTACACCTCACAATTGTCCTGCCGAGATCTCCGATACCTATCCAGCCCCACACCCAACACTACAGGCCAACCTCCCACTGTACTACTCCAGGCAAGGAAATGGAGCAGTGCAGTCAGAAGACTCAGCAAGACTCAGAACAGCACACGACATCCAGGGCCTTGTAGGGTACAGGTTTGGGGAAGGAGCGGGCCTGTGGTGGAGTGGCAGCTAAAGAGGTGAGAACACCACAATCAAAAATCAGAGCTGGCAATTTAAAGAAACCCAATAATAAATAGTGGAGTGCTGGGTAGTTCAGGAGATTTACCAGGGATGAGGGACTTCAGTTATGTGGATAGACTGGAGAAGCTGGGGTTGTTCTCCTTCGAGAAGAGAAGGTTAAGAGGAGATTTAATAGAGGTGTTCAAAATCATGAACCGTTTTGATAAAATAAGTAAGAAGTTTCTGCTTATTTACTCTATCAAAACCCTTCATAATTCCACCGGAGGGTCGGTAACCAGAGGACACAGATTTAAGATAATTGGCAAAAGAACCGAGGGGAGATGAGGATTATTTATACGCAGCAAGTTGTAATGACCGAGAATGCGCTGCGTGAAAGGGCGGTGGAAGCAGATTCAGTAGCAACTTTCAAAAGGGAATTGGATAAATACTTGAAAAGGAGAGACTTGCAGGGCTGTGGGGACAAAGGAGGGGAGTGAGACTGATTGGATAGCTCATTCAAAGAACAGGTACGATGGGCCAAATGGCCTCCTCCTGTGCTGGATGATTCTGTGATTCAGTTCGTCCAGGACTGAACTGGGGGACAGGGGTTTGGGGGTCAAATCCCCTGCAGGAGTCACAGCCTCTCATCATTTGAAGTTCCAAAAATGACCGCTGGATCTGCGGACGTGGAGGGAGAGCCAGAGTCTGTCGGGACAGTTCCTGGTGATCGTCACACTCCCACAACTCTGTCCTCAGTCAGTCCTGCTGTTAGATTTATCTGATGGCAACACTGCTCTCCATCACTAATAAATAATTCACTCTTCAAATCTAATTGCAATTTTTAAAAAAGAGTGATTGGTGTAAGACAAGTTATCGGTTTGATCCATTTATCTGGATGTCTGGATCCGTATATGTAGCCATGATAACGAGGGTAACTTATCCTATGTTGGATCACTTATTGAGACAATGGTGGTAGACACAGGGGCAGATAAACTGAGGATTGAGTGTGTTTATTGAGGATGTACATTGGGGAATAGTGAGAGAGAAAGAAGCAAAATACCGCGGATGCTGGAAATCTGAAATAAAACCAGAAAATGCTGGAAACACTCAGCAGGTCAGGCAGCAACTGTGGAGAGAGAAACAGAGTTAATGTTTCAGGTCGATGACCCTTCGTCAGAACTGGAAGATTTTGGACATTTAACAGTTTTTAAGCAGGTTGAGCCAGGGAAAGGGGGGAAGGAAAGAAAAAAGGGGAAGGTCTGTGATAGGGTGGAGGGCAGGAGTGATTAAATAACACAAGGGACGATGGTGCAAGGTAAAAGGGAGTGATTTTGGGATAAGTAAAGAAACAAAGGATGGGTCTAGAGGAGGTGTAAATGGTCACAGCCGAGGGGGAGGAAAGCACAGATAATCTGGCTAAGAGGAGAGGGTTCCTGTGGCCCATCAATGTGGCAGAGAAAGGTGGGGAGACCCCAGGGGTCCAGACCCCCAGGCTGCAGATCAATAATCGATAGGGGATTCCCCCCATCCCAAACACCTCCCTCCTCCCCCCCCCCCAGCACTAGCCCACTCCCCCCACCCCCTCCCAAATACCAGCCCACAACCCCCACCCCCTCCCAAATACCAGCCCACACCCCACCCCCTCCCAAATACCAGCCCACTCCCCCCACCCCCTCCCAAATACCAGCCCACTCCCCCCACCCCCTCCCAAATACCAGCCCACTCCCCCCACCCCCTCCCAAATACCAGCCCACTCCCCCCACCCCCTCCCAAATACCAGCCCACTCCCCCCACCCCCTCCCAAATACCAGCCCACTCCCCCCACCCCCTCCCAAATACCAGCCCACTCCCCCCACCCCCTCCCAAATACCAGCCCACAACCCCCACCCCCTCCCAAATACCAGCCCACACTCCCCACCCCCTCCCAAATACCAGCCCACTCCCCCCACCCCCTCCCAAATACTAGCCCACTCCCCCCACCCCCTCCCAAATACCAGCCCACTCCCCCCACCCCCTCCCAAATACCAGCCCACACCCCCCACCCCCCGCAAACACCAGCCCACACCCCCCACCCCCTCCCAAATACCAGCCCACACCCCCCACCCCCTCCCAAATACCAGCCCACAACCCCCACCCCCTCACAAATACCAGCCCACACTCCCCACCCCCTCCCAAATACCAGCCCACTCCCCCCACCCACTCCCAAATACCAGCCCACAACCCCCACCCCCTCCCAAATACCAGCCCACACTCCCCACCCCCTCCCAAATACCAGCCCACTCCCCCCACCCCCTCCCAAATACCAGCCCACTCCCCCCACCCCCTCCCAAATACCAGCCCACACTCCCCACCCCCTCCCAAATACCAGCCCACACTCCCCACCCCCTCCCAAATACCAGCCCACACTCCCCACCCCCTCCCAAATACCAGCCCACACCCCCCACCCCCTCCCAAATACCAGCCCACACTCCCCACCCCCTCCCAAATACCAGCCCACACTCCCCACCCCCTCCCAAATACCAGCCCACACCCCCCACCCCCTCCCAAATACCAGCCCACTCCCCCCACCCCCCGCAAACACCAGCCCACACCCCCCACCCCCTCCCAAATACCAGCCCACACTCCCCACCCCCTCCCAAATACCAGCCCACTCCCCACAGCCCCTCCCAAATACCAGCCCACACCTTCCCCGCCCCCCGCCGAGCACCAGCCCACACCTTCCCACCCCCACCGCCGAGCACCAGCCCACACCCCACACCCCCTCCCAAATACCAGCCCACACCCCCCACCCCCTCCCAAATACCAGCCCACTCCCCCCACCCCCTCCCAAATACCAGCCCACACCCCACACCCCCTCCCAAATACCAGCCCACACCCCCCACCCCCTCCCAAATACCAGCCCACACCCCCTCCCAAATACCAGCCCACACCCCCCACCCCCTCCCAAATACCAGCCCACACCCCACACCCCCTCCCAAATACCAGCCCACACCCCCCACCCCCTCCCAAATACCAGCCCACACCCCACACCCCCTCCCAAGCACCAGCTCACACCTCCCCCACTCCCAGTGACTCTGGTACAACCATCCTCCATTACCAGTACCTGCTGTCCGAGATAATGGGAGCGGTGATTAAGATCTAAAGTTATTGAACTCAATGTTGAAACCGGAAGGCTGTAAGGTGCCTAATAGTAAGATGAGGTGCTCTTCCTCCAGCTTGCATTGAGCATCATTGGAACAGTGTAGGAGGCTGAGGACAGAGAGGTCAGAATGGGAGTGGGACGGGGAATTAAAATGGCGAGCGACTGGCAGGTCAGGGTCACGTTTGCGGACTGGAGAGGATCCCCTATTGGTACATGGCCCGAGGGGGGCTCATAGAAAACATAGAAAATAGGAGCAGGAGTAGGCCATTCGGCCCTTCGAGCCTGCTCCGCCATTCAATATGATCATGGCTGATCCTCTATCTCAATACCATATTCCCGCTCTCTCCCCATACCCCTTGATGCCTTTTGTGTCTAGAAATCTGTCTAGCTCCTTCTTAAATATATTCAGTGACTTGGCCTCCACTGCCTTCTGTGGTAGTGAATTCCACAGGTTCACCACCCTCTGAGTGAAGAAATTTCTCCTCATCTCCGTCCTAAATGTCCTACCCCGTATCCTGAGACTGTGACCCCTCGTTCTGGACCCCCAGCCAGGGGAAACATCCTCCCTGCATCCAGTCTGAATTTTATGTTTCAATGAGATCCCCTCTCATTCTTCTAAACTCGAGTAAATACAGGCCGAGTCGACCCAATCTCTCCTCATAGGACAGTCCTGCCATCCCAGGAATCAGTCTGGTGAACCTTCGCTGCACTCCCTCTATGGCAAGTATATCCTTTCTTAGGTAAGGAGACCAAAACTGCACACAACACTCCAGGTGTGGTCTCACAAAGCCCTGTATAACTGCAGAAAGACATCCTTGCTCCTGTACTCAAATCCTCTTGCAATGAAGGCCAACATACCATTTGCCTTCCTAACTGCTTGCTGCACCTACGTGTTTGCTTTCAGTGACTGGTGTACAAGGACACCCAGGTCCCTTTGTACATCAACATTTCCCAATCAATCACCATTTAAATAATACTCTGCCTTTCTGTTTTTCCTTCCAAAGTGGATAACTTCACATTTATCCACATTATACTGCATCTGCCATGTATTTGCCCACTCACTCAACTTGTCTAAATCACCCTGAAGCCTCTTTGCATCCTCCTCACAACTCACGATCCCACCTAGTTTTGTGTTGTCAGCAAACTTGGAAATATTACATTTGGTTCCCTCATCCAAATCATTGATATATATTGTGAATAGCTGGGGCCCAAGCACTGATCCCTGCGCTACCCCACTAGTCACTGCCTGCCACCCGGAAAAAGACCCGTTTATTCCTACTCTCTGTTTCCTGTCTGTTAACCAATTCTCAATCCATGCCAGTATATTCCCCCCAATCCCACATGCTTTAATTTTGCACACTAACCTCTTAAGTGGGACTTTATCAAAAGCCTTCTGAAAATCCAAATACACCACATCCACTGGTTCTCCCCTATCTATTCTACCAGTTACATCCTCAAAAAACTCCAGTAGGTTTGTCAAACACGATTTCCCTTTCATAAACCCTTGTTGACTTTGTCTAATCCCGTTGATATTTTCTAAGTGTCCTGTTATCCGTCCCCCTGGGGTCTCCCCAGCTTTCTCTGCCACATTCCCGGGCCACGGGAACCTTCTCCACTTTGCTAGATTTTCCTTGCTTCCCTCCCCCTCTGCTATTCTGCTGAAACCATTTACACCTCCTCTGGACCCATCTTTTGTTTCTTTACTTATCCCATTACCACACACTTTTGCCTTGAACCATCATCTCTTTTATCATTTGATCACTCCTGACGGCTGTCACAGTGCTGTCTCGAGAAGCCCGAGGGGTTAATGGATGTTGTCACGATTTAGGTGGATTTTGGCTTTGCTAAAAAGATTGGATTTGGGAAGAAGACCTGGACATTCTGTGGGACTCCTGAATACGTGGCCCCTGAGATAATCCTCAACAAAGGTCACGATATCTCCGCAGATTACTGGTCCTTGGGAATCCTGATGTACGAGCTCCTGACTGGCAGGTGAGCAATCATGGGGTCACTTTTAAAATTCAGTTTGAACAATATTCTCCCTCTCCCATGTATTATCTGAGAATTAGGTAGTCCCAACTATTCTCTTTTTTCCACTTTCTCTCCCTCCCCTGCTGACTTGGGCTGGGGTACAGTTCCTGGGACCTCACCCCAAGTCACCGTGTAATTCTAGCCAGTGACTGTCAGGCAGCATTCCAACCAGGAAGGACCTCCCTCCTGAGACTGATCATTTCCTCATCTGAGGCCCACACATGTGCTCTTCTAGAAGGAGTCACTGGACAGCGATCAGGAGCAGGAACCCTGGCTGATTTTTCCCTTGCCTAATCCTAGTGCTCTAGTTGAGATCAACTCACTCAGCACAGGTCTGGGGATTGATCCTTCTGTTTTTGTCATGGTCTGTCTGACTCGGTACCACGCTGGGAGCTGCTTTTGCCACATGGTGCACTGCCCCCGCTGAAGGGAGAGGCTGAGAGTGGTGACATGCGTTTGAACTGGTCTCTGAGAGCACTTTGGGGAATGCTGTCTGTGGTCATTTATGGTATGAGGTGTCTCCCGCGTGACCTGACACAGCTCCAAACGCTGCTTGGTGTTTAGCTTGGAGAGTGAGGAGACAGGCAGCAGATAGAGAGAGGAAGGGGATGTTTTTAGCAGTTGCTTATCTTTTTAGATTTGATAACGGAATGAAAAGTTCCCAATTGCACCATATTCTTTTTCAAGTTCTTTTCTCCCCCCTCCTCCCCTGAAGGTACCTATCTCCCTCAGTGGGACAGCTCCACAGGCACTAGCCATTTTTTACGGGTGAGCTCTGAGTGCTGGAAGTTATTCAATGTCAGCTCGAAGGATATTAAAGCCAAGCCCGACCCTGTCCTTACCCACATGCCCGTTTCAGTGGAGTCCCCAGCTAGTGGTCAGCAAAGTTGGGCAGTGCACTCTCCCACATCACATCCAGCCCAAGCTGGTGCCAGCCTGGGACATCTCAACCTGCCCATTGGGTGCTGAGATTGGCTTTGCGCACGGGCTATAGTTAGACCCAGCACCTAGGGAATCATCCAGCACAGGAGGAGGCCATTCGGCCCATCATGTCTGTGCCAGCTCTGCGAAAGAGCTATCCAATTAATCCCACTCCCCTGCTCTTTCGCCACAGCCCTGCAAATTTTTCCTTTTCAAGTATTTATCCAATTCCCTTTTGAAAGGGAATTATTGCTTTCTGTTGCTGGATGTCCCACATAATGAGTCTGAAGGGTGAAATTGGTATTTGGTGGTAGCGCGGTGCGGGAGATAGTGAATCGGCAGCTCGTTTCACATCCGACTTCAATGCCGATTCACTAGCACCCATACTGCCTCACCGACAAGACCAATTTCACCCAATGTGTATCTCCGAGGCAGAGAGAGATGGTGCTGAAACAAAAGTGAAGAATGCAATGGGTTTGTTGTACATGAGATTCAGCTGTGGTGACCTCCAATCCCCTGGTTTCCACCTCGGTGGGAGATTGGAAAACAGTTGGTTCTTCGGTCTGGTTTGCGCACAGTGTGAGGCAATGTGTGTTCTGGTATCAGTGCGATAGGCTGTGTCAGACTGTTGGATTATTCTCTGTCTTGTCTCCTCAGCCCTCCGTTCTCTGGTTCCGACCCAATGAAAACTTACAATATAATCCTGAGAGGGATCGATATGATTGAGTTCCCAAAGAAAATCACCAAAAATGCAGGCACCCTCATCAAGAAACTGTGCAGGTGAGCACCATGGATGAACTTGGAGTGGTGTAGTACGGTAGCTGAGTTGTTGTGGGATTGGATGAGCAGTCAACAGGCTGGGAGTTCAAACCCCACCAGGGCCACTTGTGAAATTGAATTCAGTAACTGTGGTAATTTGTGGGTTTGTATCAGAAAAATGACCAGGGAAGCTGTTGGATTGTTGTAAAAACCCAACTGGTTCAAATAATGTCCTTCAGGGTCGGGAACCTGCCAATCTAACCAAGTCTGGCCCGCATGTGACTCCAGAATCGCACCATGTGGTTGACTCTTGCTCCCCTCTGAAGTGGCCGAGCCAGCCACCCAGTTGTAAACAATCACACAAGAAGGAGGCTCACCACCACCTTCTCAGAACACCCAGGTAGGCTCAAATAAATGCGGCCTTGCCATCACAACCCACATCCAAACAATGAGGAGAGAATCCCAAACTGTCTCCCCCCCTCCAATTCTACTGCTAATTGTTCAGCCGGGACCCTAAGCAGGGTGAGATACACTGGTTAAAGTGTTTGCATCCAACTCCTGTTTGAGTTAGCGTTAGAAAGATTAGCATTGAAATCGCACCTTTCACGACGACAGGACGTTCCAAAGCACATTACAGCATTGTCACTGTTGTAATGTAAGAAACACCACAGCAAGCTGCCACAAACAGCAATGAGATGATGACCAGATAATCTGTTTTTAGGTGTTGGTGGAGGGATAAATGTTGGCCGGCTCACCAAGGAGAGCTGCCCTGCTGCTCTTTGAGTAGTGCCATGGAATCTGTTTCATCCACCTGTGAGGGCAGATAGGGCCTCAATTCAACATCTCATCCGACCAACGGCATTTCCAACAGTGCAACACTCTGTTAGTACCAGCCGAGATTTTATTCTCAAGTCTTTGGAGTGGGACTTGAAACCCACAACCTTCTAACTCGGAGGCGAGAGTGCTACCCACTGAGCCACGGCTGACACAGTCAAAATAGTGCAGACAGAAAGTGAGGTGAGTGTGTTCACCTGTGCACTGAAATAACGCAGAGAGAAATTTCAAACCCCAGGTGGTCTCGATTTGCTTTCCAAGGGAACATCTTTGCCATAAAAATCTGTTTTCTAGACTTCAGCAGTGTCCTGCCGATGCACTGATCATCCCCACACACTGTAACCAAGTGTTAGTTCAGTTACTAAAATCAGGAGGACAATAGTTACTCAATCAATTAATGTACTTTCATCAACTCTTGTTACAATTGGAGCTAAAATTCTTACAAAGACTTAAATTTAAGATGAAATTTTGTGATAGAGACGAGACTGAAACTGAGTGAAGTGTGGCTCAGAAATTCAAAATATTGGAAATGGATGTTGGAAATTGAGAACAAATGATTCGAATCTTCAGTCCCATTCAAGTCGCAGTTTTTATTATTTCTCAGCATTTTGTGGCCTTGCGAGTTGTGAGGAACGAATCTGCAATCCCTGAGAAAACAAAATACATTTTTGATTAAAAATTTGTCCCAGTTAAAATAAAGCACGACACATTTGGGATAAAAATGTGACTAGATTCCTTCTGCAGGGTGAATTCAGTAAGACTGCTCCCAGTACAGAGTGTAGTTAGATTGGAGTACAGATCGGAGAACAAGAGCTTTGTGCACCACACTGGGAGCAACACCTCACTCCATTTACAATCAAAATAAGACCAAATCGAGAGGCGTTGAGGTGAGAGTAAAACTCAAATTATTTCAAGGAGTAGAAGGGGTTTGGTGCAGAGCCAGCCCAGACTGCGAGGCCAGCCTGCTTGTGGTCTTGCAGCAGTAATGCCAATGGACATCCATTGGACCACACTTCATCTGCTGTGTGGTCAGCCAGCGTTCTGCTTCTGTAACTGTTTCTGTTCTTTAACAGAGACAATCCTTCGGAGAGACTGGGCAACCAAAAGAACAGTGTTAAGGACATCCAGAAGCACAAGTGAGTGGCATGGAAGTGGTTACATGGGAACTGCGGGGCTGTCTGGAAAAAGATGGAGTTGGTGCACCCCAGGCCCGGTCGGTGTGTGAATGCACTGCTTACCATTGTGCTGAGCCGTGCTGAGCAGGGATGTCTCACGTTCAGGCCTGGGCCAGTATTGAGTTAACTGATCTCAGCCGGGGAGGTGTCGTAGCTCCAGCAGTGTCTTTGCTGCTGCTGGAGTAGTGAGGAGGAAATATGCCCCTGGGTTCCTGTTCCCGGTCATTAACTGGTGGTTCCTGCTGGACAGGGTCTTGTTTCGCTGTGATACCCTCTTTGGTTGAACGGCCTGCTAACACTCACTGCCTAGGCTCATACATGAAGAGTGGCCATTTGGAAGACAGCCAGTGTCCACGGAACTGTGGCCCAGCAAGGATCAGTCACTGTGACGATAGAAAGTTGAGGGCAGGGGTGGATTCCAGGCGGGCACGCTTGTCTTGACGTCATGTAGCTCACTGTGGTACAACAGACAATGCAAAAACTGACACTCAGATCTCTGGAACTGAAGGGGTGAGTCTGAGGCAAGTCAGTGATGCAACTAACTGACGTCCTCACTGAATGGAGCACATATGCAGCATTCCTCACACGGAGCATTCCTGCCTGGGAGGCCCATCAATTTCCCCAAAACAAACCAGAGAATGAGGTTTATCCTGCAGGGCCGCCCCTGCCCCCAGGGCTGTTCTCAGCCTTATCTCAACAGCAGGTTTCAGAGCAGCACTGGCTGGGCACGACCAAGGGTCTCAAACATGATGTGCTGGAAACGCAAAGAGATATGTTAAAAGAGGAAAGAAGTTGACAATTATGATTAATTCTGACTGTTTTAACCCTTCTATTGAGGTTTTCAAAGACTCGAAGTTCATTATTACAGCAAACAATGTTTAACAATGTGGCTGAGGATTGCCTCTCGTCAGCGTGACCCTTATTGTCGAGCTCACTCAATCACTCAGTGGCTGACTCGCTGACTGACCCGCTTGCTCAGACTTGCTGGTTCGCTCGCACACTGATTTTGTTTCTTCTGTTTCAGGTGGTTTGAAGGCTTTAACTTTGAAGGGCTAAGGAAAGGCACACTCACTCCGCCCATAGTTCCCAGTGTAAGTGCTCTTACACTTCTTATGTTTTTCTTTTGATGATTATCTTGAATTTATCTTCTCGAGTTACTGACTCACTGACTGGTCGAAATAGTTTTTCGCTATTAACCTTATCAAAACCCATTGTGAGGGTGAACATCAGACTTCCTCATAACCTCTGATCTAATGAGCAGAGCTCCAGTATCTCTGGTCTCTCCTTGTAACTAAAGCCTCTCATCCCTGGGCTCATCTTAGTGAGTCTGTTCTCCATGACTTAGACATTCTTGCCAAAGTAGGACTCTCAATCTGGGCACAGTATGCTAACTGCAACCTAAGCAATGATGTGTGTAAATTTTGTACTGTTAGTGATTGTGTCCAGTGAGTAACTGAGCCATTCAGAGCAGGAGTTTCCAGGTTTCATTCCCCATATTAATTAGCACCATTGTCGACAGAAAGTGCTAAGTATCAGTCGTTGTTATTCCAGTCCGAGTGTGGGGGGCTGTATTGTAAGCTAGTCCTGGTGTGGTCAGTGCAATCGAATCCCTACTCTGTTCCCATGCTCCAATGCTATTCCAGTGCTCTCCTGGCCAGCCTCCCATCTTCCACCCTCTGTAAACTTGAGTTCATCCAAAACTCTCACCAAGTCCTGTTCACCCAACACCTCTGTGCTCGCTAACGTACATTCGGGAGGCAACGCCTCCATTTTAAAATTCTCATACTCATGTTCAAATCCCTCCATGGCCTCTCCCCTCTCTATCTCTATAACCTCCTCCGGCCCTACAACCCACCGAGATCTCTACGTTCCTCCAATTCTGCATCCCCGATTTTCATTGCCCCACCATTGGCAGCTGTGCCTTCAGCCGTCCAGGCCCTAAGCTCTGAAATTCCCTCCCTAAACCTTTTTGGTCTCCTTTTCTATCTTCTCTTTTTAAGATGCTTCTTAAAATCCACCTCATTAACCAAGCATTTGGTCAACTGGTCTTAATGTCTCCTTCTTTGGCTGGGTGTCATTTTTTATATGATTGCCCTCCTGCCTTGGGACGTTTTACGATGTTAAAGGTGCTATATAAATGCAGCTTGTTAAACTATGTTTCTCCTCCTTGCAGGTCACAGGGCCTCTGGACACCAGTAACTTTGACACCTTCCCAGAGGACACAGAGGAGGAACCTCTAGATGAGGAGTCAGGATGGGATGTCGATTTTTAGTTCCGGTGATCTTCTGATTGTCTGAGCTGCTATAGATAAGAGGAAGTGGAGAGTGAAAGACTGGAACTGTTCAGAGGACAGGAGAGACACAAGGCGTAAACCCAGGGACGCTGAGTGTATGCGCCAACTGGGAGAATCAGAATTTTATGTAATAGATTGTAATCCAGATAAAGGATAGATATGAATTAAAACTATTCCACTGCTGTATTTCTTCATATTAAAGGGAGAGGTTGGTGTAGCCTGAGTGCATTTTGTTCAAAGATGCCCTCATTTCATAGTTGGGGAAAGGTAGGAATCAGGTTGAGCCTGTTGTTTAAAGTCAGTAATATGTTTTTTCAGGGTTGCACAGTGTGAGTTGAAGCTGGCAGTGGGCCGGAGTCACGGCTCTAATTGTTTGCGATGAAGCTGTTCGAGCAGTTGCTCTCCCTATCAGACACACAGATACCCCAACAGCGAGGGACATCCTCACCCACGAAAGATGCCTAACCTAATTCTTCTCAAACATAAATCTACTGCGAGAGGAGGACAAGGGGGAGGAGTAGAGAGGAGGATTGGGAAGGGGAGTAGAGAGAGAGGAGGAGTAGATGGGGAAGGGGAGAGTGGAATAGGATGAGAAGATGGAGGAAAGAGAGGAAGCAAACACACCCCTTAACAAAAAAAACCTTTACATCAATGCCATCACTCCCCCACTCAGCTACCCTAATATACTCCCTCCACCCCCTCTCTTCCCTCCCTCCACCCCCTCTCTTCCCTCCCTCCACCCCCTCTCTTAGAATCATAGAAAGGTTGCAGTACGGAAGGAGGCCATTCAGCCCATCAAGTCTGTGCTGGCTCTATGCAATCCAGCTAGTCCCACTCCCCCGTCCTTTCCCCGTAGCCTTGCAAATTTTTTCCTTTCAAGTACTTATCCAGTTCCCTTTTGAAAGCCATCATTGAATCTGCCTCCACCACCCCCTCGGGCAGTGCATTCCAGATCCTAACCACTCATTGTGTAAAAAAATGTTTTTCCTCATGTCACCTTTGGTTCTTTTGCCAATCACCTTAAATCTGTGTCCTCTGGTTCTTGACCCTTCCACCAATGGGAACAGTTTCTCTCTATCTATCCTGTCTAGACCCTTCATGATTTTGAACACCTCTATCAAATCCCCTCGCATCCGTCTCTGTTCCAAGGAGAAAAACCCCAGCTTCTCCAGTCTGTACAAGGCACAAGTCAGGAATGTGATGGAATACTCTCCACTTGCCTGGATGAGTGCAGCTCCAACAACACTCAAGAAGCTCGACACCATCCAGGACAACGCATCCCGCTTGATTGGTACCCCATCCACCACCCTAAACATTCATTCCCTTCACCACCAGCACACCGTGGCTGCGGTGTGTACCATCCACAGGATGCACTGCAGCAACTCGCCAAGGCTTCTTCGACAGCACCTCCCAAACCCGCGACCTCGACCACCTAAAAGGACAAGAGCAGCAGGCACATGGGAACAACACCACCTGCACGTTCCCCTCCAAGACACACACCATCCCGACTTGGAAATATATCGCCGTTCCTTCATCATTGCTGGGTCAAAATCCTGGAACTCCCTTCCTAACAGCACTGTGGGAGAACCGTCACCACACAGACTGCAGCGGTTCAAGAAGGCGGCTCACCACCACCTTCTCAAGGGGCAATTAGGGATGGGCAATAAATGCAGGCCTCGCCAGCGATGCCCACATCCCATGAACGAATAAAAAAAATGTAACTTAGGTCCCTCATCCCTGGAATCATTCTAGTCAATCTCTTCTGCACCCTCTCTAAGGCCTTCACATCTTTCCTAAAGTGCGGTGCCCGGAACTGGACACAATACTCCAGTTGTGGTTGAACCAATATTTTATAAAGGTTCATCTTACTTTTGTACTCTATGCCTCTATTTATAAAGCCCAGGATCCTGTATGCTTTTTTAACCGCTTTCTCAACCTGCCCTGCCACCTTCAATGATTTGTGCACATATACCCCCAGATCTCTCTGTTCCTGTACCCCTTTTAGAATTGTACCCTCTAGTTTATATTGCCTCTCCTCGTTCTTCCCTTCGAAATGTATCACTTCGCATTTTTCTGCTTTAACTTTCACCTGCTAGTGTCCGCCCATGCCACCAACCTGACTATATCCTCTTGAAGTCTATCACTATCCTCCTTACTGTTTACTACCCTTCCAAGTTTTGTGTCATCTGCAAATTTTGAAATTGTGCCCTGTACACCCAAGTCCAAGTCATTAATATATCTCAAGAAAAGCAGTGGTCCCAGTGCTGACCCCTGGAAGATTATGGCCAGTACTTGTGCAATTTCCACCCTTAACCTAGGATGCATCCCACCCGGACTGGGTGACTTATCTGCTTCCTCCCTCCACTCCCTCTCTTCACACCACCCCTTCCTCCTTTATCTACTTTTTTCCTCCTATCTCCCCCCTCTTCCTTTTCTCTATTCTTCCTTCTCCTCCATTTTGCACTCCACCCTCTCCACTCTCCACATACTCCCTCCCCTGAACGTTCCTTCTTGCTCACCTGTCCTCTCACATTTACCTCCCTCCGCCAACCATTCTGTGCCCTCCCCTCCCCTCCCTCCTTGCACAGCAAGTCAGTCAACGTTTGTAAAGAGAATAAAAACATTCCACAGAGCTGTTTACAGGATCTAGCTGGCTTTTTATGGGTTGAAATTATCCTTTCTCTTAATCCAACAATGATTAAAAGAGTTTGAGCTTTTGCAAACTGCCCTGATCGCGGTTGATTGGAGAATCAATCTGCCAGCACTCTGCTTAAATCAAATCCCACATCCCCGCAACACAAAGAAGCTCAAGTCTGAAGTTGCCGAAACTTTCCGAAAGTTTTGTGGAAAGTTTTAATGCGATGATGGACATGGCGGCTATCCAATCAGCGGTGGAGGGGCCGCCACACATTGGCCAATAGAAAAAGAGTAAAGGCAAAAGGGGCCGGCCGGCGGCGATGATTGACACCGGAGTCAGCTAATGGGATGGAAGGTGGCGAGGGGCCGGGACCAATCCGGGGCCGCGGAGGGCGGGTGCTGGGATCGCTGGCGGTTGGGGCGGCCGAGGCTCGAGCGGAAATTTGAAATAAATGAACGTCGACGGCGGCCTGGCGCCCGAGAAATGGAGAAGATGCTGATCGGCTTCCTCCTCTTCATCTCCCCGGCCTTCCCCGTCGGACCGTCCCGAATGGAGCTCCACGCTGAGGTACGGAGAGCGCGGGAGGACGGAACGAGGCCGCCGCTCTCCACGACAGGAAAGTGGGAGGCTTCGTCTGCGAAGTTAGGCCTCGGGTTGGGGGAATGTCAGACACTCGGCAATAGGAAGGGCCTCGGGGCCCCCGCTCGCCCTAAGCCGGTTCCGCTGCCTGTTTGCGGTTGGAACGGATCGGCCCAAACTTTGCCCCCGAGTTTAAAGGGCCGGCGTCTGGTGACGTGTCTGACAACCGCCCTGAGCGGGAGGTGCCCAACACCACTGCCCGTGGGGGCCGAGGAAAACCGCCTGGGACAGGCTGTGCGGGTGGAAACATTTGTCAAAGTTATAAAATATTGGCCAGATGGTCCAACAGAGAGACCCGGGGGTTCACAGACAACAACGTGCGGTTATACAGCGCCTCTAACTTGGTGAAACGGCCCAAGGGCGCTTCACAGGAGCGATTATCAGACAAAATCTGACACCCAGCCACAATAAGAGATATCGGGACAGGTGACCAAAAACTTGGTCAAAGAGGCAGGTTTTAAAGAGTGTCTTAAAGGAGGAGAGAAAGGCAGAGATATTTCGGGAAGGAATTCCAGAGGTTAGGGCAGCTGAAGGCACGGCCGATAACGGTGGGCCGATGGAAAGCGGGATGCGCAAGAGGACAGAGTTGGAGGAATGCAGAGCACAATTCTTTGAAGCTGGCAGGACAAGTTGATAAGGGTGTAAATAAAAGCACACGGGATCCTGGGCTTTATAAATAGAGTACAAAAACAAGGAAGTTATGCTAACCCTTTATAAATCACTGGTTAAGCTCCAGCTGGAGCATTGTGTTCAATTCTAGGCAGCACATTTTAGGAAGGATGTTAAGGACTTGGAGAGGGTGCAGAAGAGATTTACTAGAATGGTACCCGGGATGAGGGACTTCAGTTATGTGGAGAGACTGGAGAAGCTGGGATTGCTCTCTCCTTAGAGAAGAGAAGGTTAGGAGGAGATTTAATAGAGGTGTTTGAAATTATGAAGGGTTTTGATAGAGTAAATAAAGAGAAACTGTTTCCACTGGCAGGAGGGTCGGTAACTAGAGGACACAGATTTAAGATAATTGGCAAATGAACCAGAGGGGAGATGAGCAGAATGTTTTTTATGAAACGGGTTGTCATTATCTGGAATTTACTGCCTGAAAGGGCGGTAAAGCAGATTTAGTAGTAACTTTCAAAAGGGAATTGGATATGTACTTAAAAAGGAAAAAGTTGCAGTGCTCTGGGGGAAAAAGCGGGACCAGTTGGATAGCTCTTTCACAGATCCGGACTGGGCCGAATGGCCTCTTCCTGTGCTGTATGATTCTGTCATGGGGGTCGAGCTGTTGGAGTTGTAGAGATTTGATCTTGTCAAAAACATTGCTCAATCTTTTTATTTTTTACGTTGCTTGTGCTGAATCAGAGGGCGATGCTGTTTTATAAGGACAGGGATGTTGTCAATAAAGTGTGACACAGGAATAAGTGAGACACTTACAGTAAATGTGACACAGGAATTGTATACTAATCACCAGACTTTGAATCTATATATATGTGTATGTGTGTGTATATGTTAGATTCAATCATGAAAGAATACTATACTAATGTATAATTATATATATTTAGAAAGAAAAAATAAAAATGACTTCTCAGACATTCCATTCTGTTTAATTGAGTTTAGAAAACAAGCAGCCTGATGGGAAAGGTGGGATATCCTTAGTTTCTGCCCCAATGAGTTTCCAAACTTAACATCTCCTTAATCTTAATATAGGTCTCATTTTTAAGCAGTCTGACAACACCAGGTTATAGTCCAACAGCTTGATTTGAAATTACAAGCTTTCGGAGGCTTCCTCCTTCGTCAGGTGAGTCACCTTCCTCACCTGACGAAGGAAGAAGCCTCCGAAAGCTTGTGATTTCAAATAAAGCTGTTGGACTATAACCCGGTGTTGTAAGACTCCTTACATTTGTCCACCCCAGTCCATCACCGCATCTCCACATCATTTAAGCCTAAGTGAGCACTGTTCCTAACGAATACGGTTTTGACTTGCCCAACAGTGTGAACTTGCCCTGGGGGCAATATGGCTGGGTTCTGAACTTCTGCATGCCAGTAAACTTCCATTGTGTCAGAACATTATACAGATGCTGGGCTGGGATCCAAATCCTATATATTTTATTGAAATATATTTCCATTTACTTTTGCGCCATGAACTTGCAGAGGTTGCAAACTGCCCCAAGTACTTGTAATTTGCACACATTACGAATGGGATCAGTTTCGCCCATACTGGAAGTCCATTTTCAAACCTTTGATTTGTGGTTCAGGCTTCCCTAAATGGAAAATGTCTCTCACCCAAGTGCAAAACATATGCTGCATGTTGGCTTGCACTGAATGTTCTGGTCAGTGTCACTGAAGTGACAGTTATAAAAGTGTTATTTCAGTAATCATCTGTTAACATCTTTTCTTCCTCTGTGGAAAATTATTACATTGCTAGAGACGCTTGCCATGGGCAGAGTCATTTGAATGCCCAGTTAAATTTTCAATGAACCAGCAATTCCCCAGAACAAAACAGACACATGTCCAAGTTAGGGCAGTGTGAAACTTGGAGGGGAACTTGGAGGTGATGGTGTTGCCATGCATCTGCTGCCCTCATCCTTCCAGGTGGTGGAGGTCGTGGGTTTGAGAGGTTCTGTCGAAGAAGCTTTGCGAGTTGCTGCAGTGCATCTTATGGATGATACACACTGCAGCCACAGTACAACAGTGGTGAAGAGACTGAATGTTTAAGGTGGTGGATGAGCTGCTGATGAAGTGGAATGCTTTGTCCTGGATGGTGTTGAGCTTCTTGAGTGTTGTTGCTGTGGTACCCATCCATCATTCCATCATACTCCTGACGTAGCTTGTAGGTTGTGGAAAGGCTTTGGGGAGTCTGGAGGTGAGTCATTCGCTGCAGAATACCCAGTCTCTGACCTGCTCTAGTAGCCATAGCTGGTCCAGTTGAGTTTCTGGTCAGTGGCGACTCCCAGAACGTTGATGGTGGAGGATTCAGTGATGGTGATGCCATTGAATGTCATGGGGAGGTGATTAGATTCTTTCTTGTTGGAGCTGGTCATTGCCTGGCACTTGTGTGGCACGAATGTTACTTGCCACCATCAGCCGAAGCCTGGATATTGTCCAGGTCTTAATGCATATGGGCACGGACTGCTTCATTATCTGAGGGGTTGCGAATGGAGCTGAACGTTGTGCAATCATCAGCGAACAGCCCCTCTTCTGATATTAAGGAGGGAAGGTCTTTGATGTAGCACCCAGCTGAAGATAGTTGGGCCGAGGACACTGTCCTGAGGAACTGCTGAGGTGATTGGCCTCCAACAACCACAACCGTCATGTATGTCTTAGTGCTACACTAGGTGTTGCTTTTACTTACTGAGCCCAGTGGAGCTACCAAAGGCCAGTCGTTAATCGGACTGAAGGCCTTGAATGAGTGCTGAATGTATGTTACAGAAATATTTTTCAGTTTAAATAGTTGTTTTATGTAACCCTGATGGCTCAGCAAGTTTATCTAGTGAGTAGTTAGTCACATAGGCCGCCAAGTCTCCACAGGTTCAATGTCTGCTCTTTGCTGTTAGGTGATCTAAGCCAGGATGATGGTGGAGGCACTACATTTAATCTCTGCACCCCTGGGTTAGGAATGAGGAAATCGCCCAGGATTGCCAATCACAGGTGAGGTGCCTGAAGATTGGAGGGTAGCAAATGTTGTGCCTTTGTTTAAGAAGGGCGGCAGGGAAAAGTCTGGGAACTACAGACCGGTGAGCCTGACATCTGTAGTGGGTAAGTTGTTAGAGGGTATTCTGAGAGACAGGATCTACAGGCATTTGGAGAGGCAGGGACTAATTAGGAACAGACAGCATGGTTTTGTGAGTGGAAAATCATGTCTCACGAATTTGATTGAGTATTTTGAAGGGGTAACCAAGACGATAGATGAGGGCTGTGCAGTAGACGTGGTCTACATGGACTTCAGCAAAGCCTTTGACAAGGTACCGCGTGGTAGGTTGTTACATAAGGTTAAATCTCACGGGATCCAAGGTGAGGTAGCCAATTGGATACAAAATTGGCTTGACGACAGAAGACAGAGGGTGGTTGTAGAGGGTTGTTTTTCAAACTGGAGGCCTGTGACCAGCGGTGTGCCTCAGGGATCGGTGCTGGGTCCGCTGTTATTTGTTATTTATATTAATGATTTGGATGAGAATTTAGGAGGCATGGTTAGTAAGTTTGCAGATGACACCAAGATTGGTGGCATTGTGGAAAGTGAAGAAGGTTATCTAGGATTGCAACGGGATCTTGATAAATTGGGCCAGTGGGCCGATGAATGGCAGATGGAGTTTAATTTAGATAAATGTGAGGTGATGCATTTTGGTAGATCGAATCGGGCCAGGACCTACTCCGTTAATGGTAGGGCGTTGGGGAGAGTTATAGAACAAAGAGATCTAGGAGTACAGGTTCATAGCTCCTTGAAAGTGGAGTCACAGGTGGATAGGGTGGTGAAGAAGGCATTCGGCATGCTTGGTTTCATTGGTCAGAACATTGAATACAGGAGTTGGGATGTCTTGTTGAAGTTGTACAAGACATTAGTAAGGCCACACTTGGAATACTGTGTACAGTTCTGGTCACCCTATTATAGAAAGGATATTATTAAACTAGAAAGAGTGCAGAAAAGATTTATTAGGATGCTACTGGGACTTGATGGTTTGACTTATAGGGAGAGGTTGGATAGACTGAGACTTTTTTCCCTGGAGAGTAGGAGGTTAAGGGGTGATCTTATAGAAGTCTATAAAATAATGAGGGGCATAGATAAGGTAGATAGTCAAAATCTTTTCCCAAAGGTAGGGGAGTCTATAACGAGGGGGCATAGATTTAAGGTGAGAGGGGAGAGATACAAAAGGGTCCAGAGGGGCAATTTTTTCACTGAAAGGGTGGTGAGTGTCTGGAACGAGCTGCCAGAGGCAGCAGTAAAGGTGGGTACAATTTTGTCTTTTAAAAAGCATTTGGACAGTTACATGGGTAAGATGGTATGGAGGGATATGGGCCAAGTGCAGGCAATTGGGACTAGCTTAGTGGTGTCAACTGGGCGACATGGACATGTTGGGCCGAAGGGCCTGTTTCCATGTTGTAAACTTCTATGATTCTTATCAAGCAAGCCCTACTGGAAATGACTTTGTATGGGCGTCGGGTGACAACAGTCTCCAGCTTGGCAGTGATGCTTTCCATCATCAAATAGCCTGTGACACACACTTGGGTGAGGTATCAGATGGTGATTAGTGCCTGTGGAGCTGTGTAGCAGCAAGGGACCAATGCCTACAGGAGAGGACGGAAGGAAGTTGATGAGATAAAGAGGGGGAGAAGTGTTTTGCTCCTAAAATAATGTGTGTAAACAGTGAGGTGAAGTTACAGCTAGTCAGCCATCTTTAGGGGATCAGGCAAGTTATATATAGCATAGTAGATGGATGTCGGTGACTTATAGAAGTAATTTAATCATGGTTCTGATGACTAGTGACCATCAGCAGACCCCAGAGATCAAATTACTGCTGTGAACTTGCCAACTGTCATTTTAATTTAGTTTTCTAAATTCTGACTTTGAACGTGGCAGACGTGCTGAGCTCCGTATAGGTAACATGATGGAAGTCAGTTTCCAGGTGCTTCATGTACCCTTTGTCTCGATAACCAGGCTTTTTGACCTCAATACGATCTAGAAGTAGCTGGTGTGCTATTAAAAGGTCAGTTTCTTTTGGCTATTTCAACTGTTGTTGGGTGAAGAAGCCACAATAATCCTCTGTATAAACACCAGGAAATGGACTGGAGAAAGTTCAATGTTCCCTTCTCCTACAAAAGTTAGAGATTTTTCATCTTTACCACCTGGAGAAATAGAAAAACATTTTGGGCCCTTGAACCCTGAATGGG
Organism: Heptranchias perlo; assembly: GCF_035084215.1. Classification (NCBI taxonomy): domain Eukaryota; kingdom Metazoa; phylum Chordata; class Chondrichthyes; order Hexanchiformes; family Hexanchidae; genus Heptranchias; species Heptranchias perlo. Next base: position 51,821,051 of record NC_090344.1, on the reverse strand, counting down.
GTGTGGGGTGGAGAGAATAAAGTATCCATTTATAATTTCATTTTGGGTTCTTGTTTCATCAGGCAGCGGTTACTAATCAATCACTTCATAAAAATCTTTTTTGTATAACCTCAAAGATCACAAAACCATGTCTTCATTCACTCCTTGCGTTCAGGTGTTGTGCAGATTAGGTTCCCGTGAAACAAGACTTGCAAGTAACCTTGAGACAAGTGACTGAATGCAGTAGTAACCATTTTGTACTGTGAAGTTGCAATAATGACTCAAATACAATAGAGTTTAAAAATAAGGCACAGAATTTTTCCCCACGATGAATTTGCACAAACTCTAACATACTGTGCAAAAAGCAGTTCCGACTCAACACTGCTCTTGAAGTCTGTTCATTATATTTTAACAAATTAAATTTCAAATATATAAACTAACCAGTACATAGAAATAGGCTACCATTTTTATTATTGGCTGACTGAACAGATAGTTTGATTCACCAGCAGCATTTATATGGAGTTACAAAGGGTCCACAACACAGGAAACAGGCCATTCAGCCCAACTCGTCTATGCTGGCATTTATGCTCCACACGAGGCTCCTCTACCCCATTTGGGCTCTTATTATCGAAGCAGTATGTGGCCTCCTTATTCTTCTAACCAAAATGTAATACCTCACGATATTTATATTGAAATTCATTTGCCAATTTTGTGCCCATTCTGCAAGTTTATTAATGTCTTTCTGTATTTTATCACTTTCTTCCTTTGTTTTAATCATACCTCCCAATTTGGTGTCATCTGCAAATTTTGAAATTGTACTTCAGATTCCCAAGTCCAAATCATTAATGTAAATCGTGAACAACAGTGGTCCCAGCACAGATCCCTGTGGAACACCACTTCCCACCTTTTGCCAGTCTGTGTAGCTAACCTTAACCCATACTCTGTTTTCTGTTTTGTAGCTAGCTTGCTATTCATTCTGCTACCTGTCCCATGACTCCACATGCTCTGACCTTAGTCATGATTCTTCTATGTGATACCTTTATGGGCTGAATGGCCTGTTTCCTGTGTTGTGGACCCTTTGTAACTCCTTATCAAGGCCTTTTGAAAACCCAAATATATTACATCTAGTGCATTACCCTTGTCCACTCTTTGTTATTTCTTCAAAGAATTCAGTAAGGTTGGTTAAGTATGACTTTCCCTTTTGAAATCAGTGCTGACTGCTCTATTATATTTGGTTTCTATATGTTTTTCTATTACATCTTTGAGTAAAGATTCCATTATCTTTCCTACCACTGACTTTAAGCTAACTGGTCTATAATTCCCTGGACTTATTCTATCTCCCTTTTTAAATATAGGAATAACGTTAGCTGTCCGCCAGGCCCTCTGGCACTATTTCCTTTTCTAATTAATTTTTATATATATTTAATTGTTCCTCTGCTATTTCTTCCCTAATATGCACGGATGCAAATTATGGGGATGTGGGGATCGGGTGGGAACGTGGAGTTGAGGTTGAAGATCAGCCATGATCTGATTGAATGGTGGAGCAGGCTCGAGGGGCCATGTGGCCCACTCCTACTCCTATTTCTAATGTTCTTAATCCATCTGATCCAGGTGTTTTATCCTCTCTGTTTGATTAGTTTATCAACTATCTTCCCCCCTTTCTATCTTAAATGTCTTTATATCTTTTTTGATCTCCTCTTCTGATGTCATACCACCTGGCTAGTCTCTCTGGTAAATACGGGGGCAAATTAACTATTCAATATTTCTGCCATTTCGCTGTCATTACCTGTGAGTTTATCTTGTGCATCCCTTAGTGGCCCTAACCCTATCCTGATTTAGAGTCATAGAGTTATACAGCACGGATAGAGGCCCTTCGGCCCATCGTGTCCGCGCCGGCCATCAGCCCTGTCTACTCTAATCCCATATTCCAGCATTTGGTCCGTAGCCTTGTATGCTATGGCATTTCAAGTGCTCATCCAAATGCTTCTTGAATGTTGTGAGGGTTCCTGCCTCCACAACCCTTTCAGACAGTGAGTTCCAGACTCCAACCACCCTCTGGGTGAAAAAGTTCTTTCTCAAATCCCCTCTAAACCTCCCGCCTTTTACCTTGAATCTATGTCCCCTTGTTATAGAACCCTCAACGAAGGGAAAAAGCTCCTTAGTATCCATCCTATCTGTGCCCCTCATAATTTTGTACACCTCAATCATGTCCCCCCTCAGCCTCCTCTGCTCCAAGGAAAACAAACCCAATCTTCCCAGTCTCTCTTCATAGCTGAAGCGCTCCAGCCCTGGTAACATCCTGGTGAATCTCCTCTGCACCCTCTCCAAAGCGATCACATCCTTCCTGTAGTGCGGCGACCAGAACTGCACACAGTACTCCAGCTGTGGCCTAACCAGTGTTTTATACAGCTCCATCATAACCTCCTTGCTCTTATATTCTATGCCTCGGCTAATAAAGGCAAGTATCCCATATGCCTTCTTTACCACCTTATCTACCTGTTCCGCCGCCTTCAGGGATCTGTGAACTTGCACACCAAGATCCCTCTGACCCTCTGTCTTGCCTAGGGTCCTCCCATTCATTGTGTATTCCCTTGCCTTGTTAGTCCCTCCAAAGTGCATCACCTCGCACTTTTCCGGGTTAAATTCCATTTGCCACTGTTCCGCCCATCTGACCAACCCATCTATATCGTCCTGCAGACTGAGGCTATCCTCCTCGCTATTTACCACCCTACCAATCTTTGTATCATCAGCGAACTTACTGATCATATCTTTTACATTCATATCCAAGTAATTAATGTAGACCACAAACAGCAAGGGACCCAGCACCGATCCCTGTGGTACCCCACTGGCCACATGCTTCCAGTCACAAACAACCTTCGACCATCACCCTCTGCCTTCTGCCACTAAGCCAGTTTTGTATCCAAAGTGCCAAGGCACCCTGGATTCCATGGGCTTGTACCTTCTTGACCAGTCTCCTGTGGGGGACTTTATCGAAGGCCTTACTGAAATCCATGTATACCACATCCACTGCGTTACCCTCATCCACACGCCCAGTCACCCCCTCAAAAAATTCAATCAAATTAGTCAGACATGATCTTCCCTTGACAAAGCCATGTTGACTATCCCTGATTAATCCTTGCTTCTCCAAGTGGAGACTAATTTTGTCCTTCAGAATTTTTTCCAATAATTTTCCTACCACTGATGTTAGGCTCACTGGCCTGTAGTTCCCCGGTTTTTCCCTACTCCCCTTCTTGAATAATGGTATTACATTAGCGGTTCTCCAGTCCTCTGGCACATCCCCTGTGGCCAGAGAGGTTCTGAATATATGTGTCAGAGCCCCCGCAATCTCCTCCTTTGCCTCACACAGTAGCCTGGGATACATTTCGTCCGGGCCTGGGGATTTATCCATTTTTAGGCCTGCTAAAACCGCCAATACCTCCTCCCGCTCGATGTTAATATTTTTCTTTTGTTATTTATGTGTCTGTAGATTTTTCTTTTGTTATTTATGTGTCTGTAGAATACTTTACTATTTCTTTTTATATTCCTCGATAATTTTTAATTTCATAGTTCCTCTTTGCTTTCCTAACCTCTTCATATTCCCTTTTATCATCCTTTATTTTCACCAGATACCCCCCCGACCCCTATCTTACTAGTTTAAAACCTTATCCACAGGCCTATTTATCCCATTCCGGTTCAGGTGGAGCCTGTCCCAGCAATACAGCTCCTTTCTGTCCCTGTACTGGTGCCATTGTCCCATGAAATAGAACCCCTCGTTCCCACATCAGTCTTTCAGCCACGCATTCGCCTTCCTGATCTGTCTATCCCTATGCCAATTAGCACGTGTCTTGGGTAGTAATCCTGGCATTACCATCTGTGTGGCCCTGTTTTTTAATTTTAGTTCCTAACTTCTGATATTCCCTTGGCAGGACCTCCTCTCTTTTCTTCCCTATATCATTGGTCTTGACATGGACCACGACAACTGGATGTTCCCCCTCCCTTTCCAAGTTCCTCTCCAGTTGCTCTGAGATATCCTAACCCTATCCCAACGCACCCTCCTCGACTTTCGGTTGTGACTGCACAGGATGTTATCCATCCCTCGAATTATCAAATCCCTTATGACTACAACCTTTTTATTCTGTTCCTTCCCATCCTTAGACTGCCTCCTGCTCCACGTTGCCATGGTTAGCATTATTGCCATCTTCCCTGCTGTCTTCAACCTTATGCTCAGAGGTAGCAAGTACATTGTACATGTTGGATAGGACCAGTGTCTGCCACACCTCCTTCTCTATCTCTCCTTGTTTCCCTGTACCTGATGACTGACAGTCACACTTTCCCCTTCCTGCACCTGTGCTTTCCTTTGAGGTGTGACTGTACTCTAGAGAAAACCATCCAGACATTCCTCCCACTCCCTAGTGTTTCTAAGTTGCATTCCAGCTCAATGACTGAGCTGGAGTGACTCAATGCAGAGACATTTCCTGCAGATGTGGCAATCCGGGATGGTCTCATTGTCCACAAACTCCCACATACTGTAGTCCTGACACACTGCCTGTGCTGCCATCTCCAATCTTTTTTTATTTATTAGTTAGCAGTAATTTATTTCTAGAACTAATAGAATCACCTGATGTCCAGTATTAATTAGCTGATAGAATAGTTTGATTTGAAATTAATTAGTAATTAATTACTGCGGAAGACATTAATAAACTTACAGAATGGGCCTGTAATTGGCAAATTAATTTTAATATAGATAAGTGTGAGGTATTACATTTTGGTAGGAAGAATAAGGGGGCCATGTACTGCACGGATAATAAGAGTCTAAATGGGGTAGAGGAGCAGAGGAATTTGGGGGTACAGATACACAAATCACTAAAAGTAGCGAAGCAGATTAATATCGGCTTTTAAAAAAACAGAGAGCAAACCAACCACTGAGGTTCATTTCTAGAGGGATAGAATTGAAAAGCAGAGAAGTTATAGAACCTTGGCTAGACCACACTTGGAGTATTGTGAACAGTATTGATTGGCACCCCATCCACCACCCTAAACATTCATTCCCTTCACCGGCGCACCGTGGCTGCAGTGTGTACCATCCACAGGATGCACTGCAGCAACTCGCCAAAGCTTCTTCGACACCCGCGACCTCTACCACCTAGGAGGACAAGAGCAGCAGGCACATGGGAACAACAACACCTGCACGTTCCCCTCCAAGTCACACACCATCCCGACTTGGAAATATATCGCCGTTCCTTCATCGTCGCTGGGTCAAAATCCTGGAACTCCCTTCCTAACAGCACTGTGGGAGAACCTTCACCACACGGACTGCAGCGGTTCAAGAAGGCGGCTCACCACCACCTTCTCAAGGGCAATAAATGCTGTCCTTGTCATGAACGAATCCCATGATCGAATTAAAAAAAAAGTTTTGCTATCCATATTATAAAAGGATATAGTGGCACTGGAGAAGGTGCAAAAAAATGTATTAGGTATAACCTCTCTGTTCTCATATCATCCTATCAGGAAGCATTGTGCAGGCGGGGGGGGGGGTGACCTGATAGAGGACTTTAAGATTATGAAAGGGTTTGGTAGGGTAGACATGGAGAAGGTATTTCCACTTGCGGGGGAGCCAGAACTAGGGGACATAAATATAAGATAGTCACTGATAAATCCAACAAGGTAATTCAGGAGAAACATCTTTATCCAGAGAGTAGTTAGAATGTAGAACTCGCTACCACAAGGATTGTTGAGGCGATTAGCGTGGATGCATTTAAGGGGAAGCTAGATAAACACGAGGGAGAAGGGAATAGAAGGATATGCTGTTAGAGATAGATGAAGTAGGGAGGGAGGAGGCTTGTGTGGAGCATAAACACCGGCATGGACCTTTTGGGCCGAATGGGCCTGTTTCTCTGCTGTGCATTCTATGTAATACTCTGATTATTTATTATTTATGTATAGCAGATACTTATTTAATGTAAATTGGGTCCCTTTAATGTTGGTTTCCTCTACTTAGTTTATTTTGTCCCTTTAGACCAATTTAGGCTATTTAGCCTCTTTGGTTTATTTGTTTACCTAAAGGATATTCTGCTCAATACTCACAATAAATGATAAATTAAACACTTAGCTCTATTTCCTCGGGCTCTGCCGCTCCTCACTTTGTGCTGACTATGATCTCACTTTTTGAGTTTCTCCCTCTGTTTATTTGTCTGATAGCTGCTGCTCTCTCTGCCTGCTGTGCCCTCTGCTGCTGCTCCTTTTACAGTAATAACTGCCTCCATTCTTAGTGTGCCTTTAATGTCCCAAGGTGCTTAACGGGAGCGTAATAAGACAAAAATTGGCAGTGAGCCAAAGAAGTAAGACAGGTGACTAAAAGCTTGTTTTAAGGAGGGTTGTAAAGGAGGAGAGAGAGAGAGAGACACGGAGGTTTAGAGAGGGATTTCCATAGCTAATCTGCCTAGATTGCTGAAAACAGGCCACCAATGGTTGAAGGGAGTGGGTGATGCACAAGAGTCCATAGTTGGATGAATGCAGAGTTCTTGAGGGCTGCAGGGATGGGCGAGGCCATGGAGGGGTTTGAACAAGAGGCTAGGAATTTAAAAATTGAGACGTTGATTGACTGAGAGAAATGTAGGTCAGCGAGCACAGGTGATGGTGTGAGTTAGGATACGGGCAGCAGAGTTTTGGATGAGCTCAAATTTATGAGGGTGGAATATGGAAGGCAAGCCAGAAGAGCATTTCAATAGTCGAGCATGGAGGTCACAAAAGCATGGATGAGGGTTTCAGCAGCAGATAAGCTGAAGCAGAGGTGTAGAGGGACAATGTTAAGGAGTGGAAGTGGGCGGCCTTTGTGATGGAGAGGATATGGGGTTGGAAGCTCAGCTTAGGGTGAAATAGGATGCCAAGGTTGCAAATTCAGTTTGAGCCAGTGGCCAGGAAGAGAGCTGGAATAGAGACAGTCGAGAGAGGTGGTGGTGAGGTTGAGCTGGGTGTCGTCAGTGTACGTGTGGAACTTGACGTCGTGTCTTCGGGTGATGTCGCTGAGGGGCAGTATGTAGAGAAATGGGAGGGAGCCAAGGATAGATCCTTGAGGCACTCCAGTGGTAACGTACGGAGGCGGGAAGGGAAGCCATTGCAGGAGATTCTCTGACTACAACTGGATAGATAAGAGTGGAACAAGGCAAGGGCAGTCCCACTCAGCTGGACAATGGAGGAGAGGTGTTGGAGGAGAATGGTGTGGTCAACCGTGTCAAAGGCTGCAGAGGTGGAGAAGGATGAGGAGGGATAGTGCGCCTTGGTCACAGTCATAGAGGATGTCATTTGTTTCTTTGATTAGGACCGTTTCAGTGCTGTGGCGGGGGAGAAACCTGTTGGAGAGGCTCAAAGGGAGTTAGGAGTTAAACTTAGGGAGTTAGGAGTTAAACTAAAAAATAGGACCTCAAAGGTAGTAATCTCAGGATTGCTACCAGTGCCACGGGCTAGTCAGAGTAGGAATGACAGGATAGCTAGGATGAATACGTGGCTTGAGAGATGGTGCAAGAGGGAGGGATTCAAATTCCTGGGCCATTGGAACCGGTTCTGGGGGAGGTGGGACCAGTACAAATTGGACGGTCTGCATCTGGGCAGGACTGGAACCAATGTCCTCGGGGGAGTGTTTGCTCGTGCTGTTGGGGAGGGTTTAAACTAATGTGGCAGGGGGATGGGAACCGATGCAGGAAGTCAGTGGGAAGTAAAGTGGTGACAGAAACAAAAGGCAGGAAGGGAGAGTGTACAAAACATGACCGGACAGATGGTCTGAGAAAGCAGGGCAAAGACCAAGGGAAGTCGAGATTAAACTGCATTTATTTCAATGCAAGAAGTCTGATGGGCAAGGCAGATGAACTCAGGGCATGGATGGGTACATGGGACTGGGATGTCATAGCTATTACTGAAACATGGCTAAAGGAGGGGCAGGACTGGCAGCTCAATGTTCCAGGGTACAGATGCTATAGGAAAGACAGAGCAGGAGGTAAGAGAGGAGGAGGAGTTGCGTTCTTGATTAGGGAGAACATCACGGCAGTAGTGAGAGGGGATATATCCGAGGGTTCGCCCACTGAGTCTATATGGGTAGAACTGAAAAATAAGAAGGGAGAGATCACTTTGATAGGATTGTACGACAGACCCCCAAATAGTCAACGGGAAATTGAGGAGCAAATATGCAAGGAGATTACAGACAGCTGCAAGAAAAATAGGGTGGTAATAGTAGGGGATTTTAACTTTCCCAACATTGACTGGGACAGCCATAGCATATGGGGCTTGGATGGAGAGAAATTTGTTGAGTGTATTCAGGAGGAATTCCTCATTCAGTATGTGGATGGCCCGACTAGAGAGGGGGCAAAACTTGACCTCCTCTTGGGAAATAAGGAAGGGCAGGTGACAGAAGTGTTCGTGAGGGATCACTTTGGGACCAGTGATCATAATTCCATTAGTTTTAAGATAGCTATGGAGAATGATAGGTCTGGCCCAAAAGTTAAAATTCTAAATTGGGGAAAGGCCAATTTTGATGGTATGAGACAGGAACTTTCAGAAGTTGATTGGGAGAGTCTGTTGGCAGGCAAAGGGACGTCTGGTAAGTGGGAGGCCTTCAAAAGTGTGTTAACCAGGGTTCAGGGTAAGCACATTCCTTATAAAGTGAAGGGCAAGGCTGGTAGAAGTAGGGAACCTTGGATGACTCGGGAGATTGAGGCCCGAGTCAAAAAGAAGGAGGCGGCATATGACATGCATAGGCAGCTGGGATCAAGTGGATCCCTTGAAGAGTATAGAGATTGCCGGAGTAGAGTTAAGAGAGAAATCAGGATGGCAAAAAGGGGACATGAGATTGCTTTGGCAGATAAGGCAAAGGAGAATCCAAAGAGCTTCTACAAATACATAAAGGGCAAAAGAGTAACTAGGGAGAGAGTAGGGCCTCTTAAGGATCAACAAGGTCATCTATGTGCGGAACCACAAGAGATGGGTGAGATCCTGAATGAATATTTCACATCGGTATTCACGGTTGAGAAAGGCATGGATGTTAGGGAACGTGGGGAAATAAATAGTGATGTCTTGAGGAGTGTACATATTACAGAGAGGGAGGTGCTGGAAGTCTTAACGCGCATCAAGGTAGATAAATCTCCGGGACCTGATGAAATGTATCCCAGGACGTTTATGGGAGGTTAGGGAGGAAATTGCGGGTCCCCGAGCAGAGATATTTGAATCATCGACAGCTACAGGTGAGGTGCCTGAAGATTGGAGGGTAGCAAATGTTGTGCCTTTGTTTAAGAAGGGCGGCAGGGAAAAGCCTGGGAACTACAGACCGGTGAGCCTGACATCTGTAGTGGGTAAGTTGTTAGAGGGTATTCTGAGGGACAGGATCTACAGGCATTTGGAGAGGCAGGGACTGATTAGGAACAGTCAGCATGGTTTTGTGAGAGGAAAATCATGTCTCACAAATTTGATTGAGTTTTTTGAAGGGGTAACCAAGAAGATAGATGAGGGCTGTGCAGTAGAAGTGGTCTACATGGACTTCAGCAAAGCCTTTGACAAGGTACCGCATGGTAGGTTGTTACATAAGGTTAAATCTCACGGGATCCAAGGTGAGGTAGCCAATTGGATACAAAATTGGCTTGACGACAGAAGACAGAGGGTGGTTGTAGAGGGTTGTTTTTCAAACTGGAGGCCTGTGACCAGCGGTGTGCCTCAGGGATCGATGCTGGGTCCGCTGTTATTTGTTATTTATATTAATGATTTGGATGAGAATTTAGGAGGCATGGTTAGTAAGTTTGCAGATGACACCAAGATTGGTGGCATTGTGGACAGTGAAGAAGGTTATCTAGGATTGCAACGGGATCTTGATAAATTGAGCCAGTGGGCCGATGAATGGCAGATGGAGTTTAATTTAGATAAATGTGAGGTGATGCATTTTGGTAGATCGAATCGGGCCAGGACCTACTCTGTTAATGGTAGGGCGTTGGGGAGAGTTATAGAACAAAGAGATCTAGGAGTACAGGTTCATAGCTCCTTAAAAGTGGAGTCACAGGTGGATAGGGTGGTGAAGAAGGCATGCGGCATGCTTGGTTTCATTGGTCAGAACATTGAATACAGGAGTTGGGATGTCTTGTTGAAGTTGTACAAGACATTCGTAAGGCCACACTTGGAATACTGTGTACAGTTCTGGTCACCCTATTATAGAAAGGATGTTGTTAAACTAGAAAGAGTGCAGAAAAGATTTATTAGGATGATACTGGGACTTGATGGTTTGACTTACAGGGAGAGGTTAGACAGACTGGGACTTTTTTCCCTGGAGAGTAGGAGGTTTAGGGGTGATCTTATAGAAGTCTATAAAATAATGAGGGGCATAAATAAGGTAATAGTCAAAATCTTTCCCCAAATGTAGGGGAATCTATAATGAGGGGGCATAGATTTAAGGTGAGAGGGGAGAGATACAAAAGGGTCCAGAGGGGCAATTTTTTCACTCAAGGGGTGGTGAGTGTCTGGAACGAGCTGCCAGAGGCAGTAGTAGAGGCGGGTACAATTTTGTCTTTTAAAAAGCATTTGGACAGTTACATGGATAAGATGGGTATAGAGGGATATGGGCCAAGTGCAGGCAATTGGGACTAGCTTAGTGGTGTCAACTGGGCGACATGGACATGTTGGGCCGAAGGGCCTGTTTCCATGTTGTAACTTCTATGATTCTATGAAAGATGGAGATGCGGGAAAGATAGGCACGGATTTGGGAAGTGACAACTTGCTGTCGAACTTTGGAGAGGAAAGGGCAGCTGGAGAGGAAAGGGCAGTTCCCCTCCAAGTCACACACCATCCCGACTTGGAAATATATCGCCGTTCCTTCATTGTCGCTGGGTCAAAATCCTGGAACTCCCTTCCTAACAGCACTGTGGGAGAACCGTCACCACACGGACTGCAGCGGTTCAAGAAGGCGGCTCACCACCACCTTCTCGAGGACAATTAGGGATGGGCAATAAATGCTGGCCTCGCCAGCGACGCCCACATCCCGTGAACGAATAAAAAAAAACATTTACAATATCAAGCTAGCGTGGAGGCTAGGAAGGGATATTGGATGGTCAGCAGTTTAGTGGGAATAGAGTCAAGAGAGAGGAGGTGGGTCTCATGGACAAGATGAGGGCATATGGGGAGATGGGACAGAAACTAGAGAAAGATATGAGTTCAGGCTTTAGGGCAAGGGTGGGGGTGCTTAGCTTGCTGGGCATGGGGAAGGGTGGGGGTGCTTAGCTTGCTGGGCATGGGGAAGAGAAGGATGTGGCAGAGGCAGCTGAACGGATAGTCTTAATTTTAGTGACAAGTCCATGAGCTCCTCACACTTGTTGGAGGTCAGGGTGGAGGGTGCAGGGAAGAGAGGTTTAAGAAGATGGTTGGTAGTGGAGAAACATGGCAGGATGATCTTGGAGTAGTGAGCAGTTTTGGCAGAGGAGGAGGGCAGGGCTCGATTGTGCTGGCATTGAATGGCTAAACCAATTATGTGCCTATGTGCTCAAGTTTACGCCTCTTGGATTTAATGGAGCGAAGCTGTGGTTGGTACCAGGGGAATGACCAGGGCGGTAGAGAGGAAGGGATTTGCTGGGGATAGGGGCATCAAAGGAGGAGGAGGTGTGATTGAGCTGACCGATTGCTGCAGCAGTATCATGGCAAACGGATGGCCAAAGGCTCGGGAATTAGGTGTTTGAAAGTGCCTTTGTAAGTGATTTGTGGGAGAGTTTTTTCCAGGGACAGATGCAGAGGGAAGTGGGGTTGGAAGGGGAAAAGCGGATGTGAGTCCTGAGGGATACAAGGATGTGATCAGAGATAGCGTTATCTGTGATTGAGAGGATGAGAATGGAGAGGTCACATGACTTGGCACGGTCAAGGGGGTGGCCGTGAATATGGGTAGGAGACGTTATATGCACATAAGAAATAGGCCCCTCGAGTTTGCTCCGCCATTCAAATGCAGTTGATGTGTATATGGACTTTCAAAAGGCATTTGATAAAGTACCGCATGGCAGGCTTGTCATCAAGATTGCAGCCCATGGAATAAAAGGGGACAGTAGCAACATGGATACAGAATTGGCTAAGTGACAGGAAACAAAGAGTAGTGGTCAACGGTTGTTTTTCAGACTGGAGGGAGGTGTACAGTGGTGTTCCCCAGGGGTCGGTGCTGGGACCATTGCTTTTCTTGATATATATTCATGACTTGGACTTGGGTGTACAGGGCACAATTTCAAAATTTGCAGACGACACAAAACTTGGAAGGGTAGTGAACAGTGAGGAGGATAGTGATCGGCTTCAAGAGGATATTGACAGGCTGGTGGCATGGGCGGACACGTAACAGATGAAATTTAAAGCAGAAAAATGCGAAGTGATACATTTCGGTATGACGAATGAGGAGAGGCAATATATAAACTAGAGGGTACAATTCTAAATTCTAATCAAGAAGGCAAATGGAATGTTGGCCTTTATATCTAGAGTATAAGGGGGCAGAAGTTATGCTGCAGCTATACAAAACCCTGGTTCGACCACACCTGGAGTACTGTGAGCAGTTCTGGGCAACGCACCTTCGGAAGGACATATTGGCCTTGGAGGGAGTGCAGCGTCGGTTTACTAGAATGATACCCGGACTTCAAGGGTTAAGTTACGAGGAGAGATTACACAAATTGGGGTTGTATTCTCTAGAGTTTAGAAGGTTAAGGGGTGATCTGATCGAAGTTTATAAGATATTAAGGAGAACAGATAGGGTGGATCGAGAGAAACTATTTCCGCTGGTTGGGGATTCTAGGAGTTGGGGGCACAGTCTAAAAATTAGAGCTAGACCTTTCAGGAGCAAGATTAGAAAACATTTCTACATGCATAGGGTGGTAGAAGTTTGGAACTCTCTTCCGCAAACGGCAATTGATACTAGCTCAATTGCTAAATTTAAATGTGAGATAGATAGCTTTTTGGCAACCAAAGGTATTAAGGGATATGGGCCAAAGGCAGGTATATGGAGTTAGATCACAGATCAGCCATGATCTTATCAAATGGCGGAGCAGGCACGAGGGGCTGAATGGCCTACTCCTGTTCCTATGTTCCTAAAAGGGGTACAGGAACAGAGACACCTGGGGGCATATGTGCACAAATCGTTGAAGGTGGCACGGCAGATTGAGGGGATGGTGGAGGCAGATTCAATCCTGGCTTTCAAAAGGAAACTGGATAAGTACTTGAAAGTAAAAAATTTGCAGGGCTATGGGGATAGGGTGGGGGAGTGGGACTAGCTGGATTGCTCTTGCATAGAGCCAGCACGGACTCAATGGGCTAAATGGCCTCCTTCCATGCTGCAACCTTTCTATGATTCTAATCAGATCATGGCTGATCTTCCACCTCAACTCCACTTTCCTGCCTGATTCCCCTGGAGTCCAAAAATCTCTCTATCTCAGCCTTGAATACATTCAACGACTCTGCATCCACAGGTAGAGAATTCCAAAGATTCACAACCCTCCGAGTGAAGAAACTCCTCCTCATCTCTGTCTTAAATGGCCAACCCCTTATCCTGCAACCAAGCCCCCTTGTTCTAGACTTTACAGCCATGGGAAACAACCTCTCAGCATCTACCCTGTCAAGCCCCCTCATAATCTTATATGTTTCAATGAGATCACCTCTCATTCTTCTAAACTCCTGAGAGTATAGGCCCATTCCACTCAACCTTGCCTCATAGGACAACCCTCTCATCCCAGGAATTAATCCAGTGAACTTTTGTTGCACTGTCTCTAAGGCAAGTATATCCTTCCTTAGATAAGGAGACCAAAACTATACGCAGTACTCCAGGTGAAGAGAGTTGTTAAGGGAGGATTAGCCTGCAACAGGCACGCTTGATGGGAAGGTCAGCGAGAGAAGAGGATGTGGCAGGTGGGGTTACTGCTCTTAAGGATGCAGCAAAGAGTGCCCTGATGGGGCCCTTGGGAGAATGTCAAGAGCATTAAACTTCTTCCTCTGCCACTTCATATGAAGTGGACAATTGTAAACAATTTTACAACACCAAGTTATAGTCCAACAATTTTATTTGAAATTCACAAGCTTTCGGAGGCTTCCTCCTTCCTCAGGTGAATGTTGTGGAAATGAAATCCTTGAACCCTTCGCATTTATAAATCACAGAACAATACCTGGTGATTACAGATAGTCTTTCCAACTGCCCGTTGCCAAGGCAATCACAGTGTGCAGACAGAGAGGTGTTACCTGCAAGGCCACCGAATATACAAACCACCAAAAAAAGAGAGAGAGAGAGAGAGAGAGAGAGAGGCAGAAACATAGAAAAGACAGCAAATAACCCGTTATATTAAAAACAGATAACATTTGTTCGCTGGTGGGGTTACGTGTAGCGTGACATGAACCCAAGATCCCGGTTGAGGCCGTCCTCATGGGTGCGGAACTTGGCTATCAATTTCTGCTCGACGATTTTGCGTTGTTGTGTGTCTCGAAGGCCGTCTTGGAGTATGCTTACCCGAAGGTCGGTGGCTGAATGTCCTTGACTGCTGAAGTGTTCCCCGACTGGGAGGGAACCCTCCTGTCTGGCGATTGTTGCGCGGTGTCCGTTCATCCGTTGTCGCAGCGTCTGCATGATCTCGCCAATGTACCATGCTCCGGGGCATCCTTTCCTGCAACGTATGAGGTAGACAACGTTGGCCGAGTCACAGGAGTATGAACCGTGCACCTGGTGGGTGGTGTCCTCTCGTGTGATGGTGGTATCTGTGTCGATGATCTGGCATGTCTTGCAGAGGTTGCCGTGGCAGGGTTGTGTGGTGTCGTGGACGCTGTTCTCCTGAAAGCTGGGTAATTTGCTGCGAACGATACTTAATATGAAAGCGGCCAAGAACATCCAGGTTTGGAATGCACTGGAATGACTCCTTCCAAAGGGATGAGGCACATCATTGCTTTAGTTAAAATAATGGCATATTGACCAATTGGAAATTTGAATTCAAGTCTCCCTGCCTGCCTGCAATTCACAACCAATCTATTGCCTTGCAGTTGGGATGGACCATTTGGATCATTCCTCCCAGCAGTACTGAAATTTACTGCTTCTCAACATGTAACATTGCCTTTGTGGAACTCTTTGCTCATTCCATTTAGAAAAAAATGTAAGGAATGCTTAAATTTGAATATTTTAATTCAGGTGTCTTGTTGGAATCCTTCTGGTTGTTTTTTTTTCCAAGATCACTTTCCTTGATTTAAAGTGAGTGTGTGTAACACCTTTTTGTCTGCAACAATTTTTCATACTACCTTTATTCCCTTCTATTTCTCTTCCATCTTGTTAGTGGTTCATTGTGTACCTGTGGACTGTTTTTACTCTTTCTCATCTTTTCAGGCCAAAGAACTATGCTTCGGAGTGAACAACGAGCCTTACTGGTGTGAGACAGGATACTGCTGTGGGGAGACTGAGTGTTGCACCTACTATTACGAACTATGGTGTAAGTTTCTAGAATGGGCACAGAAACTTGCTTTAGTTGTTGGAGGATTGTGTTTCTCAAGGTCTTAGACATAAAGTTATTGAAGATCAGAAGGTGGGAGTTTAAGCCCCATTCCAGGCCAGGGGCATCCAACCTTTTTTGAGAAGTGCGCTGGATCCCTTGTGTCATAGCTAGTGTATGCCATGTGTAGGTCATCACTAGCCCCATACACAGTGCTCCATTTGTCACAAATTGTAGCAATTTACTGCTGTCACTCAAAACGCTCACGATGGATCCAGTGATCCATCTTACAGTTGGGTGCTCTCCATGGTGTATACCTGCCTATGCACATGAGATGGAGCAGTGATATTTTCATTGAGGAGCTGCGCCATGGCCCAGATGAAATTGGGAAGTGGGCCTATTCAGCCCACATCAGGCCATTGGATCTAGGCTGATCGTTCAACGCAATACTGAGGGAATCCTGCGTGGTCAGAGGTGCCATCCTTAGGAGGAGATGTTAAAGCAAGGCCCATCTGCCTGTTCCAGTGGTTTAGGCAGATGTTGAAAATCCCATGACACTATCCAAAGAAGAGCAGGGAGTTCTCCCAGTTTCCTGGTTGGTGTTAATTTTGGTGGTTTTGATTGGAGGTAGAATATCAGCCAAGACAGCAAGAGAACTTTCTGCAGTTCTTTAAATAGTGTCACGGGATCTTTGACATCCACCTGAACAAGTAGACGTGGCCTCTGTCTCATTGGAAAGATGACACCTCCAACTATGCAGCATTCCCTCGATACTGCACTTGAACATTAGCTCAGACTATGTACTGAAGTCTTAGAGTGGAGTTGAAATGCACAGGCTTTATTGGGTGACATCCACCTTCCCTCACTCTGTCATTGATGCCTACCTCCCATAGGCGAACTGCTCCAACAGATTATTTAAAGTAAGACTATTCTAAATGGCATCCAAAAGCATTAATGTAGATAGGTGATGTTGTGCCTTTGAACGGTGCTATATTTGTAAATAATGGTGCTAGTTACAGCTGTGGAATGAAAGCTAATTCCAGCTGTTGTAAGTATATGGACTTGGTCCTTGCAGAGTTAAGTTAAACCTGAACGGTTTGTACACATCAAATTAACTCATCCAAGTATAATGCAATTCTGAACAGCACTTCATTTTGTTTGACCATGGCAGGGTTCTGGTTGGTCTGGACTATCATTATTATGCTTAGCTGTTGCTGTGCTTATCGGCACCGGCGTGTGAAACTGCGACTGCAACAGGAGCAACGTCAGAGGGAGATCAGCTTGATGGCCTACCAGGGTGCTAGTACCTACACAACACAACCGTTGGACTTAAGTGAGTAGACCTTGTTTATTAAATCAGTGCAGAGGGGCATTACGCAACAATCGTAATTGTTGTTAAATCCCAATTTTTAAATTCTCTGAATAAAAATAGAAAATGCTGGAAATATATAGCAGGTCTATAAAGAAAAAGGGTGTAGCTTCTTTATCAGAACTGCAAACTGAAAGATAAGGCTGAATAAAATGAAGTACAGCAAGGGGACAGATTTGTGGAAATTGCTAATTTCTCACACATTCTTTCCCCTTTGAGTTGCACTGTTGGAGGAAGTGTCTGAATTTTACTCTTCCTGTGCTATACCTTTCTTACAAGTCTTTGATGCTGATAATGGGTACAAAAATTACCATCTCTTCCAAGCAAAAGGAAGCTTCACCTTGAGTAGAAAAATGATCATGAACTTCAATTTGATATTTGACACATGTACCCTGTATTTAACAATCGCTACAATTCATGTCACACAGTCACATTCCACCAGTTAATTCTCCTTTATTTCCCTCGATAGGATTCTGGACAAACTGCAAGCTTCCAGACTATGAGGAGGTGGCAGGCCACCCACCAACACCCCCACCTCCCTACACTGAACTACAGCAGCAGAATGCACAGACCTCTAACCATGAAAACGCTGTTGTAGAGAGTCAACCTCAGGAGTCTGTAACCTCACTAGTGCAAGAGGATGAGACAGAGGCAGCTCCGCAAGAAGCAGAGTCCAACTCATCTATTTGTGGACAGGAAGATGACCATCATGTGTCTGACACTTCCATGGGGACATTGCCCAGTTGTCCAAGGGACAGAGTAAATGGTGATATAATTGGAGATGAGGAATCTGCTGTACTTACAGCTTCTGATTTTAAAACCTTGGACGTGGATTCTCATTTGTGCGACCAAGGAGAAGTGAAAGAAGAAAGCTCCTCGAGGCACAGGAGGATCACTGGAGACTCTGGCATAGAGGTGTGTGTGTGCCAGATGGATGAGGACCCTTACCACGAGGAAGTGGGCCTGATGGGCGGTGTTGGTGCCCAGGAATGTTGTGAGGCCCAGTCCTCTTGTAACTCACACTTTAGTGCCGAGCAGGTCTCCAAGCAGGCTCAAAATATGCAGCCTCAGCAACCTTCTGCAAAAGAACAAGAGGAGGACAATGATGCTGTGTAACGTGTGCCACTGTTACTGGTACTTGAGAGTAAAGCAGATGGTGCAATCTATGACTGCTGACTGTTCAGCGTTAATTCTGAGCTCATGTAATGTTTTCCATAAGGTGCCCTAAGTACATCAGGTGCAAGAATCAGATTGTAGCCTATAGATGTAGAGTTTGGGATCTGTCCAGGGTTTCACAATCAGGTTGCCTGCTCATAAGCCAGATTTCCTGCTAGCATTTTTTTAAAAATTGACTCTAGCATTATATAATGCATTGGTGATTTTCAAATTTTTGTCTTCAGAACCTCTTACCGAAAACATTAAGGATTGTTTTGTCATTTTAAAAATTTCACTTCAGTTCTTATGTTTTACTTTTTAAAAAGGGAAAAAAAAAACTTTTCTCTAACCTCCTCCCAAGAACATGCCATTTTGAGTGGGAGAGGATGAGGCCTGTTAATCAGGCTTCTGCCAGTGCTGTTGTGCAGCTTTGATCAGAGGTATGCAAGAGTTACTTGGGTTGCTTTTCTCTTTGCAGTGGGCACATGCCCCCTACACTCACAGCTCCTCACAAAAAGGCCTGTCTGGGATCGATAGGTCAGTACGTGGTGACTCTATGCCCTGTGGTGCAGCACATTGATTCATTACTGCCATATGCCCCCAGGGTGTCTTTTTCACTTTGATAATGTATTAAAAGAGTGAACCTGTTGGATTCATGTTACCCATCTGAAACACCCTGGTTACTGGTCGTGCTTTTGAGATGGGGGCTTAGTTTTAACATGTGTTGTTTAGGCTGCACTAATGCATCAGGTATTTCTAAATACAAGTTTACTTTTTTAAGTTTAATTTTAGATTTGACCTATTAACTATATTTCTGTGGTACTGTTGGTAGAAGTTTGTTTAACTGAAAAACATTTTACCAATGAATGTTGATGTACTAAGTGAAATACCAAGCCTTCACATTAATGTTAAGTATAGCATTTACAGCAAAAAAAAGTCAAACCTAAGGCATTCACATATAGGATACTAATGCTGTTTGTACCAGGAGATAGATAATAGTGTGAGATGTGTACCATATGTTATACAGTTGCTCTGCCCAGCTGACACATAATCTCAGTGTTGTCACTAGGATTTCAGCAGTGCTGGGTGTGTTGAGATTTTCATCATAAATTGTGGAAAATCATGCAATAGTACAGTTCTAAATCCTGCTCTTCCAAATTTGGGCTATGTCTGGAGAGAGCATTTTGAGCTGTGTAACAATAGGGTGAAATACTGGTGGGTACAGTATCACTGTGGGTGAGAGCAATTGGAGATGTAATAATTATATTGGCACAATGTTAAAGTGTATTGCTGTTCTCTCATGGCCTATAGGTGCCATTATTGTTAAATAACCTGGTGACAACACTGAATCTATATTGCTGCCGTTGTGGTTGTGACAGTTCACTTTAAAACAAAGTGTTAAGTACAGAGTTGTACAAGAATAGACAACCTTATGTACCTCTGATTAATTTGATGTCTGTTAAGTCAGTGTAGAGGGGCAGAAAACATTAAAAATGACTCTGCAGAACTTGTGTCTGAAAGTTCACAGAAAAGCCAAATATTACACGTGAGCTGGAAGGAAAAATAGTGTCATAACAGAGGTGCTGCAGAACACTGGGGAGATTGGTGCACAGAAAATATCCCAACTGTGTGATACCTATAGCTCAGGAATTGTACCCATGGGCTCTGCCAGACCTATATTCCTAACACTCCCCCAAAAATGGAAAAAAGCATCGGTCTCATGAGCCACACTGAAAATGCTGCTAAAAATCACACTACAAAAAATAAAAAGGAAGCTAGATTGAGAATTAAGCAAAGGATAGTAGGTTTTTGAAGCAGGAAAGGAACACACAAACGAATATTTGAGTTGAGAATGATTTGTGCATTGTATTAAAAATGGAGAGAAATGGTCCTATGCTTCATAAAACATTTGATAGGATAAAGGACGAAAGAGTAATCGGTGCCTTGCAATGATGGAAAAGACAGGAGGAATCTTCACTGGGAGGTACAAGCAGCAGTAAGAGTTTTTGTTTTTTGAGTTAATTGACAAAACAGACATTGATTAGAAGCGGAATAAGACGAGGATGTGTTACATCACACATCTTTTCAATATGCACTCTGAACTCACTGAAAGGAATCTGAATCATTTATAAATTTGATTCAACATCAATGGAGAACTGATAATCTAAGGCCAGTACCACAGATGCAAGATGTGTTTACAACAGATACTTGAGAATGAAATTCAGCCATATTTGGAATGTTGATTGAAAATGGATGCTAAGAAGACAAACTCAATGATAACCACAAACAACAAAAACTTGCATTCCGCTAGCGCCTTTTACATAACCAAACGTCACAAGCCACAACACTGGAGAAAGGAAGAGCAGCTTCTAAAAGTTGACCTTCAAGTGAACAGAGAAACATAGAGCAAGTAGAGAGAGTGTTGTTTACTTGGGTCATCCAGTATCATCAGATGGGTGAAATAATGAAGTTAAAGAAAAGATAACAATGGCAAAAAAAGGCACATGAAAGAGTTTATGTACAACTGAAACACCAAGCTGGTGGTGAGCAAAATGTTTAATTTTTTGTGGTCCACAGACTTGAACGGATGTGAAAATTTGACCATGATCAAAGAAGATAGGTGATGACTGGAGGCCTTTGAGTTCTGGTGTTGTAGACATGTGTGGAAAATTAGTTGAACAAGGAAGACCAATGAGGCTCCTTGAATTAGCACAAAAGAGAAAACTGAAAAGGCCGATTAGGATGAGAGAAATGGCAGATTGCGGGCACGTTATTCAGGAGTCAGAAGGAAAGTAGTTCTCTAGGAAACTTGATGGTCACAGAACCAGGGACAGGTAAAGAATAATGCGGCTGGATGATAGGATGGAAAGGACAGGTGTAACTACAATCCACCTGAGCAAAGATGGGAAAATTTGGAGTGCTTTGGCCATAAACCTGGAGAGCAAAGAAGAGAGAGATAAGGACAGTTGAACAAATCTTCGGATACTCAGACAGTCTTTTTATGTAAGTAATCAGGTGTCCTTTTTAAGTATATTAGCTTGAGGGAGATTTGCCATTTTTGCAGTAGTGCAGTGTGGTTATATTTTGATGCCTTTTTAAAATGAAACATTTTAATTTTGTAATACTTTGATAGAGACACGTTGATAGAAAATGCATGTTCGAAGGTGTGATGAAATTTCATTGTACTATCTCTGAAAATTACAGTGCTGAAGTCTTTTATATAAAAAATGTTTTAAAAACACATGGGTTCTTTGCTGCCGCTGCTTGAGATAGTGAATTTTGTTAATTATTTTGAACACTCTTGGAGTCGATGGAAAACAGACCTGTCTGATCCTGCACACAAACTTATCTCTGCAATCCCCAAGCAATAAAATTAAAAATGTGATGTACAAGATGCAGACTGGTCACATAGAGTGACAGATTTGGGGGATTTCCATTACATGTTATTTATAGCAGTATTAGATATGCATTCATTAAACACTGGTTTACAAACAGCAAAAATTTGCCCCAAAAGTATTAAAACTATTATAGTCCAGCCCACTGTCAGCTAGGCAGCATGTGTGTTCTTTATCTCAAACGCAGACTAGAATTCTACTGTCTTTTAAAAGCACTCCATCTTGTGGTGTGTGTGTGCATAGAGGTTTCACTTGCCGTATGACATTGTCCCCACTGATGACATGGAAATTCTCATGTACAGGAAAATCCCACTTAAAATAGTGCATGGGGACCACTCTTGCATAGAGCCAGAAATTTCAGCACAGAAGGAGGCCATTTGTTAGGCCTTTGCCGGTGCTAGCTCCATATCTGAAAGATCCACTCGAATCCCATTTTCCTGCTCTTTTCCTGTGCACTTCAATATTATCCTTGAGGTGTTTATCTAATTCACTCTCATGCTGTGACTGATTCAGCTTCAATGTGGTATGCATATTACATATTCTAACTTTGTATGTTTGAAGTTATGGGACTGAGGTTTTGAAAGGGCTGTTGCCTCATTGATGAATAAATCCTAAATCTGAACACCAAAATTTGTTAGTATCATCAACTTAAGGTATCTGCAAATTAATGGGATCAAGGATGAAACATTATATGTGGTTCCCAGAGCTCTGTAGTACATAGAGAAAAAGTTTAGACACTTCTATTAAATTCCTCTTAATCATCTGTGCAGAAGTGTTCAAAGTGCTCAGTGAATCAGTAATATTAAAGTTATAATTAGCAATAAAATCATAAAGGAGTAACTTAGAACAATTTTTCCACATCTGTACTCCTCCTGATAAGAGGTACAGATACACATAGCTTTATCAACACTCTTCCTTGCTCAGTTCAACTTAGGAGGACTTTTCATTTTGGGTCTTCATTGTTGGCATTAAACACTCCAAGGTCTGATATTTCACAGCAAGATGCAAAGTAATGATCAGAAGAGCATCCACTGCTGCACCAGGGTAATGTTTTCCCATGTCCCACACCAACCATCCCTTGAGTGAGATTGCCTATCAGGAGCAGTTTTCTGCTGTGGATCCCTGGATTGAAACCATCTCTAACCAACTATTTCGTTTCAGATGTTTCCAGGTTCCTCCTTGCCCTTCTGCCCATCCTTTTAGCATGTTTCTGCATTTTCTTGTATTCATCCTAGTAAGCCCCTTCCTTTTCTCCCGACACGATTTGTATCATAGAATGATGAGGTAGAGGTGGTTGTTCCTGTTTATTTCACTTTAATCTGTGTTAATTTAATTAGATTAGACTGAGCATGTAGGTTTTAGAAATATGTTTATTCTGCATGTGTTACTCCTTAAAGCTATTCCACCACTTCTCTGCTGAAATATTGTTGAACCTTTTCCAATCCATTTGTTCTTGTTGCTCCCTAATTTCTTTGAATTTAGCCCTCTAAAAGGAATATAGCTGACTCCTGGTCTTGGGTATTTCTGACTACCAGATCATTTTGAATTTGATCATTCTGATTGCTGTTCCCCAGGAGTGCTACTGTTTCCATCTCCTGTATGTATCCGGGTCATTAATAAATACCATGTCAAGATGAGTACTGCCTGTAGTGGCTTCCTTGATGCACTGCGTCATGAAGTATTCATGCATTACATTTATCTGAACCACTTGGGATTGACCAGTTTTCATTCAGTTATTAACACCTCCCATTACATTAACTTTCCTATCCTCGCGTACTATTCCTATCTCTTTGTAGAATTATCCTTCTTATGCTGACCTGAAGGTCTGTAGGAGTGCTGAGTGTAAGCTTGGATTTTTCCATATTTAAGATCTTTAACTAGAGTAGTTAATTTTCTAGATTGCCTCGTCCCATGTGATCAACTCTTTTACTTCCCAGGTGTCTCTGATATCTAGGGTTACACCATCTCCTTTTCTGAATACATTTATACCCTTGAATGTTGAATTAATTTCCATACTCTGGTATTTTAGCTATGTTTCTGTTATTCCCATTACATTGTAGTTAGTTACTGCTGCAACAGCCTCCAGTTCTTATATTACATTTCCTACATCACAACTTTGACTACATTTCAAAAGTACTTAATTGGCTGTAAAGCACTTTGGGGTGTCCTGAGGTCACGAAAGGTACTACATATTCTTCTAGAGATCACGTATGTACATCTTATAGATTTACCTCCATTCATGCCCCTCAGTATCTGCCCATTCCTGGTCTTTGGTTCAGGTGCCTTTCTGGATATTATTGTCCGTACCCACCTGTTGACTATCATCTAACTAGTCTTGTCTGGCATTTGGTTTCTTCCTTGCCATCCCCAAACCTATCCAGTTTAAATGATTTCTAATTGCTGCCTCAATGTTCCTCAAGTCTTTTTGTCCTTATTTTGTTAAGGTACAGCCCATCTCTTCTGTACCAGTTCTGTTTGTTCTGAAAATCTTCCCAGTTGTGTATGGTATAAACATTGTGGTTTTTACATGAGGTTGCCAGCCACTCATTCATATCCTCAATTTTCTTGGTGAATTCTCCATTCCCAATTTTGAGTTTAGAGGCAATCCTCAAGTATGTGACTTTTAAGACCCTTATTATTTCTCCTAATGCTGTTTGCCCCTACATGGACTGCCACCACTGTGCCCCTTATACCCTTCAGTAACCTTCTAACCTTTCTTCAATATGTAGTGCCCAGTGCCGGGTAGACAGCTCACTAAGTTTATAGGTGTGGTCTTTACGACACATCTGGCTATCTACTTTCTCTGAGTAAAGAATCCCCATAACCTCAAACTCTGTGATTTAGAATCATAGAATCACAGAAGTTTACAACATGGAAACAGGCCCTTCGGCCCAACATGTCCATGTCGTCCAGTTTATACCACTAAGCTAGTCCCAATTGCCTGCACTTGGCCCATATCCCTCTATACCCATCTTACCCATGTAACTGTCCAAATGCTTTTTAAAAGACAAAATTGTACCCGCCTCTACTACTGCCTCTGGCAGCTCGTTCCAGACACTTTCCAAACTGTTTCAGTCCAAGCTGGGCTCCCTTTTTCTAGCGTCTCTTCTGAGACCATATTTCCTGCTGCATTTCATAGACAGTGCCTGGATTCTGTTCATTATTGTTCATTACAGGTTCACAGGTTTTCTTACTACCTTAACCAATTTTAATTTTCTACGATCCCCATTTCCTCAGCGCTTTCTCTATTTGATGGTAATTTTAAAGATCCGATTATGGTTTGCTCTGGAAGTCTGGAGTTAGTTGGACATTTCGTTGACCTGTAATAAGCAATTGCCTCATCCCTTCTTCTATTAAAACCTGACTTGCTTTGGGAGCCATCCTACAGTAAACATATTATTGCCTCCATCTTCCTCATACTTCTTTCTGTAATTAAAACAGAAAATGCTAGAAGTACGAAGCAGGTCTGGCAGAATCTGTGGAGAGAGAAACAAAGTTAACGTTTCAGATGGATGGTGTATTGAGGCACACAGACTGGAAATGAGTCGCCATGTTTCAAGAGAAGATGGGTGGGGTAAGAAAATCATTTGCTCCCTCTGGTGTTGGGAGTTGGTGCCACCTGCATCTTCCACTCAGCAAAATATGTACATAGCAAAAGGATAATGTTGCTGTGGAATTTTATGGCAACAGGTGCAGCGATCCCTCTTCTGTGGGCACCACATGTCGAGTATCCTCCATCGCATCTGCAGTTCACAAGAGGAAGGTTATTCAGCCAATCTTAGTTCATCCATTCAGGATAACCCTAAAATCCATCCATTGGAGCATCCAATCGTTTCTTAAATAATTCCAGGGTTTCACCTCCACTACTCCAGCTGGATATCGTTCCATGTGTTGTGTGAAGAGCTTCCTGATATCAGTCCGAAATTAGTCCTACTCTCGTAATTTTTAGATTCTCCTTTTCGATACCATTCATTCAATCTTATACCTCAAAAAGATCACCAAGATATCTTATTTAAAGGTTGAAAAGCTCAAATCTCTCCAGTCTTTTCTCATAACCCAGACCTTTGACACGAGGGATCAGTCTTGTGACTCTTTGCATTGCCTCCAATGTTTGAATGTGTCTCGGTGATCAGAACTGGACATGGTACCAAGGTGTGGTCTGATCAGAGCACTGTACACGCTGTTCACCATCCTACTGTTTTGGTTATGCTGCAGTTCAATGTTCTATTGACTTTGTTTATTGCTGCTCTACATTGGTTGGATATGCTGCATCTTGTCTACTGGGACTCGTAGGTCTCTTTTAACTTCATCTGAGGCTATTTCAACTCCATTCTGTGTGTGTGTGTTCCCTTTGTTCTTTCCTGTGTGTAGCATTCATCTTCATTTGTTTTGTCCATTTACATATTTTGTCCAGCTCATTCTATAATTGAGCTGCCTTGTCCGATTCCACTGCGTCTCCTAGTCTGATATTATGTGCAAATTTGCCCAATTTCTGAATCCAAGTCATCGGTGTAAATTAGAAGCAGTAATGTTCTCAACATTAATTTCTGGGCACATCACCTGTCACTTTCACCCACCTTGCTGTAACTCCTCCTAACAAGAGTCTGTTGTTTTGTATCCTTAAGCCAATTTCTTATTCACAACAAGATTTACCCTGAATTCCCACAGTTTTGAGCTTAACTAATAGCCCTTTGTGTGGAACTTTTGACAAAAGCTTTCTGGAAGTCTTGGCACAACATGTTGTAAGGCTTTCAAGAGTCCACTTGTGCTGTCACTTCCTCAAAGAAGTCAAGGAGTTGGTGAAATTTATGAAGAAAAGCAGGTTTGAGTGGTCCCTCGGGTTTATTCATACTGTAGCTGGCATCTCAACATAAGGTGGCTGATAAAAGGATGAGCCTTCACATGAGTCACAGATGAGATTTAATAAAACCCCAATGAAGGTTCATCAACAACAACGAGCAGAAATGCTGAATATTTCTCAAGCTTCTGACCTAGTTTTTAACCCTCCCACTAGAAGTGGGAAGATGTGAATGCTCTAATCTATTTCCAGCCAATACATCTTACATTTTTCAAATGCTGCTGCTCAAACTCCCATGTATCGTCACATCTACAGCATGGTGGGATTTGATGTCTTCCCCCCCCAATGCTGCCCTGGGCTGGTGTGCGATTGAACCAAATGAGAAAATTGTTTTCTCAGACTGACTGGTCTAGGGATGTAGTCTCCCTGTTGGCACGTACTCATTTTAACCTGGTACTACATAAACTAATGTAGCTGTGGTCATGGGTGTATGTAAGGACTATGCTAGAATGTTGCACGACCTTTTGCTGCGAGTCCTGGTCTCAGTTTGAATACTGAACACCCTTGTGATAAAAACACCTTATCGAGCATGAGCTGTGTTTTACTACACCCATGCTCCTATATAAAAGGTGTTGAAATTCTATTTAACTTGAAATCACAGTAGGGTGATACTTGTATCTGAATGCATCTGAGGAGAGCAGATTCCAATATCCAAGGACTGTATTGACAGTATTGGTTGTATTGCGAGGCACCGTAATGCAGGTTCAACCATGCCCTGGACATTCTGGTGTCTAAAACAGCCTGACTTTATGGACATTGATCCGTTGGAGATCAATTCAGAGGAAAAACCTGGGATAGTTTCAAGACTTCAAAAATTATGAAAAGAGAATCAGAACTCAACATTTTCATTGAAAAGATTGAGTGGACACAACACCAGAATATCCAGGACATGATTTAAAATGACTTGAGAGGACATAAGTACAAAAGGAGCAGGTCTGAAGTGAGACTAGAATCATCGGAGAGTGTTTTGTTTCCTCACAAAATAGTGTTGAAAGACACCCAGCTAAAAAAGCAGGTGATAATGTTAATTTTTTACTCCAGAACATGCATTTCCTCCATCAGTACCATAGATCATTCTTGTATCTTGAAATACTTCCCCTTTAAAACTGTCAAATGGAAAAGGTTTGTTCATTTCATAGCATAACTGTGACTGAAACCCATTAGATAGTGATGTTCCAGCTCTCCTGTTAGACCTTAAGGCATTTCTGACCCTGCTCTGTCTCCAGCTCTCTGATTACCACCACAACCTCTCAACTGCCTTTGGCAGGAAATCCTCATGATGTGGCCCAGATTCTCGTTGGGTGCCTGGAACGACTCATTCACCAGTTAACATACCCTTGGGTTCCTGTGATCATAAATTCTTTGTTCCAAGGTCCCACCTTGCCAGCAGTAGTTTCAGCTCATGGGCTCACCAAAGCTCAGGGTTTGGTGGTTGACTGAACTCTTCTTTGGTACACGGACAGAGCAGCTTTAAAATCACATTCTTTGTTCCTGCCTAAACTCAATGTTAGCTTATTGCAGTAATTTTTTTTCCCCACCACCTTGCGTTTTTTCCACTGAATTACTGGAGTGCGGACAGGCAGAGTTCTGCATCCAACACCAGTACCACCGAGGACTTTTTCTTATGCGAACAAAGGCTTGGCTAAACCATCGCAACCAGCAAACTAGACTGTAAAATGCATCCCCTGAAGTGGTCAGGAATCACCAGGAAATATGGAATTTATCCTACCTTATCATATGTTTAGCAAGCAGCTCCCCGGAGCATTGTATAAACTGTGTCTGAGGATTACCGGCCTGGAAGATCAGTGTCCCAACATCAAAAGAAAAGCCGATGTAGTCCCAGAGCACCCGTTCCAAGGTCCCGTTTGTTTCTGGGGGTTAATGCTGGTAAAGCTGTTCCTGTTATGTTATTACCAGCTGTTTATTGATCCTGATTTATTGAATGTCTTGGGATTCTAGTATAGATCCAAAAGTAGGAACAGTTTGAAGTAGTTAATACTCAGCTTGACAGACTTGCATCGAAGACAATGTTCTAGATTCCTTAAAGAGGATATTATTTATTCACCAGTGGATCTTCCATCACATTATTGACAGGAAGTTGGAGGCGGTTCCAGAGAAAGGAGTGAGTAAAGAGGAGACAAAAGGTAAGAAACTCACTTCAGGGCCTAAAAGAGGGAGAGAAAATTACATTTAACTGTGTTTTTAAAAAAAAAAATTATAAAAGTTAAAAGCTAAAACTAATTTCTTTTTAACGATGTTAATTGGCATGTGAAAAAATATGGGTTAATAAATGAAAGCCAGCACGGATTTGTTAAAGGCAAATCGTGTTTGGCTAACTTGATTGAGTTTTTTGATGAGGCAACGGAGAGGATTGATGAGGGTAGTGCGGTTGATGTGTATATGGACTTTCAAAAGGCGTTTCATAAAGTACCACATAACAAACTTGTTGTCAAAATTGAAGCCCATGGGATTAAAGGGGCAGTGGCAGTGTGGATATGAAATTGGCTAAGCAGAAAGTAGTGGTGAACGGTTGATTTTCAGACCGGAGGGAAGTATGCAGTGGTGTCTCCCAGGGGTCGGAATTAGGACCACTGCTCTTTGATATAGATTAATGACCTGGACTTGGGTATACAGGGTATAATTTCAAAGTTTACAGATGAAACGAAAGTTGAAAATGTAGTAAATAATGGGGAGGATAGTAACAGACTTCAGGAGGACACAGACAGACTGGTGAAATGGGCAGACACAAGGCAGATGAAATTTAATGCAGAGAAGTGTGAAGTGATTCATTTTGGTAGGAAAAATGAGAAGAGGCAATATAAACTAAATGGCACAATTTTAAAGGGGGTGCAGGAATAGAGAGACCTGAGGGTGTATGTACACACATCTTCGAAGGTGGCAGGACAAGTTGAGAAGGTTATTAGGAAGGCATACAGGATCCTTGGTTTTATAAATAGAGGCATAGAATACAAAAGCAAGGAAGTTATACTAAACCTTTATAAAACACTGGTTAGGCCCCAGCTGGAGTATTATGGCCAATTCTGGGCACCAAACTTTATGAAGAATGTCAAAGCCTTAGAGATTTACGAGAAAGGCACCAAGGGTGAGGGACTTTCGTTACTTGGAGAGACTGGAGAAGCTGGGGTTGTTCTCCTGAGAGCAGGGAAGGTTAAGGGGAGACTGATAGAGGTATTCATAATCATGAAGGTTTTGATAGTGTAAATAAGGAGAGACTTTCTAGAGTCAGAGGACACAGATTGAAGGTAATTGTCAAAACAACCAGAGGGTAGATGAGGAGACATTTTTTTACACAGCATGTTGTTATGACCTGGAATATACTCGAGCTCTTTCCATTTGTTGTTGGTTGTGAAGTTTTTTTTTTTAACTTGAATGTAGAATTCTAAGAGATAAAAGCCCAAAAAAAAAGTCTCTAGTAGCCGTAGTGTCTGGTGGCCATGCGGTTTGAGAGCTGACCTTGGATAGGAAAGGTCTGAGGTTCAAGTCCAGGTTAGGGACAAGATAGAACAGGATAGGAAAGGTTAGTTTAATAATTTAATGGGGGTGAGTGAGCTGAAGACTTGTTTCTACCGAATGAAAGCTTGAAGACGACTGTAGGGAGTGCCACCAGATACTGTGGGTTTTACTCCTTTCCACAATAAAAAAAAACAGCAAACAAAGTATGCTGTAGGATTTGAACCCACAATAACTGCACTCCAAAGCCTACACCCTACCCAGTAGGCCATTTAGGTTTTCACAAAGAATCACGTTTGGAACTTATACTTATCTTTCAGTTAGCACAAAGTGGTCAGTTCAATGATAAATGGATTGGAGAAACAGTCACAACCTAACACTGAGGGCTGGTGCAGAGGTAAAGTCTAAGTCTTCACTGCAACACTCTTGGGGGTTCAAATCCCAGGACAGGTTTTAGTTTGCAAGAATTTACTTTACATAAAAAATTATTTAAATTGATTCAGTTAGATGATTATTTAAATAATGGTAACAATTAATTATGTTTGATTTGATGGAGTTAAATGTACTTTTCATCTCTGAAACCCAGAGTCTGGAAGAGCCCCAGGTAACAGCCACCATCTTGGTTGAGTGAATCCAGTTTGTTGGCTGCTTCTTAACTTGCAATGAGGTTCTGTTACCTCATTCACTAACAGCAAAGAGCAATACTGGAACTCTGCTTGAGTTCCAGTATTGAGCAACACTCAGTGATAGCTCTTCAACCTGACTGACTGCAGTGAGCATCACTCTATAATCTCTACCTACACTTTGAGTGATGGAGACGGTGAAACAGCTCTCCCGCAACTGGGCAAATACATAAGGATCTAATGGTGCATCGGCTGAAGAGTCACCACCAGAATATTGGAGACTGCAGTCCAAGAACTTCCGAATCTAATGCTCAATAATCAATGTTTGGAAGAAAGAACTTGTATTTCGAGAACGCCTTTCACTACCTCAGGATGTCCCAATGAACTTCACATCCAACAAAGTATTTTTGAAATGTAACAAGTCATAATTTATTAATAAAGGAAAACCACATGGGAATTAGGAACTTACATTTATAAAAGTTCCATGTACACACTTCAGCACAGTAATAACAGATTTATTTTAACAAGTCACCATTTACCATTCATCGCTAATCTGTAAATCAGATGATTTTGAAAGTTCCATTTCTCATTAAAGCCCATGTTTTAGGGTCAGGATACAATCAGTCAGCTGCTTCTCCACACAGCAGCTCCATCTCAGGAAATCCACCTCCACTTCCTCCCACGTTCTGGCCACTCTCCACAGAAAGATGCTCCATCTCACCAGATAAATCAGCCTGAAAAACAAACAAACAGTTTAAATCAGTGTTGCAATTTTTAGTGCAACATGTTTTCTGGTCGTCTCTGAGCAGAGATGTTCACCTCCATTTTTACAGTGGATTTTTGTCCAATCCTTTAAGGTTCCCCCCTCATGCCATTTAAAATGTTATAGAAAAAAATTATATAATAAACTTGAATTAATTAAGTTATTTAAATGAATTATTTAAATCACAGTAACAACTATTCTGAGATGTATCTATTTGATGTGATGGGGTTGAATGTACTTTTCAGTTCCGAAACCCAGAGAATTATAGAGTCCCATTCAACAGCCAGCATCTGAGTTAATCTAATTCAGTTTGTCAGCTGTTTCTTAAATTGAATTAAAGCAGACACGAAGGAACTTCCATATCATGGGACAGAGCATCCCATGAAGCATGTTATGTACAGTTGAATATTAATTGTTGAGTTTGGAGCACCACTGTTGCACTTTGCTGTGTTTCGGCCCAGTTTCCTAACATTTCTCTGACAATGAAGACAATCAGAAATAGCACTCGTTCTTGAAACAAGGAACGGCAACTAACATCAATGTGGGATTGTTGTGGCAGTTCCCCCCGTGTGCTGGCAAAATGGGCAATAAAGCCAGACCCAACGTGCAGCAATTTTGGGTAAGAATCTAAATAAACATGGAATGAGAAAAGGCCATTCAGCCCGTCAAGGCCATTGCTCTCTCGGTCCGTGCACAATCTACCCCCTTGTGGACTCTCCCTCTGATTAATGGGTGGGACAAAGTTCTTCATAAATAATCCCTAATCCTCAAAGGTAATCAGACAAATCTCTAGAATCTTCTTCATCCACAGATCTCTGTTATTTAACCCTGGCCCACTGTCACCCAGACACTGCCCCCCGACCCGCAGCACTCTTAGGTATTATTCAAACATTTCTCATTAAAAATAATTTGATACCTTCTGTGAACGCAATCTGAAAACAGCGAGGATCAAAGTGACAACGTTCCTTTAGGTTCCGATTTCATCTGTTTCACATTCCACAGTGTCTCCACACTGCAAGAAATTCAAACAAAATTGTCAGCACATTTTATCTGTAGTCGGTAGTGAGACTTTACAGAGCTGGTGAATATCACAGAAATAAACAAACTGGCTTAGATTACGAACAGGGTTTGTAAAGGTGACAGGTTCACTCATTGTCATTATTCTCTGGAATCCAGATCATTTTGACCATAATGGGTCAGTCACCCCGCTGATCTTTCAGGCAGCAATTCCAGGCTCCACCATCTCTCGACAGATGGCACCATGATCCTTTCAATCAGCAAATGAGGGAGGATTCATTCTGAACCTGCTGTTAGGAGGCATTTCAGATTGGCTACTGCTTGATGAAGCAACTTGCCCTGCCCCAATACCTGGCTTCTGGAAAACCTTCCCTGAATAAACTCCAAAATCACTCCATCAGAGTGCATCTTGCAATTACTATGGGCTTTAATATGTTTTCTCAGAAAGGCTGTAACATCCTCCTATGTGAAATTTATGATATGGGCCCAGAACCCTGCCCAACACATCTTCCCTGTGAATGAAGAGTAAAATGGTTGCTCCTGTGATACTCTTTCTGCAACAAACCATTTACTCGTCTGGCACAACAACATGGCTGTCCTTCGACGCCCTGTGTTCCTACCTCGGGGAATTTCTTTTGCTACAGAAGACAGTATTCTCACTTCCATCCATCTTCTGGAGCTGGAATGTGGGTTTCTGATTTATATATTCTCAGTCTCTTGCCCTTTATGTGGACAACCAGTCAGCCCTCTCTGTAAGACTGTGTACCTTCTTATATTCCATTTGAACAAGTAGTCTGGGGTCTGCTATTTTTAAACAGAGACTTTGCTGCAGGAGTTCCTCAGGGAAGCATCCTCGACCCAACCATCAGCTGCTTCATCAATGACCCTCCCTCCATCATAAGGTCCGGAGAAAGACTGCTCGTTGATGATTTTACAATGTTCAAACTCCATTCACAATTCCTGTGATAATGAAGCAGCCCACGGCAGCCAACATCAGGACTTGGATAACTTCCAGGTTTAGGCTGTTAAGTGTCAGGTAATATTCGC
Organism: Heptranchias perlo; assembly: GCF_035084215.1. NCBI lineage: Eukaryota > Metazoa > Chordata > Chondrichthyes > Hexanchiformes > Hexanchidae > Heptranchias > Heptranchias perlo. The sequence goes on along the minus strand of NC_090344.1, from coordinate 51,787,928 downwards.
AACACACAAGTGCTAGACAATGACCATCTCCAACAAGTAAAGGCCCAAACACCTCCCCCTGACCTTCAATGACACCGTCATGGCCGAGTCCCCCACCAACTTCATTGGGGGAGAGTCACCATTAAGCAGAGGCTGAACTGGACCAGCCTAATCAATAATATGGCTACAAGAGCAGCACAGAAGCTGTGACGAGTGGCTCACCTCCTGACCCCCTCAAAGCCTCTCCATCATCTACAAAGTTGAAGTCAGGAGTGTGATGGGAATACTCACCATTTACCTGGATGGATTCAGCTGGAACAACACTCATGTCCCCTTGGATTGGAAAATTGCCAATGTCACTCCATTATTTAAGAAGAGTAGGAGAGATAAACTAGAAAATTATAGGCCTATTAGTCTAATGTCAGTTGTGGGAAAGTTACCAGAATCTGTTACGAGGGACAGAGTGACTGAACATTTGGACAAATATCAGCTGATCAGAGATTGCCAACGTGGATTTGTACAGGCCAAGTCATGTCTAACAAACCTAGTTGAATTTTTTGAGGAGCTAACTAAGGTGGTAGATAAGGAAGTGCCTATGGACTTCCAGAAGACATCTGACAAGGTTCCACATAAGAGACTGTTAACAGAAATGAGAGCACATGGAATTGGAGGCAACCTATTGGCTTGGTTAGGGAATTGGTTAGGAGTTAGGAGTTAGGAGGCAGATAGTCGGGATAATGGGTACGTACTCAAATTGGCAGGACATGACTAGCGGTGTCTCCAAAGGATCCGATGGCGGAGACGTTAAATAAATATTTTATATCTGTCTTCACAGTAGAAGACACAAAAAGAATACCAGAAAGAGTGGGGAACCAAGGGGCTAATGAGAGTGAGGAACTTAAAGTAATTAATATCAGTAGAGAAAAAGTACTTGAGCAACTAATGGGACTAAAAGCCAATGAATCCTCTGTGCCTGATGGCCTACATCCGAGGGTTCGAAAAGAGGTGGCTCCAGAGATAGTGGATGCATTGGTGATGATCTTCCAGAATTCCCGAGATTCGAGACTTGGGTAGAGAGGGTATAATTTCAAAGTTTGCAGAGGACGCAAAACTCGGAAATGCCGTGAACAATGTGAAGGATAGTAACAGACTTCAGGAGGATGCAGACAGACTGGTGAAATGGGCAGACACTTGGAAGGTGAAATTTAACGTAGAGAAGCGTGAAGTGATTCATTTTGGTCGGAAGAATGAGAAGAGGCAATATAAACTAAATGGCTGCAGGATATTCTGGAGGGGGAGGGTGAACAGCCAGTAGTCGTGGTCTATATCGGTACCAACGACATAGGTAAAAAAAGGAATGAGGTCCTACAAGGTGAATTTAATGAGTTTGGAGATAAATTAAAAAGCAGGACTTCAAAGGTAGTGATCTCAGGATTACTACCAGTGCCATGTGCTAGTGAGTGTAGGAACAGGAGAATAGACCGGATGAATGCGTGGCTGCAGGGATGGTGTCGGAGGGAGGGATTGAGATTCCTGGGACATTGGGACCGGTTCTGGGGAAGGTGGGACCTGTACAAGCGGGACGGGTTACACCCGAGCAGGACCGGGACCAATGTCCTCGCGGGGGTGTTTGCTAGTGCTGTTGGGGAAGGTTTAAACTAGAGTGGCAGGGGGATGGGAACCTGAGCGGGGAGTCAGAAGGGAGTAAAGTTGAGAGCAGCAAGAGAGGGGAAGACCCAGGGGAAATCTACAATACAAATAGTACAAACAGTTGTTCAAGAACAAGTGGAAGGGAAAAGCGTAGAGCAGCGGAAAGAAAGTGTACTTTAGGCACGACAGATAAAGTGAAAACTAGAAGGTGTAAGGCGATTAACCCAGCATCAAAGCTGAAGGTCAGGCTAGGGTGTGTGGCCCAACTAAGAGTTCTATACACAAATGCACGGAGTATAAGGAATAAATTAAATGAACGACAGGTTCAAATTCAAAATGGAGGGTATGACATGATAGCAATTACTGAGACACGGCTGCAGGATGGTCAGGATTGGGAACTAAATATACCGGGTTATAAGGTCCACAGGAGAGACAGGGAAAATGGAAGAGGGGGAGGAGTAGCCTGAGTGATTAGAGATGAAATCACTTCAATGATAAAGAAGGATATAACGAGAGGTAAGCAGCCAACAGAGACCTTATGGGTTGAATTGAGAAACAGGAAAGGATCTAAGACTATAGTGGGAGTTGTGTATAGGACCCCTGGCAGCAGCTCTGAAGTGCTGGATTGTATAAATGCAGAGATTAGACAAGCGTGCAAGAAAGGCAGAGTGGTCTTAATGGGGGACTTCAACCTTCACATAGATTGGGAAAAGCAGACGAGCAACTGTCAGAAAGGTAGTGAATTTCTTGAGTGTGTCCGGGATAGTTTTCCACAGCAGTATGTCCGAGAGGCAACAAGGGGGCAAGCCATACTAGATTTAGTAATGAGTAATGAACCAGATTTAGTTAACAGCTTGCTCCAGAACTAGCTGCGCCTCGAGCCAAGCTGTTCCAGTACAACGACAACACTGGCACCGACCCGACAATGTGGAAAATTGCCCAGGTATGTCCTGTCCACAAAAAGCAGGACAAATCCAATCCGGCCAATTACCGCCCCATCAGTCTACTCTCAATCATCAGCAAAGTGATGGAAGGTGTCGTCGACAGTGCTATCAAGCGGCACTGACTCACCAATAACCTGCTCACCGATGCTCAGTTTGGGTTCCGCCAGGACCACTCGGCTCCAGACCTCATTACAGCCTTGGTCCAAACATGGACAAAAGAGCTGAATTCCAGAGGTGAGGTGAGAGTGACTGCCCTTGACATCAAGGCAGCATTTGACCGAGTGTGGCACCAAGGAGCCCGAGTAAAATTGAAGTCAATGGGAATCAGGGGGAAAACTCTCCAGTGGCTGGAGTCATACCTAGCACAAAGGAAGATGGTAGTGGTTGTTGGAGGCCAATCATCTCAACCCCAGGACATTGCTGCAGGAGTTCCTCAGGGCAGTGTCCTAGGTCCAACCATCTTCAACTGCTTCATCAATGACCTTCCCTCCATCATAAGGTCAGAAATGGGGATGTTCGCTGATGACTGCACAGTGTTCAGTTCCATTCACAACCCCTCAGATAATGAAGCAGTCCGAGCCCGCATGCAGCAAGACCTGGACAACATCCAGGCTTGGGCTCATAAGTGGCAAGTAACATTCGTGCCAGATAAGTGCCAGGCAATGACCATCTCCAACAAGAGAGTGTCTAACCACCTCCCCTTGACATTCAACGGCATTACCATCGCCGAATCCCCCACCATCAACATCCTGGGGGTCACCATTGACCAGAAACTTAACTGGACCAGCCATATAAATACTGTGGCTACGAGAGCAGGTCAGAGGCTGGGTATTCTGCGGCGAGTGACTCACCTCCTGACTCCCCAAAGCCTTTCCACCATCCACAAGGCACAAGTCAGGAGTGTGATGGAATACTCTCCACTTGCTTGGATGAGTGCAGCTCCAACAACACTCAAGAAGCTCGACACCATCCAAGATAAAGCAGCCCGCTTGATTGGCACCCCATCCACCACCCTAAACATTCACTCCCTTCACCACCAGCGCACTGTGGCTGCAGTGTGTACCATCCACAGGATGCACTGCAGCAACTTGCCAAGGCTTCTTCGACAGCACCTCCCAAACCTTCCACCACCTAGAAGGACAAGGGCAGCAGGCACATGGGAACAACACCACCTGCACGTTCCCCTCCAAGTCACACACCATCCCGACTTGGAAATATATCGCCGTTCCTTCATTGTCACTGGGTCAAAATCCTGGAACTCCCTTCCTAACAGCACTGTGGGAGAACCGTCACCACACGGACTGCAGCGGTTCAAGAAGGCGGCTCACCACCACCTTCTCGAGGGCAATTAGGGATGGGCAATAAATGCCGGCCTCGCCAGCGACGCCCACATCCCATGAACGAATAAAAAAAAAAGAACATCTATCCAAAAGCGATCATAACATGATCGAGTTCAATGTAGTGTTTGAAAGGGAAAAAAGTGAATCAGCTGCTAAGATTCTAGACTTGGGTAAGGCCGACTTCAATGGGATGAGACAGAGTGCACTGCACTGCAGCAACTCGCCAAGGCTTCTTCGACAGCACCTCCCAAACCTGCGACCTCTACCACCTAGAAGGACAAGAGCAGCAGGCACATGGGAACAACACCACCTGCACGTTCCCCTCCAAGTCACACACCATCCCGACTTGGAAATATATCGCCGTTCCTTCATCGTCGCTGGGTCAAAATCCTGGAACTCCCTTCCTAACAGCACTGTGGGAGAACCGTCACCACACGGACTGCAGCGGTTCAAGAAGGCGGCTCACCACCACCTTCTCGAGGGCAATTAGGGATGGGCAATAAATGCTGGCCTCGCCAGCGACGCCCACATCCCGTGAACGAATAAAAAAAGAGACTGTCCACAGTAAACTGGGCAAATCTGTTAATGGTTAAAACGACTGATGATCAGTGGGAAATGTTTAAAGAAACATTTAAAGTGATACAGAATCGGTTTATACCCGAGGGGCAAGAACTCTACTTACCGAAAAAAACGGCCATGGACATCTAAAGAGGTGAGGGACAGTATAAGACATAAGGAAAGGGCATACAAAAAGGCAAAAAATGGCACAGATCCTGGCGAATGGGAAAGATACAAAGATCAACAAAGGGTCACCAAACAGATAGTAAGAGCTACAAAAAGAGAGTATGAAAAGAAACTTGCAAGGGATATCAAAACCAATACGAAGAACTTTTATAGTTATATTAGGAAAAAGAGGGTGGTCAGGAGCAGTGTTGGCCCCTTAAAAACTGAAAGTGGGGATATTGTCATTGACAATGAGGAAATGGCAGACATGCTGAATAATTACTTTGCGTCAGTATTTACAGTAGAAAAAGAGGATAGCATGCCGGAAATCCCAAGAAAACTAATATTGAATCAATAACATAAGTAAAGCAACAGTGATGAAGTAAATAATAGCACTAAAGAGTGACAAATCCCCAAGACCAGATGGTTTCCATCCCAGGGTTTTAAAGGAAGTAGGTGAGCACATTGCAGATGCCCTAACTATCATCTTTCAAAGTTCTCTAGATTCAGGAACTGTCCCTCTAGATTGGAAAATTGCACATGTCACTCTGCTTTTTAAGAAAGGAGAGAGAAGGAAACCAAGAAATTATGGACCAGTTAGCCTAACATCTGTTGTGGGGAAAATGCTGGAGTCTATAATTAAGGATAGGTTGACTGAACTCCTCGAGAATTTTCAGTTAATCAGAGAGAGCCAGCATGGATTTGTGAAAGGTAGGTCGTGCTTGACAAACCTGATTGAATTTTTTTGAAGAGGTGACTAAAGTAGTGGACAGCAGGATGTCAATGGATGTTATTTATATGGACTTCCAGAAGGCATTTGACAAGGTCCCACATAAGAGACTGTTGGCTAAGATAGAAGCCCATGGAATCAAGGGAAAAGTACGGACTTGGTTAGGAAATTGGCTGAGCGAAAGGCGACAGAGAGTAGGGATAATGGGAAGGTACTCACATTGGCAGGATGTGACTAGTGGAGTCCCGCAGGGATCTGTCTTGGGGCCTCAATTATTCACAATATTTATTAACGACTTAGATGAAGGCATAGAAAGTCTCATATCTAAGTTTGCTGATGACACAAAGATTGGTGGCATTGTAAGCAGTGTAGATGAAAACATAAAATTACAAAGCGATATTGATAGATTAGGTGAATGGGCAAAACTGTGGCAAATGGAATTCAATGTAGACAAATGTGAGGTCATCCACTTTGGATCAGAAAAGGATAGAACAGGGTACTTTCTAAATGGTAAAAAGTTAAAAACAGTGGATGTCCAAAGGGACTTAGGGGTTCAGGTACATAGAACATTGAAGTGTTATGAACAGGTGCAGAAAATAATCAATAAGGCTAATGGAATGCTGGCCTTTATATCTAGAGGACTGGAGTACAAGGGGGCAGAAATTATGCTGCAGCTATACAAAACTCTGGTTCGCCCGCACCTGGAGTACTGTGAGCAGTTCTGGGCACCGCACCTTCGGAAGGACATATTGGCCTTGGAGGGAGTGCAGCGTAGGTTTACTAGAATGATACCCGGACTTCAAGGGTTAAGTTATGAGGCGAGATTACACAAATTGGGGTTGTATTCTCTGGAGTTTCGAAGGTTAAGAGGTGATCTGATCGAAGTTTATAAGATATTAAGGGGAACGGATAGGGTGGATAGAGAGAAACTATTTCCGCTGGTTGGGGATTCTAGGAGTAGGGGGCAGAGTCTAAAAATTAGAGCCAGACCTTTTAGGAGTGAGATTAGAAAACATTTCTGCACACAAAGGGTGGTAGAAGTTTGGAACTCTCTTCCGCAAACGGCAATTGATGCCAGCTCAATTGCTAAATTTAAATCTGAGATAGATAGCTTTTTGGCAACCAAAGGTATTAAGGGATATGGGCCAAAGGCAGGTACATGGAGTTAGATCACAGATCAGCCATGATCTTATCAAATGGCGGAGCAGGCACGAGGGGCTGAATGGCCTACTCCTGTCCCTATGTTCCTATGACACAGATTTAAGGTGATCGGCAAAAGAGCTCGAGGGGACATGAGGAAAATATTTTTATGCAGCGAGTTGTAATGATCTGGCATGCTCTGCCTGAAAGGGCGGTGGAAACAGATTCAATAAGAACATAATAGGAGCAGGAATAGGCCATATGGCCCCTCGAGCCTGCTCCGCCATTCAATAAGATCATGGCTGATCTTCGACCTCAACTCCACTTTCCCGCCCGATCCCCATCGCCCCTGGAGTCCAAAAATCTATCGATATCAGCCTTGAATATATTCAATGACTCAGCATCCACAGCCCTCCGGGGTAGAGAATTCCAAAGATTCACAACCCTCTCAGTGAAGAAATTCCTCCTCATCTCAGTCTTAAATAGCCGACCCCTTATCCTGCGACTATGCCCCCTAGTTCTAGACTCTCCAGCCAGGGGAAACAACCTCTCAGCATCTACCCTGTCAAGCCCCCTCACAATCTTATGTTTCAATGAGATCACCTCTCATTCTTCTAAACTCACTAAATTCAATAGTAACTTTCAAAAGGGAATTGGATAAATACTGGAAGGGAAATAATTTACAGGGCTATGGGGTAAGAGCAGGGGAGTGGGACTAATTGGATACTTCTTTTTAAGAGCCAGCACAGGCATGATGGGCAGAATGGCCTCCTCCTGTGCTGTACTTACTATGATGCTATGATGATAGCCCAAGGTATTTGGAAGGGCAGTCACTGACAACCATTTTATGCAAAGCAAGATTCCACAAACAACCATTGATTCGGAGAGTAGAACGCATTATATAAATCGGAGTATCTCTCCTTGGGTATGTCCTGTCCCAGTTGGGTGAGAGTGACCCTGAGATTCCTCAGCATTGACTCTGGACCTCACGAGAACTCAAGGCATCAGGTCAAATATGGAAACCTGCTGCTCATCACCACAATGTACTCCGACATCAATGTCCATCACCAGCTCAGTGATACCGAGCTGGCTGAGTCCTGAAGGACATAGCTGCCAGACTGAGACTGTGTCAAGTGCTGAGGGAACCAACACATAGGATTAACCTACTTGGCTTTGTCCTCACTAATCTACCTGTCGCAGACACGTTTGTCCAAGATAGCGTTTCTCAGACTCCTTGTGAAAACGGTCTTGTTTTCACAGTGAGGGCATCGTCCATAGTGCAGTATTACCATCATGCTAAGTGGAACAGACTAAGGAAAGATCTAGCAGCCCAAAACTCGGCAACCATGAGGCATTGTGGACCAAGCTGCCACACAGTGCTACCGAGCACAGTGAACACTAAAGGCACCAAAGCTTTGCAGCCTTTCCTACCTCATCCAGTTCAGAATGGTGGTGGGCAATCAGGCAACTAACAGGAGGAGATTCCAACCTATTGTGATTCCAGATGACATGCACAGGATCCCCACTGACGACATGAGGCTCCCCATCAATAATCAACCACATGAAATGCAGAAGGTAACATTTTCCTTTGTACATTTTGTCTGGTTAAGTGGCAAACATTAAATGGTTCAAAAATATATTGTGATGTCATAAATAACCCTAGTTGTCACTGCTCACTGTGTTTGTGACATCCAGAGTTTGAATCAACTTGGTCCCTCTCAAGTTACAAATTTCTTTACTAACTTTATCCTGTGCACATCTTCATACCCATCACAACTTTCCTCCTGAATGCAGTGTGCCCACTCCAGCAGAACCAAACAGCAAGTACCATTTTGAGCAACTTCTAAGCAAGAAATTCAATCTGGAAACTGAAAAGAGCCACTGAGCTTTGGCCCTTACTCTTCAATTAAAACCTGACCTCATCAGCATCAGCTTCAAAGGGTAGAATGTTGGGCTGGGAAGAGTATGTGACGAGCTTACTCGCAGATGGGTTGTGCCGAGATGCAGCTGTATTTGCATGCTCCTGTCCCAGGCTGCTGGCTGCCAAAGAGGAAGGGCTGTTTGAACGAATGAGCCCAAAGGAAATCAAAACCATCATGAGCAGCGACCGGAAGACCTTCCTAGTCAAAGGACTCACCATTGGTGGCAAAAAGTGCTTTGTTATCCGGGATAACTTCCATGTGGATGGGGATTACACCATGGACGTCAGGACGAAAAGAAGGGATAACACCAATCCCTGCCACAGCATAGCCATTGCTAGGTCAAAGAAAGTCTTTATCATGATCATGGGTAGGAGAGGTGTCCATGGAGGAACACTCAATAAAAAGGCATTTCAGATGGCTGATTACATTAGAAAGTCTGGCTGTTAGAGAAAAGGCATTAAACTTACTGCAGCTACTTCTGGACAACTCTGGATGCAACTGAATTTCCCTCAAGTCATTTCAAAATTCTTTCACATTTCACTTCTCGCAAGCGTCCCAAACTCTCCATCGCGTGACCAGGACCATAATTACCTGAGGAGGGATCACATCCCTTTCAAATAAAAATTATTCACAAAAAAATATTTTTTGAAATCGATACATTTACTGCCCTTAAACTGTAGAAATGATGAGTTTGCAATACTGAATGGAACAAATCTTAACCGTGTTACTCCAATAAAGTTAAAAATGTTAGAAGGCTGATTGTTTCTCTTGAAAGGGTGAAAAAGTGCTCGATGCTCCTCAAAAAGCAAAGAAAAGCACAATTATATCAACGAGAAACATCTAAAATACACAATAGGAATCACCAAAATAAATATGCCATCAGCCAATGATGACTTGCAGTGTAAACGAGGAACAAAATGGATCCAATACTCCTCCAATCATATACATAAGAAATGATCAAACTTCACATTACAGCTTTGACCAGTCAACATGAGCAAGAGTTAAAATACGTGAACAGAGGAGAAGATCATCACAGTTCAGGGTACTCTGCACGTCCAAATGTGAGCCGATCTATTGATCTCCAAAAGGCGGATCACGGCTCAGCTGGCTGTTTTCCTGAAACAGTAAATAATTTAACCCAGGCTGTAACTCACGCTGGCAGGCAACCAAATAGAAAACCCTATCCTAACTCAACATGATCGCGGCTGTCTGAGGTTCAATAGTCAGCATACTTAACAGAAAATCCACTGCCAAATTTCATCCAGAGACAGCAACTGGGGTTTTTAAAAAAAAACTTTGAATTAATTTGTTTCCCACCTGAAGTGTTTAAATTGCAGAATGGTTAATTATAAGCAGCTCTGGTACCAAGATTTGTCAAGTGGCTATTTATAAATTTTGTTTATAGCACTTTAAATTCAAGCACATTTCTTGACAATCTGTTTCTCCAGTATTCCAGCGTACTTCCTGAACTTTGATTTTGGATAATGTATTTTGGGAGGAAGAATGAGGGGAGGCAGTATAAATGAAATGGTACAATTTTAAAGGGAGACACCTCGAGGTTTACGCACACAAATCTTTGAAGATGGCAGGACAAGTTGATCAAACTGTTACAAAAGCATATTGGACCTTTGGCTTTATAAATTTCACATCGTTCACCTGAGGAAGGGGGAAGCCTCCGAAAGCTTGTGAATTTAAAATAAAATTGCTGGACTATAACTTGGTGTTGTAAAATTGTTTACAATTGTCAACCCCAGTCCATCACCGGCATCTCCACATCATTTATAAATAGAGGCATAGAACACAAAAGCAAGGTAGTTATGCTGAACCTTTAGAAATCACTGGTTAGGACTCAGCTGGAGTATTGTGTCCAATTCTGGGCACCATGCTTTGGAGAGGGTGCAGAGCAGATTTACCCCAAAGGTAAAGGGGAGATTTAATAGAGATGCTCAAAATTATGAGGGATTTTGATAAATAAGGAGCAACTGCTTCCACTGGCAGGAGGGTTGGTAACCAGAGGACACAGATTTAAGGTGATCGACAAATGCACCAGAGGGGAGATGAGAAAGTTTTTTTTATGTAGTGAGTTGTTACGATCTGGAATGTACTGCCTGAAAGGGCGGTGGAAGCAGATTCAGTAATAACTTTCAAAAGGGAATTGGATAAATACTTGAAAAGGAAAAAAAATTGCAGGGCTATCAGGAAAGGGCAGGGGAGCGGGACTAATTGGATGGCTTTTTCAAAGAGCCAGCACACGCACGATGAGCCCAGTGGCCTCCTTCTATGCTGTAAGATCCTATCCACTCGCAGTGACAAAACGAGATTAACCTCATCCATGATACATTAGTCATAGATGGCCGTGTAAAATTTGGAAAACCATCCAGTCCACCGATCAAATTACTTTCCCAGGATTTATAGACATGACAGAACAAAACGTACGACATCAAAAGCAAAATAAATCCGGATGCTGGAAATCTGAAAACAGAAAATGATGGAAATACTCAGCAGGTCAGGCAGCGTCTGTGGAGAAAGAAACAGAGTTAACGTTTCAGGTCGATGACCTTTCATCAGAACTGGGCAGAATTATTTTTGTCAAAACATAAGACATGCTGGCAATGTCAGTCAACATGAAGGCACACTGCCCCTGGTTAGTTACATTGAGTTTACTCACCAAGAGTAACAGGGAAACTGCCCATCTGCCAGTGTCTTCTGGTGGGAAGCATGAGAGAAGCAAATCATCGAGTGAGTCAACGCCAGCAGAGGAAGCTAATGGATTTACAATATCGTCCTTTACAAACCTCTTTTAAGACTGTTCAAAGACAGCGGACAGCAACCTTAAGTTTCTGGGCAGGCACCAATGCCGTGCTATTTTGAAGATTTTTACCTTGCTTATCCTGGTTTGTCCCTCAGGAGAATGCCCCTACATCTGTGGTTGGAGAATGACTTCCCTTCTTATTAGATTTACAGAAGATGCATTTTAGTCAGAAAATTACCCCTCCTTTTGAATATTATTCCATTTGCTCGTTAGCTGATGAATTACTTTCCAACTGTAGACAACTTCACCAAAAATACGTCACCAACTCCTATTTAAAAGTCAGTCTCACCTCCAATCCTTCCCCGCTTTTGGATTCTTATTTGTATGAACTTTGTGTTCATCAAGGTGAAGGATGTTAGTGAATACTTCATCAGCCTAAGCGGACTCCTCAGTCAGGTATCGATCATGTAGATACAGCGTAAAGCTCTCTCTGCTCTCCATTAATAATGATCCTCAAGCCAACCTCAAAAGAGCATGACTGTGAAATTTTTCCATTTTCCACTGTGGCCTCTGAGAGATTAATAATCGGTACTGAATTAGGGTCTTTTTTCTGCTTTGACCCCACACCCATTAGGATCTGTACTACACAGTCCCTTTGCTGCGACAGCTGATCCCTACCCAAATAACCAGTGCCCGCCTGTACTGAAAGATGCATCACGTTTCTGTTCAGGAGTCATTTCCTCCCATTTGAGTATGTTTTTGGTGAGTGAAAAGTTAAGTTGGGTATATTCAGAGTTGCTTAGTAAATAACAAGCAGCTGAGACAAGTCAGTTTTCCAAGCTCATTTTGTGGTTCCATACACCAATGAACCACTGGAGACCAAATCAGCAGAACAAAGGCACATCTCAAAAAAAAAATTTATTTCCTATTATCTGCCGAACATTAAGATCCAAAAATAATTACAATCCAATATAGCACAGCACTGGGAATGTTGCTGTAGGATTTTCCAAAACTCTTTCCAAATGATTTTAATGTACATCATGTCAAGAGCGCACCAAAACCACCAGAGTGAAACGTTGCATTATCCGGTTCAGATCCTGTACACTACCAGCCAATATTAATATTCACTTTGTACATTTGTCAGGTGGATGTGTGATTTATGTAATCATTTTATGAAGGACTGAGTGCGGCTATTTAATTCTGTAAATAGTGCCCTCAGCTCCCTCCTGCACTGTAACATTGCTCGGCATAAGCCTTGTAGCCTTGCTAGAAAAGAGAGGGAAAACATGGTGCACACCAGGAGCAGAGCTTCCCTGACAAATATTGTGGATTTAAAATGCAATATTACAGCACTGGGATTTCAGTACAACGTAAAGCTGAGCGTGTGAAGCTTTCAGTACTGCGAAAAAAACCCTGCAGTACAGTTAGAAATTGTGCCCTGTCTGGAGAACGCATTTCGAGCTGTATAAGACTAGGGTGAAGTACTGACAGGTACAGTCTTGTCACTAGGGGTGGGAGTAAATGTGACAGGGAATTACGAGTGCTGCAGATAAAATGTAAAGCACCACTTTAAACTGTATTGGATTAACTGATTTTTGTTAATATCGCAACTGCCTGGTATAAAAACATTACATTCTATGAAGAGGTCTCTCAACAATAAAAGGATGCTCAGTTTCCAAGGCACAATACTGAAGTATATTCCAACTATGGGAAACAAGTTACATCTTCTGTTGAAAGCAGATTTTAAAACAAATTTAAATAATTCACACAACAATCTCAAAATAAAATATTCAGCAGGAAGGGTAACATAGCACATCAAAGCAATAAGGCACTGTACCTGGTGACTGCTGTATGGTGGGGGAAATAGGTTGGGCACAGGCCGAGGAATCGCCCCCCCACCCCACCCAAACTAGGAGAACTTCTGACACACAGTCTAATGAGCACAAAATGGTATTGGTCATGGGGCAGCTCAACAAGAGCAAAGCGCAGAGAGGATGTAGGGTTTAATCTTCTGTCCCTGGTAACGCAGACTCTGAAACTCAACCAAAGTGTGAATGTAAACTCAAAGTTCAAACTCTGGGATCACAGCAGAACAGAGACTCCAGTCCTCATAGGCTGCTTCACCCCAGCGAGACGCCTAGCACCAGCTCTCACTGCCTTTTTCAGTTGCTACCACGGCCCAGTTTCACTACATGGAAAACATCTGCTGTTATATCAGATATCACCTCGCTGGCAGCCAGAGATTGTCTGGAGGGGAGCCAGACTCGAACAAACCCTGAGCTTGACACAATACAGCCCCAAAGAGAAAGTTTCGCTCCAGTTTCCTTTGGGAACTGGCCTTTTATTACTTTGCTGAGCCCTCCTGCATTCCCCAGCTTGGAGAGAACACCTGGAGCTCCAGTTGCCAACCTCTTCTTTTTCTCCCTTCTCTTGCGTGGTGAGATCTTCAACATCCGCACCTCAAATTCCAGCTATTGCTTTTGCTCAAGGAGTGTTTCAAAGTCAGGAGAACAAACCAACTTGTGTTTGATATGTCCCAACACCGTCATTTCTCCTGTTCTGTTCTCTCCAATTCCAACAGAGACCAGCTCCTTAAACAAAAAGGAAACAGAATTATGGGATCCTGGGCTTTATTAGTAGAGGCATAAAGTACAAAAGCAAGGAAGTTATACTAAGCCTTTATAAAACACTGGTTAGGCCTCAGCTGGAGTATTGTGTTCAATTCTGGGCACCACACTTTAGGAGGGATGTCAAGGCCTTAGAGAGAGTGCAGAGGAGATTTACTAGAATGGTGCCAGAGATGAGGGACTTCAGTTATGTGAGGAGACTGGAGAAGCTGGGATTATTCTGCTTAGAACAGAAAGTTAAGGGGAGATTTGATCGAGGTGTTCAAAATCATGAATGGTTTTGACAGAGTAGATAAGGAGAAACTGTTTCCAGTGGCAGAAGGGTCAGTAACCAGAGGACACAGATTTAAGGTGATTGGCAAAAGAGCCAGAGGCGAGATGAGGAAATATTTTTTTTACACAGCGAGTTGTTCTGATCTGGAATGCGCTGCCTGAAAGGGCGGTGGAAGTAGATTCAATAATAACTTTCAAAAGGGAATTGGATAAATACTTGAAGGGAAAAAATTTGCAGGGCTACGGGGAAAGAGCAGGGGAGTGGGACTAACTGAATAGCTCTTTCAAAGAGCCGGCACAGGCACGATGGGCCGAACGGTCTCCTCCTGGCTGTACCTACTACGATACTATGAAAGCTGTTTTCTGCTTCCTGCTTTATCCCCTCGTCACATGGGGAAAAAAGAAAAGGAAGACTTGTATTTCTATAGTGCCTTTCATGACCTCAGGACATCTCAAAACGCTTTACAGCGAATGAAATACTTTTGAAGTGTAGGAAACACAACAGCCAATTTATGCACAGCAAGATCCCACAGACAGCAACGTGATAATGACCAGATAATCTGTTTTAGTGATGTTGGTGGAGGGATAAATATTGGTTGGGACACCGGGGAGAACTCCCCTGCTCTTCTACAAAATAGTGGCTGTCGGATCTTTTACATCCACCTGAGAGGGCAGACAGGGCCTCGGTTTAATGTCTCATCCGAAAGACAGCAGCTAGATTTTGTGCTCAAGTGTCTGGAGTGGGACTTGAACCCACGACCTTCTGACTCGGAGGCGAGCGTGCTATCACTGAGCCACAGCTGATACCACGGGGACAGTTCCACAGCAGCCCTCCATCACCGAGGCCAAGTTACCATTTTTCCCATGTGAGACCAGAGAGCGAATACTGGCAATCACAGGGCACGCCAGCAACTCTCCAGCCGAAATCAGGGATTGAACCTAAGACCTCACTGGTCTGTACAGCTCAGTATCACACCATGCAGTGCATTTATCAACAAGCCCCCATCAGACGGAGTGGGGGGAGGGGGGGGGGGGGGGGGAGTCGGAAAGAGAGAGGACAGAAAGTTTTGTTTGTGGCATTAACTTAACTTAGATGCAAACTGGCTAGGGCCAAAGATTGCACAGCACGAGGTAATCAGCAAAAACTTCCCACTGCTCGTAGACCTGGGCTATCCTCACCCATTAAGGCACTGGCTTGCAGGATTATCGAGAGTAATTTCCCACAAGGTGGAGCAGGATAAGAAAGTCAATCCCAGATGCATTCATGGGCTTCCCAGCTGCTGGTTTCTGTGGTCCTGCTACTGCAACTCACCTGCCTTCTCAACCAGGTACAGAGCAAGTGACCCAAAAAGGGAGGAAGTACAACAAGTCTGTGTGCGAATGGACTCGCCAACGAGTCAAAGGACACAGGGTTACCTCAACACCAAGTCACTGCTGAGGCAGAAAGTGGAGGTCGGTCTATACTCCTCAAGGAGGAGGAGAAAAAACCGGAGTAGCTGACAGGCCCACAGCTGGTTAAAGAGCAACACCAGGAGCAAGTGACCTTAATTCTGGAGGATGGTCAGTGCAAAAACTGAAGAAATAAATGAAATTTTCCCTGCAAGTCAGTGTTTGAGGAGAGGAGACACCGTTCGAAAATACAGTGAAGGATTAAATTATTCATTTTATAACAAACCCTTTGCCACAACAATCAAACAATGTGATGCTCACTGAATTAATGAAATAAACTCCAGTCAAGTTACTGAGCTAAAGGAACAAAACTCATCATAAAATTAACCTGGGATACACAGTTAAAAGTTTTCACAAGTAAGGAGACTCCTCCTAGGAAAAGTCAGAGCTCAGTGTAAATGGCTGCCTCACTTCAGAAAAAGCTGTGTGAAACACACCTGGAGAAATGAACAGGTTGTTCCCATGGTAACATCCAGGATGACTTGCCCCAGGACGAGCTGCACTCTCCCAGACTTCCTGATCAGCAGTTTCCCAATTTGACCTTCAGTTAAATCAATCAGCGAGCAGGTATTCTCAGCATGCTTCAGTTCCTGCAGGACACACACACTGACTGGTAACAGAACAACTCAATTATCTGTACAGACATAATAATCTGTACAGGCCAAGAACAGCTTCGAGTGGCAGCAGCCCATGTAGATATAATTTGTATTTCTATTCCAGGGATAATTATGGGATGGGAGGGGGTACAACTCATTGGATTATAAAGTGATGGAATGCTCCTTTAAAATGTCCAATACCACATAATCATTCACTCCCAGGTATCCCTTATCCCCTTTATATAAATCAGCCTGTAACTCACACCCAGGTATCAACTATTCTATATATCAACCATCCAAACTCCTCGTTTAGATTCCAGCCCGCAACTCACTCCCGGGTACCTGTTATTCTATGTATGTATATACCCTTGTTCAAAAAAGGGTGTAAGGATAAACCCAGTAACTACAGGCCAGTCAGATTAACCTCGGTGGTGGGGAAATTTTTAGAAACGATAATCCGGGACAAAATTAACAATCACTTGGACAAGTGTGGATTAATTAAGGAAAGCCAGCACGGATTTGTTAAAGGCAAATGGTGTTGAACTAACTTGATTGAGTTTTTTGATGAGGGCAATGCGGTTGATGCGGCGTAGATAGACTTCCAAAAGGTTTTTGATAAAGTGCCGCATAATAAGTTCATCAGCAATATTGAAGCCCACGGAATAAAAGGGGCAGTGGCAGCATGGATACAAAATTGGCTAAGTGACGGGAAAGAGAGTAGTGGTGAACGGTTGTTTTTCAAACTGGAGGGAGGTGTACAGTGGTGTTCCCCACGGGTCAGTACAAGGACCACTACTTGTCTTGGACTTGGGAGTACAGGGCACAATTTCAAAATTTACAGATGACACAAAACTTGGAAGGGTAGTGAACAGTGAGGAGGATAGTGATCGACATCTAGAGGATATAGTCAGGCTGGGCGGACACGTGGCAGATGAAATTTAACGCAGAGAAGTGTGAAGTGATGCATTTCGGTAGGAAGAATGAGGAGAGGCAATATAAACTAAATGGTACAATTCTAAAGGGGATGCAGGAACAGAGAGACCTGGGGGTATACGTGCACAGGTTGTTGAAGGTGGCAGGGCAGGTTGAGAAAGTGGTTAAAAAAGCATACGGGATCCTGAGCTTTATAAATAGAGGCATAGAGTACAAAAGCAAGGAGGTTATGATGAACCTTTATAACAGTGGTGCGGCCACAACCTGTAACTCAGTCCCAGGTATCCTAACACTTTGTACATTTATCACACAACTACGATTGGTATATTTCCAATCCTCAGTGCTAGGTGTTATGTCCATTTTTGGAAAAGTTTTATCAGTTGGAGATAACCACAGTGACCCCTACAGTATAACTGATGACTCCCCAATACAGACCTGACTCTTCTCCTGTTTCAGTAACACGGTCTGCCCATCCTCCGTCTGAACCTCAGCTTTTATGGGCTTCTCATCGCGGGTGGGTGCCTGGCCGGGTAACGTGTCAGGGAGCTGCAGAAACAGCAGCTCGTCATCCTTACACACACTCAGCTCCTGGAGCAGCTCGGCTACCGAAACATCCTTTGGCACGGTCGCAGTCTTCTTCACCACACTTGCTTTCTGTGGTACCCGAGTCTCTTTGGCAGCACCTTCATCTCCAGGTTCATCCTTAACTGAAAATATAGCAACAAACCCAAGTAACTACATAACGTAGATAAATACACACACAACAGAAAAAGCATGTACAAACCACTATGATTGAAAGAAATTATTTCTTCCAGTTTTCACCTTCCTCTCAAACGGTGCAAGCTACTCTTCAACAGTTCGTCCAAGGGGCCATTTATCATGAGCGAGTTTAGACAGTGAGTGCTGGTTATTACACTATGTGGTAGCACTCTCGCCTCTGAGTCAGAAGGTTGTGGGTTCAAGTCCCACTCCAGAGACTTAAGCACATAAGCTAGGCTGACACTCCAGTGCAGTAGTGAGGGAGTGCTGCGTCGGAGGTGCTGTCTTTCAGATGAGATGTTAAACCAAGGCCCCGTCTGCCCTCTCAGGTGGATGTAAAAGATCTCACAGCACCTATTCCAAGAAGAGCAGAGGAGTTCTCTCCAATGTCTTTGCCAATATTTATCCCTCCACCAACATCACTAAAACAGATGATCTGGTCATTGTCACATTGCTGTTTGTGGGATCTTGCTGGGTGCAAATTGGCTGCCGCATTTCCCACATTACAACAGTGACTACACTTCGAAAGTACTCAATGGCTGTAAAGCACTTTGAGATGTCCTGAGGTTGTCAAAGGTGCTATAGAAATGCAAGTTTTTCTTCTTTCTCTTTCTATGTGGGGGGAGGTTCACATCGCAGAGGAGCCTGACTGGATCTCCACCCAATATATGGGTCCCAGCACAGGTAACTGCAGTGACTCAGGAGAAGGTAAGCAGACAGATTTAACCCTTCACAGTCCAGTGATGCGGAGCACCCCAACTGCTGCTGGGCTTAATCAGCTAATCCAGCTCAGACTGGGAATGAATTTTAACCAAGACAATTATATTTTATGTTATATATCTCATACTAAAAAAATCTTGAATGTAGCATTCACCTACTGGAAATGTCACTCTTACTTATGTAACAATTTCCTCATCACATTTATTGCTAGCAGCCCTATTGTATGTATATACAACCATGTATCCTCCAACTCACTGTGAGCAATGCCACAGGACATCTACTACTTATTAAAAAATTAATGTCAGACTGATGCATGAATGACACCAATTGGTGAGCCCAGTCTGCAGGTTTGCTCCCTCACCCATTAAAACCACAATCAGTTGAAGTGCTGAAAATTACACTTTTCGTGACACAGTAAGTTTCAGGCAGGCAAAGATCATCGGTCCATCGAGCCCACCTATCCACAGTATCCCTTTGGTTCCCTTCCCCTTTATGTACGTGGAATCTTGCAACTGCTAAAAGACATTTGTCACATGGAGCAAAACCAGCCAGTGCACATTCCTTTTCTCAGCCAATACAAGTTATTGTGATGTCACAACATGCACACTAATTCTGATGATAAAACTATCTAACAACTCATTCACTTACATTACTATCAATTCCCCTTCCTTTCCATTGTGAATGACTCCCCCCACCCCCATTCGTAACAATAACTTGCCTTTAATGGTGTAAAACGTCCCATGGCACTTCACAGGAGCGTAAACAGACAAAAATTTTGCATCAAATTTCATAGTCAACGAATTGATACATCCACCACTACATAAACACGAAGGCATTCTATACAACACCATCTGAATGACTGCATTACATGGGAGCAGTGTACGGCAACCACTGTGGGTGGATCATCACATATATCGGATGTACAGCACAGAAACAGACCATTCGGCCCAACAGGTCCATGCCAGTATTTATGCTCCACACGAGCTGATCAACAATAAGATAAATCATTTGGTCGACTGCATGTACAAAATCAAACTGAGCCTAACAAGCTCTGCCAGTCAGTTCTGACCTCCAAATGGTTTTCCTCTCACAAACCACCCGTCCCTGCCCCAATGGCAGCCTGCGTTGCCACACGCACTCACACCTTTCACAGAAGAGAGGTCCACCTCCATCTTCTCCTCCTTGGCCTGCAGTTCAGGTTTCATCTCCTCGTCCTCCATCTCCTCCTTGAAAAGCCAGCCCGACTGTGCCAACGGAAGCTGGACTGGCATGTTCCGGGCGTCATTTTTCAGACCAGGGTCATCAATAAACTACATACACCCGACAAACACACAAAGAAAAACACTCAGTGGAATGGGTACAAATAATGTTTCGTTTCTGCGGACAAGAAATTAATAAATGAGCTCTGAATAGTTGAGGAAGAAAAACAATTCACAGTGTACAGCTGAGGAGATGGTCCGAGACTCAATTTCTGGTCTGTGCTGATCTCTATTTCGTATTGTCTGCAATTGTGACCAGCTTGCATTTTGTTCCTGAATCCAAGTTATTGATGTATTAGAAGCAGGAGTGGTCCCAACACTGAACCCTGGAGCATCCCACTTCGTTCTGCTCCTGCCCCCCCATCCCATACCGACATAACTCTAAGCTATCTCCTCTGAAAGGCACAGGCTCTTGCTGTGGTCTAGTGTCACAGGCACCCTTGCTGTATCTTGTCTAAGCGAAGGCCTAGATGGCGAGCTGAGCAAAGCCAATGGGGCACCTGAGCCAAGCCTAATCCTAGCCCTCAGCTGATGTCCACACATGCACATCCAGCAGGTGTCACTGGATAGCAATCATGATGGTGAAACTTAGCTAATTGGTGCCTTCTCCAGCACTGGGGCACTGAGGCCAACTGCTGAGCTTCTACTACCTCCAACGGAGGAGCTCAGCATAGACCAGGAACCAATCCTGGACCTTCCTGGTCTGTACGGTTCAGCTACTGCTAACAGGGCAATCACACTTAGTTTCTTTTACATAAACCTTCCATCCTATCCCCCACGTCCTGCCTCAGCATTTATTACATGGAATTTACTGCACAGAAAGAGCCCATTCGGCCCAATAGGTCCATGTCGGTGTTTATGCTCCACACGAGCCTCCTCCCAACCTTCTTCATCTCACCCTATCAGCATGTCCTTCTATTCCTTTCTCCCTCGTGTTTATCTAGCTTCCCCTTAAATGCATCTATACTATTGCTCCTTGTGGTAGGTCTAAGTTGAAGACTTTTACACAATCCCCACCAATGCCACTGGAAAGCATTCCACGAATCCCATAGCCGCTGCTTACATCATCCCGGTCCAGCATGCGGAGAATCTGTTTGGTCTCCTCCTCCGACTCCCGCTTTTCTTTCTTTATGTTAATAATCGGGGACGTTCCAAACTCCTTCATGTCCACGGAGGAATCCCAGCCAGCTGTGAAGCACAGGTGAATGTCAGGTGTATAAAAAGTAACGCTAGAAAAGTTGGACAATTGATAACCAGGAACAAGTGCACGACATTAACACCCTGTAATAATTTAACTGTCTTTAGCACGGTTTGTTCGAGGATGGGGGTGGGCTCGTAGTGTTGATAGTGAGCTCCCTTTGGTACCACCTTGCTATCTCTGGCCACAAATGCTGACAATTAACTGTTCCCAGACCTCCCCAAATGTCATCCCAAAATCAGCCAGTGGGGTGGGTGGGGGAACACAAAATCTGAATGGTGACGCTTCCCTGGAATGTTCTGTCCCTTCCATGGGGAAACTCCTGGCTTCACATAGCAGTATGATTGTACAGGATTACTGGGTAAACCCACATGTTCCTGCTCCACAGCACACACGTACAGCTGTTTCTTCAACAATGCTCTCCTAATCATGAATTCAAGTCAAAACCATTCTCGCAAAACTGATCAATGATGGAATCTTAACCTGAATGTTTCCTTTAACAACAATCCTTAAAGATCCAGATAACAGTCCGCAAATGTTGACAAGTACAAATAAACAAAATGGTATAACTTGGTGTATTATCAGGCCAAAACAGAAACTATGAATGGGATGTTTTAAAGGACAAAGATAAGTGAAGAGGCAAAGGGGAGAATGAACATGAATGCTCAGTCCCACAGAGTGGGAGGGCGATTTGATTCCGCACTCGGTTAAGTTCCATTCCTGAGCACCTCAGCCTGGGAGGTGCAGGTTTAAAGCTGGGCATCTTCCTATGGATGGAGGAGAAATAAACCAGTGGCCATATTCTGACTGGGTGGCAGCTTCAGCCTCCTAGAAGCCATCCATTGGTCACACAGTAGAGGAGACCTGGGGAGCAGCTTGCCTGTCCTTTTGGCACCAGACACAAGAAAAAAAAATCCAGACCCACCAAAAAACAAACAACATGTGAAATTAAAATTCAAGTCAGATGAGTATTAAACACTTGACACATTCAATGATGCCCAACACCCAGCCTTCCCCATCTGGTGCCAAATCCACACCATACCAGCCTCCATTTTTATTGTATCCACAAGGGCGAAGCAAGTTGATGCTATTCTATTTGGATTCCATGGAAAGGATCTGGTACATGCTTGGACACAATGCCAGATCTAGCAGAGCCCCGTGCAAAACATGCACAGATACAAGCTAACATGCAGTCTCTTTATACATTCAGTATTTTATTGCAGCCTACAGTGTGCTACGGTGCAGAAACACAAAGAAATGAAGGCAAACATAAGTGGAAAAGTCATGAGAACATAAGGCATAAAGATTTGCGGACTCCCCATGTATTTCTCACCCCTTTTCTTCATCATTTCAGCTGGTCCCTGCTCAAAGATGGAGTGGGACTGAATTGTCTCTGGTCTGCCTCTTCCCCGCCCCCGTGCATCTCTTTGACGATCTCTGTCTCGCTCTTTCTTCTCTTTTCTCTGAGATGCATCTACCTCCTTTGGTCTGTCAGAGAAGAAAAAACTTTTACAAAGATACAAATAAACTCCCTCTTAGTCAGCAATTCAAAATCAAAAGCAGGTCTTTAGCTTGAAAGAAGATCATGTCAGTGAGTTGGTTAGCAAGATGTGATCAATCATCTTCAGCATCCACTATCCTGTGGACTTGGGATGTGTGCGTCGGTCTTTCATGTGATACCAACACATCACTGGTGGAGAAGAGGAGCAAGCAGGAGGAAATTCAGAAACTAGCTAGCTAAAAGCATCCAACATATACAGATGAGACAAGGTGGTCTGACAGAATCTCACCCAGACGTTAATTCCAAATATCCATGTTCTCACTGGGCTTATTTCCAGCTGTGGTAGCAGTACATTGTAAGAAAAGTTTCACTGAAGTCAACATGCTTCCTGAGCAATGCTCTTATTTCATCCCTTCAATCCGCACCCACCTCCAGTGACAGCCCTGTTCCCACCAGTCTCATCCAGCTCAAAGTGCTCTCTCCGCACACAGTTCACGTTTGGAAAGGCATGATCTAGAATTATACCACTGGGTGCTCCTATTCTGGCCTCTTGTGCATCCCCGATTTTAAATCGCTCCACCATTGGCGGCCGTACCTTCAGCTGCCTAGACCCTAAGCTCTGGAATTCCCTCCCTAAACCGTTCCGCCTCTCCCTTCTCCTTAAAACCTACCACTTTGACCAAGCTTTTGGTCACCTGTCCTAATATCTCCTTATGTGGATTGTGTCAAAATCTGTTTGATAATCGCTCCTGTGAAGCGCCTCGGGACATTTTACTACGTTAAAGACGCTGTATAAACGCAAGTTGTTGTTGCTTTTCACACTCCAAGTGGACACAGTTGAAAATCTCACACACCCAGCATTACACTGTGCCAGAAAACAAGTTATTATAATGACTGAAGTGCAGAAGTTTCATGTTTATACATTTACAACAATAAAAAGATAAGAGAGGCACTGTCAGACACAAGAGATTCTCCACAGTCTGCTTACACAGATGGAGTCAATACCTCATTGCTATTCCTCCTGTGAATTAGGAGCCTGAACTGCACTCTCTCTCATCTTTAATATACATTTCTTTCCAATCATTTCAAAACGTGGAAAAGAGTCTTCTTCGAGAATCTCACTGGCAATGAATGGTGCTGAAACCTTCACAGAACAGTACAAGAACCAAAAGTGGACACTGAAATGATTGAATTCAAATGTGCAATGATTTATAACCTTCATTGGCCCCTTCAGGGTAAGGACTCCCTCAGGAAAGGGATAAGCAGCTGAGTTAACCCATGTACCTTAGTAGGCAATTAGACATCTATCCTCCCAGATGGGGGCTGATGAATGGGAGTGGCAGAGGTAACTCAAAAAGGGAAAGAACTTCAGTTAAGGGGTAAAAAGGACAATTAAACAACATTGTATCTCCCTTTCCATTTACTATACATCACTCTCAGCCAAACTACTCCCAGGCCTCGGCTGATGTATCTCTTAACTGGCTGTAAAGAACTTTTTCAGTGTTTGTTTTTGGGTTTTGGGCAATGCTAGCAAGGCTGCATTTATTGCCCATCCCAGAGTGGGTTGCTAGGGTGCTTCAGAGGGCGTTAAGAGAATAAGAGGAGTGTGGAGTAGATCGGGGAGGAGCAGCACGCTCCCTTTCCCTGAAGCACAATAGAAACCAGTCATAAATTATTGAATTCTATTTCACAATTTGCCACGGTGGGATTTGAAGTCACAACCTCTGGGTTGCTGGTCCAGTATTATAACCACTGGACTACTGCACCCGGTATGGTGAGTCCAGAACAACAGGGCATAAACATAAGATAGCCACAAACAAATCAAATAAAGAATTGGAACTCACTGCCACAGAGAGATTGAAACAGATAGTATTAAGGGAAGGTTTGATGCAAACTAGAGGGTGAAGGGAATAGAGGGTTATGGAGGCAGGGTTAGAAGAGGTTATTAGAGTGGGAGGAGGCTGGTGTGGAGTATAAACACTGGTGTATGTGTGGACCAGTTGGATCGAATGGCCTGTTTCTGTGCTGTAGATTCTACGTAATTCTATGTAATATGGACAACCACTTGTCCACCAAGGAAGAGAGGCACAAGAAGGCATCTCGATCCTTGTAAGGGATGTACGAGAGTGGCTCATTCCCCATCCCTGTAAGGAAGCTTTCAGCCTCTGCTCGTAACTCCCTAGAGACATGTATGAGAGAAGGTACTCAGCAAGTGGAGGCCAAGTGCACTGATCCACATCCACCTCTCTGCACTTGATATCCCAATTTTATTCAGTGATTCACCCAGCTGATAACTTGTAATTACCACAAAATGGAATACCAAAACCAAAACTGTCACAAATTCCTCGTAGCAAAAAAATACTCACTCTTCCTTAACCTTCCTGCTGATGATGTTAGGAGTGAAAGTTTTCTGCAAGAGAGGACATCACTTGTTACTCACAGTTCACATCAACTAGTGTTTGATTTCTGTTTTTTTTGCAGTTGTTATTCTCTGGTCATTTCAGTGGCCTTTAAAGAGTTAGAGAGAACTTGTTTAATCTTAAAATGCAGGAAACCCTTGTTGAACCAAATCCCAGTCAATTCCATAAATGGGCTCATTCAAGCTAAATCCTGGACCCAATTGTTCTTATTACTATTCAGCTCAAAAAATTAGACATTCCACTGCCTAAACTCATTTGCAAACTGAAGTTGTCAGACTATTGAACTACGTACGGCATTACAGCCGAGCCCACTCCTGTCCTCACGAGACTTCCACAGCCCCATCACTGGATCGCAATCAGAAGTGAAAACCCTGAGTGGTTTGTCCACTTCCTAGCCCAGGAGTACGGAGCAATCCACTGCTGACTCAGCCAGCTCTGGACAGACTAGGGGTTAAAATTGGGGCCTTCTGGTCTTAGTGTACTACACCTGGTGGTGCATTTACCCACTATGCCATTGGGGAAATGTATGTTTTCTTAAAAACAAGGGTAGCCAGTCATCTGCTAACCCAGCAGCCCTACCTCCAGTTGAGGTACAGGGCGTCACTGTACCACACTGCCTAGATGTGACCAGGTTGCATCAGTTGCAGTTCCATTAGCCATGCCAAATTATAAATGACAGTCCAGATGGAGTAAGGAGGAACACCATGTCGCTTGTCAACTTTTAGAAATGTATTTTTGTATAAATTTCACATGGCAGATTGTTACTGGCTGCAATTGTCAGCAATTCTCCTGCCAACTGAAATTGAAGTGAACCATTCCTTTACAGAAACCAAAATAGGAGATTTGGTGGGCCAGAGAAAGCAACATTATCAATGTCAACAATCCTTCGAGAAAATTCACGTAAAAAAAGTGAATGCCAAACTCCACAATGGACAGGCACAGTGCAGCTTACTGAACAGGTGTGCTACCTACGGTACATTACCAGTTTGACTCCTCTCATCTTTTTAGATTATAAAACATGCTGATGATTCCAAGGTGAGATAAACAACATTCAAAAGACATCTGGGCCAATGAATTTTGCCGACATAACAGTCAACTCACTTCCTAATGCGAAACAAGAAGTTTTAACAACAGGATAAGGCTCTATACAAATCATTTATTTTAATGTAGATATATGTTTTAAGTTTGAAGTGTAGTCACTGTTGTAATGTAGGAAATGCGGTAGCAAATTTCTGTACAGCAAGGTCCCACAACAGCTGTGAATTAAATGACCAGATACTCTGTTTTAGGTGTTGAGGCACAAATATTGGCCAGGACACCGGGGAAAACTCTCGCTCTTTTTCAAAATAGAGCCATGGGATCTTTTGCATCCATCTGAGAGTGCAGATAGGGCCTTGGTTTAAAGATGGCACCTCTGACAGTGCAGCACTCCCTCAGTACTGCACTGAAGTGTCAGCCTGAATTATGTGCTCAAGTCTCTGGAGTGGGACTTGAACCCATGACCTTTTGACTCAGAGGCAGGAGTGCTACCCACTGAGCCACGGCTGACACTTATTAAAAACTTACTGCACTGTATAAAGAGGTAGAACTTTCACAAGTCTCCACAAAGAAGCTTTTGGGGTGTTGCAGCATGGCACAAGCACTCAGCAGCATTACACTTCATCAATCACTGTCCAGCTCTCCCCTAGACCTTGCTTCATGTATTAGGCTCAGTCCAGTAAGCACTACTGATTTCCAATAATAGAAACGGACTGAGTGCCGGAAACCTGAAATAAAAACAGAAAATGCTGCAAATGCATAATAGATCAGTCAGCATCTGAAAGAGAAAATGGGTTACATGCAAAACGCAAATCTCTTTTCTCTTCACAGAGGCTGACTGACCCGCTTTGTAATCCCGTTTTCTATTTTTATTCCAGAAATCAGTGTCCTCCACCAAAGTCCTGCAACTGGGGTCCCACATTAACACCAAAAAAACGGGCAGATCTGCTCTCGACCCAAACACTCATTCAATGCCACTGACCTTTTTCATTCCTCCCAATGTTAGATCCCGCGAGCGAATGGAAGGCAGGCGGCCTGGAGTAACAGTGGCAGAACTCCGTCGACCTGGCAGACCCCTGCCTGCCGTAACGGCAGCTCTGATACCGCTGGGGTTGCCAGGGTCTCCACTGGGTGCTCTCTCAGACATCGCAGCTCAAGCAATCTGCACAATAAAGGAACGAGTTAGTACAGTTCCAAAAACCATAACAATCAGGAAACCGAATGAGTAAAGTTAAAACCATACAGTACCCTCCAAAATCACAGCCTTTAAAACTAACAAAGCTGCTCTCTGATGGTTACAGGAGAGTATCCAAGTTTTTGGTCTTCATGGGACACAATAGGTGCATATCGGGGGGCCACAGATAGTTTAAAGATTACATGCCATTAATTTGTATACATCTCAAAGTCATAGACACTGACAGGTCTTAGTTTTCTGATTTATAGGAACATAGGAACAGGAGTAGGCCATTCAGCCCCTCGTGCCTGCTCCGCCATTTGATAAGATCATGGCTGATCTGTGATCTAACTCCATATACCTGCCTTTGGCCCATATCCCTTAATACCTTTGGTTGCCAAAAAGCTATCTATCTCACATTTAAATTTAGCAATTGAGCTAGTATCAATTGCCGTTTGCGGAAGAGAGTTCCAAACTTCGACTACCCTTTGTGTGTAGAAATGTTTTCTAATCTTGCTCCTGAAAGGTCTGGCTCTAATTTTTAGACTGTGACCCCTACTCCTAGAATCCCCAACCAGCGGAAATAGTTTCTCTCTATCCACCCTATCTGTTCCCCTTAATATCTTATAAACTTCGATCAGATCAGCCCTTAACCTTCTAAACTCCAGAGAATACAACTCCAATTTGTGTAATCTCTCCTCGTAACTTAACCCTTGAAGTCCGGGTATCATTCTAGTAAACCTACGCTGCACTCCCTCCAAGGCCAATATGACCTTCCGAAGGTGCGGTGCCCAGAACTGCTCACAGTACTCCAGGTGCGGTCTAACCAGGGTTTTGTGCAGCTTAACTTCTGCCCCCTTGTACTCTCAGATATAAAGGCCAGCATTCCATTAGCCTTGTTGATTATTTTCTGCACCTGTTCATGACACTTCAATGATCTATGTACCTGAACCCCTAAGTCCCTTTGGACATCCACTGTTTTTAACTTTTTACCATTTAGAAAGTACCCTGTTCTATCCTTTTTTGATCCAAAGTGGATGACCTCACATTTGTCCACAATGAATTCCATTTGCCACAGTTTTGCCCATTCACCTAATCTATCAATATCCCTTTGTAATTTTATGTTTTCATCTACACTGCTTACAATGCCACCAATCTTTGTGTCATCGGCAAACTTAGATATGAGACTTTCTAAGTCGTTAATAAATATTGTGAATAATTGAGGCCCCAAGACAGATCCCTGCGGGATTCCACTAGTCACATCCTGCCAATGTGAGTACCTTCCCATTATCCCTACCCTCTGTTGCCTTTCACTCAGCCAACTTCCTAACCAAGTCCGTACTCTTCCCTCGATTTCATGGGCTTCTATCTTAGCTAACAGTCTCTTATGTGGGGCCTTATCAAATGCCTTCTGGAAGTCCATATAAATAACATCCATTGACATTCCCCTGTCCACTACTTTAGTCGCCTCTTCAAAAAATTCAATCAGGTTTGTCAGGCACGACCTACCTTTCACAAATCCATGCTGGCTCTCTCTGATTAACTGGAAATTCTCGAGATGTTCAGTCACCCTATCCTTAATTATAGACTCCAGCATTTTCCCCACAACAGATGTTAGGCTAACTGGTCTATAATTCCCAGGTTTCCCTCTCTCTCCTTTCTTAAAAAGCAGAGTGACATGTGCAATTTTCCAATCTAGAGGGACAGTTCCTGAATCTAGAGAACTTTGAAAGATTATAGTTAGGGCATCTGCAATGTGCTCACCTACTTCCTTTAAAACCCTGGGATGGAAACCATCTGGTCCTGGGGATTTGTCACTCTTTAGTGCTATTATTTTCTTAATTACTGTTGCTTTACTTATGTTAATTTTATCGAGTCCCTGTCCCCAATTCAATATTAGTTTTCTTGGGATTTCCTGCACGCTATCCTCTTTTTCGACTGTAAATACTGACGCAAAGTAATTGTTCAACATGTCCGCCATTTCCCCATTGTCAATGACAATATCCCCACTTTCAGTTTTTAAGGGGCCAACACTGCTCCTGACCACCCTCTTTTCCCTAATGTAACTATAAAAGTTCTTTGTATTGGTTTTGATATCCCTTGCAAGTTTCTTTTCATACTCTCTTTTTGTAACTCTTACTATCTGTTTTGTGACCCTTTGTTGATCTTTGTATCTTTCCCATTCGCCAGGATCTGCGCCATTTTTTGCCTTTTTGTATGCCCTTGCCTTATGTCTTATACTGTCCTTTACCTCTTGATTTTTTTCACCAAAGAGACCACAGTGTTAAGAACAGCCCTTGCTAAAGCCCAGGCCCACAAAATTCAAGTATAGACACAACTAGGAACAGCTTGCCTGAACTTACATCGATTTACATCGAAACTACAGAACAGAAACAGGCCATTCGGCCCAACTGATCCATGCCACTGTTTATGCTCCACACGAGCCTCCTCCCACCCTACTTCATCTCAATGCATCTATGCAATTTGCCTCAATTACTCCTTGTGGTAACGTGTTCCACATTCTGACCACTCTTTGGGTAAAGAAGTTTCTCCCGAATTCCCTATTGGATTTATTAGCGACTATTTTATATTTATGACCTCTAGTTTTGGACTCCCCCACAAGTGGATACATCTTCTCTACATCTACCCTATCAATCCCTATCATTATCTTAAAGACCTCTACTAGACCCCTCAGCCTTCTCCTTTCTAGAGAAAAGAGCTCCAGCCTGTTCAGCCTTTCCTGATGAAGGATATCCTCTCAGTTCTGGTATCATCCTTGTGAACATTTTTTGTAGCCTCTCTAATGCCTCGATATCCTTTCTATAATATGGAGACCAGAAGAGTTCACAATACTCCATTTTTAACATAACTTTTTTGTTTTTCAATTCTCTCCCTCTAGAAATGAACCCTAGTGCTTGATTTGCCTTTTTTATGACCTTATTTACCTGCATTGCTACTTTGTGATTTGTGTATCTGTACACCTAGATCCCTTTGCTCCTTTATCCCGTTTAGACTCTTATTATCCAAGATGTATGTGGCCTCCTTATTCTTCCTGCCAAAATGCACCATCTCACTCATATTTATATTGAAATTCATTTGCCAATTACATGCCCATTCTGCAAGTTTTTTCATGTCCTCTTGCATTTTGACACATTCTTCCTTTGTACTAACTACACCACCCCAATTTGGTGTCGTCCGCAAATGTTTAAATTGTCCGATTCCCAAGTCCAAATCGTTGATGTAATTTGTGAGCAGTGGTCCCAGCACTGATCCCTGTGGAACACCACTTCCCACCTTTTGCCAGTCTGAGTAGCTACCCTTAACCCCGATTCTCTGCTTACTGTTTTGTAGCCAGCTTGCTATCTATTCTGCCACCTGTCCCCTGACTCTAGATGCTCTGACCTTCGACAGGAGTCTACAATGTGATACCTTATCGAAGGCCAAGGCCTTTTGAAAATCCAAATATATTCCATCTACTGCATTACTCTTGTCTAATTTTTTTGTTACTTCTTCAAAGAATTCAATAAGGTTGGTCAAGCATGACTTTCCCTTCTGAAATCTGTGCTGACTATTCTTTATTATATTTTCATTCTCTGGATGTCTTTATATTGAGTAAAGATTCCATTATTTTTCCTACCACCGACCTTAAACTAACTGATCTATAGTTGCTGGACTTGTTCTATCTCCCTTTTTAAATATAATAACATTAGCTGTCCGCCAGTCCTCTGGCACTATTCCCATTTCTAGTGAATTATTATATATGTGTCATAGTGCCTCTGCTATCTTCTCCCTAACTTCTTTTAATATTCGCAGATGCAATCCATCCAGTCCAAAGGTCTTAGCCTCCCTAAATTAGATTAGTTTTTTAATTATCTCCCCCCTTTCTATCTTAAATGTCTTTATATCTTTTTCGACCTCTTCTTCTAATGTCCTGCCCACCTTGTTAGTCTCCCTGGTAAATACGGGGGCAAAGTAACTATTCAATATTTCTGCCATTTCGCTGTCGTTACCTGTGAGTTTATCTTGTGCATCCCTTAGTGGCCCTATCCTTATCCTGATTTTTCTTTTGTTATTTATGTGTCTGTAGAATACTTTACTATTTCTTTTTATATTCCTCGATAATTTAATCTCGTCGTTCCTCTTTGCTTTCCTAATTGTTTTTTTGAGTTCTTTCCTAACCTCTTCATATTCCCTTTTGTCATCCTCTCCTTTGTTGTCTATTTACTTAGTGTATGCCTTTTTCTTTTGTTTCAATTTTACCCTTACCTCTTTATTGAACTATGGGATTTCATTATTGGCTAGTTTGTTCTTGCTTTTCAGAGGAATATATTTCTCCTGAACTCTATTGATCGCCGTTTTGAATATTATCAACTGCTGTTCTATTTCCTTGTCTGTCAATTTTTTTTTCTAGTTTACTTTCCCTAGTTCCACTCTCATCCCCTTTCCAGCTTCAAGGGTTGCATGTAGTTCTTGAGGGTTGGACACCCTGGCTTAGAGGGTAGAAAGCACTATACAGTGTAGCACACAATTGGAAGGAGCCAGCTTCAATCTGCACTCAGTTAGTTGATCTCATGGTATATGCAGGAGAGGTTGTGACACAACCCACAACACAACTGAATGATCCCATCAGAAATCACATCTGAATGCTGTAAATGACTGTAATTTATAATAACTCCACAGAAACAAATATGATAACATCTGTGCAAGGATTTTAAAGAAAGATATTCTAAGCTGATCAAAGAACCAAACCTGCTTAAAACTCCCCCAGTGACACAAACACACAAGGTCGTACCTTCTGTTATGGCCCAAAACAAACAGATCAATAACAAGTTCCAGGGAGGGTAGTTGAGGCCAGGACAATGGGCTCATTCAAGAAACAGCTGGATGCTGTAATGGGGAGATGGTACTGTTGATATCCTGGAAGAATGAGATCAAATATTTATAAGTGACTTGGATGAAGGAATCGAGAGCCCTATATCTAAGCTAAGTGGCACAGTAAATAGTGTAGATGGGAGCAGAAAATTGCAAGGGGACATTGACAGATTAAGCGAGTGGACAAAACTGTGTCATCCTCTTTGAACCTAAGAAAGACAGATCAGAGTATTTCTAAATGGTGAGAAGCTAGGAACTATGGATGAGTAGAGAGATTATGGGGTAGAAATCACTAAAAGCTGGTGAACTGATACAAAAACTAATTTAAAAGGCTAATGGAATGTTGGCATTCATCTCAAGAGGGCTGGAAGACAAAAGAAGTGGAACTCATGTTATAGCTGTACAGAGCTCTGGAGACTGCATTCAGTTCTGGGCACCGCACCCCAGAAAGGATATATTGCCTTTGGAGGGGGTGCAGCGAGGATTCACCTGAACGATACCGGGGCTAAAAGGGTTAAATTATGAGGACAGGTTGCATAGACAAGGCTTGTATTCCCTTGAATATAGAAGATTAAGGGGTGATCTAATTGAGGTGTTTAAGATGATGAAAGGATTTGATTGGGTAGATAGAGAAACTATTTCCTCTGGTGGGAGAGTCCAGGACAGGGGGCATGAATTAGAGCTCGGCCGTTCAGGGGTGATGTCAGGAAACACTTCTTCACACAAAGGGGAGTGGAAATCTGGAACTCTCTCTCTCCCAAAAAGCTGTTGAGGCTGGGTTAATTGAAAATTTCAAAACTAAGATTGATAGATTTTTGTTAGGCAAGAGTATTAAGGGTTACAGAATGAAGGCAGGTAAATGGAATTAAGATACAGATCCTGTACCTAAATGGGCCGAAGATCTTCACCATTTGAATCTATCCTGTGCATTGCGTGGAGTGCGTTTCTTTTATGCTCTATACTGTCTTTCCAAATGTAGGCCAGTCGCTGCCGTGTAGGTTCCAGACAGACAGAATCTGTTACACTGCCCCTTACCCAGAATGTAAGGAATCTTACAACACCAGGTTATAGTCCAACAGTTTTATTTGAAAATCACAAGCTTTCGGAGCTTTCCTTCTTCGTCAGGTGTGAAGGTTTCCATAAAAGCACCGCATATATAGTCACAGAACAATGCCTGGTGATTACAGATAATGTTTCCAACTGCCCGTTATCACACCTCTGCATGGATGGTGTTCAGACAGGGGAACATTACACACAAGACCACTGAATACGCAAGCGGTCAGATTACAAAGACAGAGAGACAAAGAATGGCCAGTTGTATTAAAAACAAATATCTTTTTTTTTCCCCTGGTAGGGTTATATGTAGCGTGACATGAATCCAAGACATGAGGCCGTCCTCATGGGTGCGGATTGTGTATTCAGCGGTCTTGGGTGTAATGTTCCCCTGTCTGAACACCATCCATGCAGAGGTGTGATAACGGGCAGTTGGAAAGATTATCTGTAATCACCAGGCATTGTTCTGTGACTATATATGCGGTGCTTTTATGGAAACCTTCACACACCTGACGAAGGAGGAAAGCTCCGAAAGCTTGTGATTTTCAAATAAAGCTGTTGGACTATAACCTGGTGTTGTAAGATTCCTTACATTTGTCCACCCCAGTCCATCACCGGCATCTCCACATCATGCCTTCCCCAGAACACAGCTTCAGACAAGTTTGGTTACACAATGGGCGATCAAAAACAGGGGAGGCGATCAAAAATGGGGGCAAATGGAAATGGGGGCAAATGGAAATGGGGGTAAATGCACTGTTCCCAGCCACATGTATATTTAATAGAGCTGCTGCTGCGTGAATTGGTTTGGTGGTGCTTAATTTAATGTTTCATTTGCACATATTGGACGTTGTTTTCTAATACAGGTTGGGTGGATATCTCGCCCTTTATTACAATACTGACTTCTTCCCATGCCAGAATTTAACCGCAACCCCCTCAGGCTCCGGAACCCCCCCAGTTGCGCTGGGCCGCAGTTACCTGGAGACGGGCGCTAATCCTCGAGATTGATGCTAAACCCGCTCTGCCGAACTCTTCGCTGCGCTCTCGCTTTCCACGGGCTTTCCCCAACCGGATTATTTCCTCCTTTTTCCCGGCCTTACCGCGCCACCATCACACTCGCTCTCGACCGCTTTCTGCCCCGCTTCCAGTCGCCATCTTAGTGCGGGGCAAAAGAGCCTCCCGTCGAGTGAGCATGCGTGGCGGAGAGCCCCCTTTTGCCCTGCACTAAGATGGCGCCTGGAAGCGGGGCGGAAGTAATGAGAGAGTTGCTAATTTTATCACAGATGCCAGGACTCACATTGATAGTGGGATTCAGCCATGTGGCTTTAAAAATGTGACCCATGTTTGATGTCTGCCACACTTTTAGTTGCCAATGCTGTGGAGGTGCCGGTGATGGACTGGGGTGGACAAATGTAAGGAATCTTACAACACCAGGTTATAGTCCAACAGTTTTATTTGAAAATCACAAGCTTTCGGAGGCTTCCTCCTTCGTCAGGTGCACCGCGCACACTCACTTGACGAAGGAGAAAGCCTCCGAAAGCTTGTGATTTTCAAATAAAACTGTTGGACTATAACCTGGTGTTGTAAGATTCCTTACATTTGTACTCTTTTAGTTGCAGCTTTCTTACAGGTAAATGCAGCACCGTGGGCTTAAATGGGTTTGCAAACTGTGTCGCTCTGATAGGCCACAATCGTCACTCAGATCCTTATCATTCCCTTGGTGTTGACAACTCAGCCTCCACTGCAAACACATCTGTTAACGAGGAGGAGTGAATTTTAGGAATACGATTATGGGTAAAAACAGTAAGGCAACATAGGAACAGGAGTAGGCCATTCAGCCCCTCGTGCCTGCTCCGCCATTTGATAAGATCATGGCTGATCTGTGATCCAACTCCATATACCTGCCTTTGGCCCATATCCCTTAATATCTTTGTAAGGAGTCGTACAACACCAGGTTACAGGCCAACAGCTTTATTTGAAATCACCTGAAGAAGGAGCAAAGCTCCGAAAGCTTGTGATTTCAAATAAAGCTGTTGGACTATAACCTGGTGTTGTACGACTCCGTACATTTGTCCACCCCAGTCCATCACCGGCATCTCCACACCTTAATACCTTTGATTGCCAAAAAGCTATCTATCTCACATTTAAATTTAGCAATTGAGCTCATATCAATTGCCGTTTGCGGAAGAGAGTTCCAAACTTCTACCACCCTTTGTGTGTAGAAATGTTTTCTAATCTCACTCCTGAAAGGTCTGGCTCTAATTTTTAGACTGTGACCCCTACTCCTAGAATCCCCAACCAGCGGAAATAGTTTCTCTCTATCCACCCTATCCGTTCCCCTTAATATCTTATAAACTTCGATCAGATCACCCCGTAACCTTCTAAACTCTAGAGACTACAACCCCAATTTGTATAATCTCTCCTCGTAACTTAACCCTCGAAGTCCAGGTATCATTCTAGTAAACCTACGCTGCACTCCCTCCAAGGCCAATATGTCCTTCCGAAGGTGCGGTGCCCAGAACTGCTCACAGTACTCCAGGTGCGGTCTAACCAGGGTTTTGTATAGCTGCAGCATAACTTCTGCCCCCTTGTACTCGAGTCCTCGAGATATAAAGGCCAGCATTCCATTAGCCTTATTGATTATTTTCTGCACCTGTTCATGACACTTCAATGATCTATGTACCTGAACCCCGAAGTCCCTTTGGACATCCACTGTTTTTAACTTTTTACCATTTAGAAAGTACCCTGTTCTATCCTTTTTTGATCCAAACCTCACATTTGTCTACATTGAATTCCATCTGCCACAGTTTTGCCCATTCACCCAATCTATCAATATCGCTTTGTAATTTTATGTTTTCATCTACACTGCTTACAATGCCACCAATCTTTGTGTCATCGGCAAACTTAGATATGAGACTTTCTATGCCTTCATCTAAGTTGTTAATAAATATTGTGAATAATTGAGGCCCCAAGACAGATCCCTGCGAGACTCCACTAGTCACATCCTGCCAATGTGAGTACCTACCCATTATCCCTACTCTCTGTCGCTTTTCGCTCAGCCAACTTCCTAACCAAGTCCGTACTTTTCCCTCGATTCCATGGGCTTCTAACGTAGCTAACAGTCTCTTATGTGGGACTTTATCAAATTCCTTCTGGAAGTCCATATAAATAACATCCATTGACATCCCCCTGTCCACTACTTTCGTCACCTCTTCAAAAAATTCAATCAGGTTTGTCAGGCATGACCTACCTTTCACAAATCCATGCTGGCTCTCTCTGATTAACTGAAAAGTCTTGAGGTCTTCAGTCACCCTATCCTTAATTATAGACTCCAGCAATTTCCCCACAACAGATGTTAGGCTAACTGGTCTATAATTCCCTGGTTTCTCTCTCTCTCCAGTGTAAACCCATTAAAACATCAAAAGCCTGGAGAAGGTGCACAAAAGATTTACTAGGATGATACCAAAAATGAGTGGTTATACCTATCAGGAAAGATTAAATATGCTCGGGCTTTTTTCTCTACAAAAGAGAAGGCTAAGAAGTGACCATGATGTGGAGATGCCGGTGATGGACTGGGGTTGACAAATGTAAGGAATCTTACAACACCAGGTTATAGTCCAACTGTTTTATTTGAAAATCACAAGCTTTTGGAGGCTTTCTCCTTCGTCAGGTGACCAGATAGAGGTCTTTAAGATTATGAAGGGGTTTGATAGGATAGATGTAGAGAAGATGTTTCCACTTGCGAAGGAGACCAGAACTAGGGGTCATAAATATAACTATGTAACTATGACTCTCATGGAGGCTTTAGTAGGGGTCTCGGAGTGTTGCCCTCTGGTTGCTGTAGCTGTGACTGTTTTGTAAGTTCTCGGTCACAGTGAGCCGTGCCTCCACGTGGTCCGGCTGGAAACAACATAACATCG
Source organism: Heptranchias perlo (assembly GCF_035084215.1). Lineage (NCBI taxonomy): Eukaryota > Metazoa > Chordata > Chondrichthyes > Hexanchiformes > Hexanchidae > Heptranchias > Heptranchias perlo. Next base: position 51,750,959 of record NC_090344.1, on the reverse strand, counting down.
TTGGCTGAATGGGCTGCTCAAAGAACTTGCTCAACGGGAAATCTGCGTAGACCCGCGGAGGTAAGCGATTTCTCTCTTGACCTGTCCAGGCAAGAACCCAGGCAGATGCCTGGTGTGGAACCAAAAGTTGGGGGTAACGACTTGCCCTCAGCCGGTGTTTGTTTTAGTAAGTCCGGTTACAGTAGCAAGGTAGCTGTAGTCGTGCAGCTCTGCTGTTAAATCGCAACCCAACTAGCACTCATTTGGTGAAGTCTTCGTCTTACTGTAACTGTGATTGTCTTGTGTGTTCTCGGTCACAGTGAGTCATGTTCCCGCCAGCCTCCTTACGATATGTGGCTGTTGCAACTGCTCAAAGAATGCACGAAAGGTGATCTGACGGAGATCACACTCCCTCAGAAGGGGAACCTTCTAAAACAAAAATACGTGAGTTCACTCACGGCCGGATGGGTTTGGTACCAGGCAAAAAACCTCCCCGCCGATTGGTGGCAGCCAACCAAGGCGTAAAATACAAAAGCTGCACCACTAGACTGACTCCTGCAGTTCGAGCATCACAAACCTCTACCGAGACAGAGGGCGACAACCTGGCAAGATCACAAGTGCCCAGCTGTTAACCAAATCACGGAAGACTGGACTGTAACGGACTGTCAGTCAATTCCGAAGACCAGGGGACCGTGAAAGTAGTTCTCAGCCGGTGATGTCCAAGAGAGCTCCACAGAACCTCGTGGAAGGCGTTCCAAAACGAGAGTCGATACACCATTTAATCCCCAGTTCAGTGGGTATGGAAACCAGAATAGAAGCAACCCCGCTGGGGGTTCCCGAAACAAGAGACACTAATATTGAAATGACAAAGTTGATGGGTCAACTAAAGAGCCGCTAATCCAACTCTCTGTAAATACGTTACATGTTAAATCCATTGTTGTTATTGTACGTTGTCTGATGTGTGATAATTAGTAATAAAGTGCAACCATCAGATGATGATCATGGGTAACCGGCAAGCAATGCCGCTAACCAAACGACACTAGCTCAGTCACATCTCTCCGTTATGGTGGATTCCATGCCCGGTGAACTTGTTGGTAACATCTGTTTTCCCAGTGAGAGATCAACCCCTCCTCCCCACCTTAAGTACCTGTGATTCACTAGCAGCCGGCCCAACTTGGCTGTGGTGAAGCTGGATATTGCAACGTGGACGAGCCACGTAAAACCTCGAAATAGACACTCATTCAATGGGCACGATCCCACGAGTGTATCAAAATAGTCACTAATAGATCCAATAGGGAATTCAGGAGAAACTTCTTCACCCAGAGAGTGGTTAGAATGTGGAACTCACTACCACAAGGAATAGTTGAGGTGCCTCGCATAGATGCATTTAAGGGGAAGCTAGATAAACAAATGAGGGAGAAAGGAATAGAAGGATAGGTTGATAGGGTCAGATGAAGAAGGTGGGAGGAGGCTTGTGTGGAGCATAAACACCGGCAAGGACCTGTTGGGCCGAATGGCCTGTTTCTGTGTCGTACATTCTTTGTAATTCTTTGTAAAGCCCCTTTCTTCAGGCCTCAGCCAACGTTCGGTTCTATCCTTCCACTGACCCGTGCAATTCTTCATATACTGTATTGGTATATAGGCCCCTTTAGTTACAAATGTGGAAAATTACTTATGTGATACTCTTAGCACATATCATCATAAGCTGCAACCAAGCAACCACTTAGTATTGAGCTGCAATGCACCTCCAGTGTGAGATGATTGCCTTTGCTTCACTTTGCGTGGGCTTCTGAATGCTGACAGGCACTTATTACACTACTTAAAGCTGGAGACATTCAAACACATTTCCACAAGCATCAGCGGATAGATGGCCCAAACAAGCCCAACGACCTTCAAAGAAAATGGGAAAATAAGATGCAGTATTTTGACAGTCAAAGTAATCCTCTGCAGATTCAATGGGGACAGGGGAGGAAATGGAGAAGAATGAGCAATAAAAAACTGGCCTGTCAATATAGATCAAGAGATTGAGGTAAGAGAGGCAATAGGATCAGATTCCAGTTTTGATTTCCCATTTCCTGCAAGGAGTGGATAAACTGAGGGGTGAAAAGATGGATGAAAGCATGGATAAATGAACGACTGTTCATCTTATTGCCGTTTGTGGGACCTTGCTGTGTGCAACATGGCTGCTGTGTTCACCGACGTAATATGACTGGACTTCAAAGCAATTCCTTGTATGTGAAGTGCTTTGGGAGGTTTCTAAGACACATTAAAAATGATAAAGTTCTCTTATTATTCCTTTAGTTTGCTTTTGCAGCTCTAGTTATTTTTTACTCCTGGAGTTGTGAGTTAATGTACCTTTAAAATCAAATGCCCGGAATAGACACCGGATTATCTTAGCAATAAATTACTTACAGGGACTTTCAAAAAAGAGCCTACAATGCAAGTACCACTGGAAGAGGGGCTTCCAAACCAGGATACGATGAACAAGTATGAGGTGATACTTGTTTTGGGGTGTTGTTGATCCTTGGTGTAATATAATTTTCAGTTTGAGTAATGTTAATGTGGTTGAGGAAAGTTTCGACACCATGGCTGACCATCAGCTATATCAGGCCTGACTGCACAGGATTATTATCATTACCTGCTGTACCCCAGTCCGCTTCCCCAAGATTTCACACGAGGCAGCCCCTTTGCCCACTACAGCCAGTCCCCTCCAGTACTTCATCCCACTGCTATCCAGCTCAAAATACTCTTGTCAGCTACAGTCCATATTTGGAAGGGCAGAATCTAGAATCGTACTGCTGAGAGCTTTTCACAGTTCAAGTGGACACAGTGTGAAAATTTCACCCACCAGCATCACATTTTACTGAAATCCTGGTGACTGCACAGCATTTGTTCTATATGTGGAGTGATTCACAGATACCACGTAGCTGTCATAGAAATATTAACCTTTTCTTTTCCACCAATTTTCTCTCATGAAGGATTGGTCCTTTTCTCAGGGAGGGTTTCTCAGGCACTGGGTACCCTCCAGCACATCACCCAAGTGATGCCTAGACAGCGAGTGCAATGTCTTCAGCTCACATCATACACTGAAATTTTCTAGACCACAGCCACAGCAACTAGCTACATAGTTTATCACTGGTTGTAGTTTTATCATTGGCTGCTCCAATCTGTTACTCCTCACTATCACTTCTTGATCCATATTGCATTCATCAATCAGATTGTTTGCTCAGTATTGTGTTGGCCCCACTAGCTGCCACAATCCATCTTCAGCTCCTGACAATTTTCTCTTAACGCGTTCCCTTAATCACTGGACTATTTGGTGAGTATTTCTCATTTACTCAGTGCCTGCCACAATCTATAAATCATAAGCTCCTGGTTCAAGACGTTGGTCTATTTCTCTTCCATTCTCCTGCTGTTGGCCGAGTATTGTCCAGAGCAGTCAACATCAGCCACATCCTAGGAGTGAGATTTTCAGGTGGGAGTTGGGAGCAGTAAACCAGAGACTGCCACTCAACAGAAACGGAAACATGGTTAAAAGTGGCCAGCTCCATCCATCACAAATGGCAGGGGACAATTGATGGCAATGGATTCTTCTTTGCGCCTCTCAACTCTGTCTTCTATTCACTCTTTTCCTCTTTCTTTCCCACCTGACTGTGTCATTTGCAAGTGCTGTCTCTTCCTTTCCAATAAGCTAGGAATTACCAGCATGATCAAAAAATGTACGAGATCATAATCCCGAGGCAAGAAAGCAGGAGATTGCAACTTTGTGTGTGAATATCCCATCAAAGGCAGGAGCTTTGGTAGGGCAGCCTGTATACATGGAAGGGAGCTTCCCCTGATGAATAGTTCTACTGAAATCCTGAACTCATCTTTCAGAATGTTCTTACAATGTCATCAGAAATAGTGAACATAAAAAAACCTTCCTGCTGTGTTTACAATATCAGCAACACAAGAAACCAGAGAACTCGGGGGCATAGTCTCAGGATAAAGGATCGGGCATTTAAGACTGAGATGAGGAGGAATTTCTTCACACAGTGGGTTGTGAATCTTTGGAATTCTCTATCCCAGAGGGCTGTGGATGCTGAGTTGTTCAGTATATTCAAGGCTGAGATGGATATATTTTTGGACTCTAAGGGAATCAAGGGATATGGGGATCGGGCGGGAAAGTGGAGTTGAGGTTGAAGATCAGCCATGATCTGATTGAATGGCGGAGCAGGCTCGAGGGGCCATGTGGCCCACTCCTGCTCCTATTTCTTACGTTCTTAAATCTTCCCTCCCCTGAATCACATTAAAGAACTACACCAAGGCAAACCTTTTAGTCAAATTCTGATTGGAACACAAAGAAAAAATAAAGGAGCTTTCACATCAACAGACGTTTGGGAAAGGGGATGAAGAAAAAGCTGCAAGAGATTGAAAATTATTGAAGGCAACAGGAAGGTGGACAGATGGGTGGGAAGGGAGAGGTTGCTCGTTGTATCTACACTGAAGGTGAGTGGTTTGGTTTTCAATTCCTCTCTTTTTTTCTTTGCAGTCTTCTCCCAGAGGTGTTGAATATTCCTTCGGCACCTCCACCAAGTGGCCATTCTTGATGTGTGAACCTTCTAGCTATTTGACTATGTGAGGTGGGGGGGGCAACCAGACTTGCCTAGTAGAGAGAAATTCAGCCAGATCTCCTGCTGACTGCCCATGGACCCCAGCTGGAGACAACACATACGTGGACATCAGTTAGAAACCCCTTCAAGCTTGAGTCTCTGAGTATAGCTCCCCAGCACTTCTGTCATACAACAGTAGGCTGTGCCCTTTTCCAGTAGCTCCCAATAGTTAGCTTGCAAAATAGCACCCGTCCTTTATATAGTCGACTGCCCCTTCACATTCTGGGCTTTTGTGGTGCTTTTAATCATGTCACTCTTTCTCATGATATGTTTTCCAAATAATTCATAATGTTCAACTAATAGAGGAAAAAAGAAGAAATACAAATTAAGAGACTACCATCTGTTTCAAGGAGGCAGACAGGCTCAGAGGGGGAGCAATGCAACACAGGCAGAAGACTAACATAAACAGAGGCTGAGACTTTTTTCCCTGGAGAGTAGGAGGTTTAGGGGTGATCTTATAAAAGTCTATAAAATAATGAGGGGCATAGATAAGGTAGATAGTCAAAATCTTTTCCCAAAGGTAGGGGAGTCTATAACGAGGGGGCATAGATTTAAGGTGAGAGGGGAGAGATACAAAAGGGTCCAGAGGGGCAATTTTTTCACTCAAAGGGTGGTGAGTGTCTGGAACGAGCTGCCAGAGGCAGTAGTAGAGGCGGGTACAATTTTGTCTTTTAAAAAGCATTTGGACAGTTACATGGGTAAGATGGGTATAGAGGGATATGGGCCAAGTGCAGGCAATTGGGACTAGCTTAGTGGTATAAACTGGGCGACATGGACATGTTGGGCCGAAGGGCCTGTTTCCATGTTGTAAACTTCTATGATTCTATGATTCTAGGCAAGAGTGGAAGCTGGAATGGGATGGAAACTACATAGAATATACTGCCCAACAGGTCCATGCTGGTGTTTATGCCTCCTCCCTCCCTTCTTCATCTAACCCTATCAGCATATCCTTCTATTCCTTTCTCCCTCAAGTATTTTTCTAGCGTCCCCTTAAATGCATCAATGCTATTTGCCCCAACTACTTCTTTGAACATAAGAACATAAGAAATAGGAGCAGGAGTAGGTCATACGGCCCCTCGAGCCTGTTCTGCCATTCAATCAGATCATGGCTAATCTTCGACCTCAACTCCACTTTCCTGCCCGATCCCCATATCCCTTGATTCCCCTAGAGTCCAAAAATCTATCTATCCATCTCAGCCTTGAATATACTCAACAACTCAGCATCCACAGCCCTCTGGGGTAGAGAATTCCAAAGATTCATAACCCTCTGAATGAAGAAATTCCTCCTCATCTCAGTCTTTAATGGCCGACCCCTTATCCTGAGACTATGCCCCCTAGTTCTAGACTCTCCAGCCATGGGAAACAACCTCTCAGCATCTACCCTGTCAAGCCCCCTCAGAATCTTGTATGTTTCAAGAGATCACCTCTCATTCTTCTAAACTCCTGAGAGTATAGGCCCATTCTACTCAACCTCTCTTCATTGGACAACCCTCTCATCCCAGGAATCAATTTAGTGAACCTTTGTTGCACCGCCTCTAAGGCAAGTATATCCTTCCTTAGATAAGAAGACCAAAACTCTACACAGTACTCCAGGGGGCATAATCTTAGAATAAGGGGCTGCTCTTTCAAAACTGAGATGAGGAGAAACTTCTTCACTCAGAGGGTGGTAGGTCTGTGGAATTTGCTGCCCCAGGAAGCTGTGGAAGCTACATCATTAGATAAATTTAAAACAGAAATAGACAGTTTCCTAGAAGTAAAGGGAATTAGGGGTTATGGGGAGCGGGCAGGAAATTGGACATGAAGCTGAGTTCGGATCGGTCAATGCCCTGTGGGTGGCGGAGAGGGCCCAGGGGCTATGTGGCCGGGTCCTGCTCCGACTTCTTGTGTTCTTTAGATTTGTGGTTGGGATCAGATCAGCCATGATCTTATTGAATGGCGGAGCAGGCTCGAGGGGCCGATTGGCCTACTCCTGCTCCAATTTCTTATGTTCTTATGTTCTTATGTTCCAGGTGAGGTCTCACCAAAGCCCTGTACAACTGTAGTAAAACTAAGACTTTGGTAGCGAGTTCCACATTCTAACCACTATCTGAGTAAAGAAGTTTCTTCTGAATTCCCTATTGGATTTATTAGTGATTATTTTATATTTATGTCCCCTAGTTCTGGTCTGGCCCTCAAGTGGAAACATCTTCTCTACATCGACCCTATCAAACCCTTTCATAATCTTAAAAACCTCTATCAGGTTACACCTCAGTCTTCTCTTTTCTAGAGAAAAGAGCCCCAGCCTGCTCAATCATTCCTGACAGGTATAACCTCTCTGTTCTGAAATCATCCTAGTAAATCTTCTTTGCACCTTTTCCAGTGCCTCTTTTTATAATATGGAGACCAGAATTGTTCACAGTACTCTGTGATCTAACTAAGGTCCTATACAAGTTCAGCATAACTTCTCTGCTTTTCAATTCTATCCCTCCAGAAATGAACCCGAGTGCTTTGTTTGATTTTTTATAATGGCCTTATTAACCTGCGTCACTACTTTTAGTGATTTGTGTATCCCTCTGCACCTGTTACCAAATTAGACTCTTATTATCGGTGCAGTACATGGCCCCCTTATTCTTCCTACTAAAATGTAATACCTCACACTTACCTATATTGAAATTCATTTGTCAGTTACACACGCCCATTCTGCAAGTTTATCAATGTCTTCCTGTATTTTGTCACAATCCTCCTCAGTATTAATTAGACCCCCCAATTTGGTGTCGTCCGCAAATTTTGAAATTGTACTTCTGGTTCCCAAGTCCATTTAAGAATGGTGTTGGCTATGCTTTTATGCTTCACCAAAAGATGTCCCCCCCGCCCCCATGTTAAATATTAGGCGGTGTCCTCTCTCCCCTTTTCTGGTGCCTAGTTTTCCTGATGGGGGAGCGATGGTGCAAGGGCAGGGTTTTCAGAGGAGAGTCCCACTGTGCTCAGAGTTTGGGCGGGGGTGCGTGAAGGAGATCTACTGTTTAGATATACTGGTTGCCCTATGTGTGTGCAGTTTTCAGGGGATCGAGGTGCCTTCTTGTGTGCCCAGCTTCCCTGGTGCAATAGTGGTTATCCAGGTTACATAGAATTTAGAGAAACAGAAACAGGCCATTCGGCCCAACTGGTCCACACACATGTTTATACTCCACATGAGCCTCCTCCCACTCTAATTACCTCTTCCCACCCTGCCCCCATCTCCCTGTATTACCTTTTCCCTCATGTACGCATCAAGCCTCCCCTTAAATGCATCAGTGTGATCTGCTTCAACCACTCCATGCGGCAGTGAGTTCCACATCCTCACCACTCTGTGTATAGAGAAATTGCTCCTAAATTCTTGATCTGATCTGTTATATTTATGCCCCCTATTCTGGGCTCACCAACAAGTGGGAACAGTCTCTCCAAGTCCACCCTCTTGAACCCCTTCATAATTTTGAAGACCTCTATCAGGTTCCCTCTTAGTCTTTTTTTTTCCAGAGAAAAGATCCCCAACCTGCCCAATCTTGTGCCCAGGTTTCGGAATGGTCTGGTTTGTGATTGCCCATCAGTCTATTAGTGTCGAGTGGAGGTTTAAAGATACGAATGAGGCAGAAGGGAGGAAGAATAATAAATAAAACCTTTCTTTACACCTTTTCCTTCTCTAATGGCAACCAACCGTCAAACAGCTAATTGTCTCTTTGTTTATTTCGAAGGCATCTTCACGCAGCCTGCACGGACAGAGATAGGCCGAGTCTGGGAATGGTCTGTGGGCTTTGGTGGGGGACGTATACCTGGGGTGCTAAAGACTCCCTGGAGACGGCACGAGTGTGGATTATGCAGCGATTTGACGTAAGATCAGCAGTTGCTGGGAGGCAGCTCCACTGAGAACAGAGCAGTGTCTGAGGCGAAGGCAGAAGATGCAGCTGGAATAAACTCGGTCATTGCAACTTCATCCCCTCCCATCCCGTCCCCCTCTCCACCATAAAAAATAGAACTGCAACTTAACGTCAAACGACAACGCTGCCACCTCCGATCGGTTGGATTGAAGAATTGAGAAGGCTCGGCTCCAGGTAGGTGCACTGTGGATTCTTTATAAAGAGGAGGTTGAATGGATGCATTCATTCTAGGGTGGGAAGGGGGTGGGGGCGAGGGTTGTTGTGCAATTTAACACCCAGCGTCTTCTGATCAGTCTGTTTAGCGAGAGGAGGTGGTTGAAAGGCAGAGGGGTCTATCTGCAATCCAGCGACAGGCAGACACACGGTGAACATTTCAGTACAGTCAGCGAGCAGCTCATTTAACACAGGATGATGATGATGGCTCCTGTAAATACAGCAGGATAGACAGAGAGGAATCTGTGTGCCGGTGTAGCCCGCGATCCTCTCCATCCCCCGGCGCTGAACAGGGAGAGGGCGCTTGACCAATTCAGCACCATGGACAGAGCGGCGCCGGGGCTCTCAGTCCCAAGGTGTGACCCGCCCCGCTCACTCGGGGTTTAAATCATTGTTCCTTTAAAACAGGTCTGCACACACAGTCTGGGAATGGTCCGGATCGGCTTCGGTCACGGACTGCGATCACTGTACCTTTATAAATACAATACATCTGTTCCTGCTGCAAGTCGTTTACCTTTGAAGACCAGAATTGTGCTTTTTGTGTTTCATTAATTCGATAGTATAATTCTTTTTGGCTACTTTTGTGCCTGGCTCGGCCGTGAGCTGTGTGGGGAATATCAGATTCAGCAGAAAGCTCCCCCTGTTCTGCCCCACCGTGACATTACCAGCCGTCCTCCTGGCCTCTCTCAGTTAGACTGCCAGCGACAATTATTGTTAACTCGCAGTCCGATCTGTGCTGTGGAGCCACGCCGACTCAGCACCAGGCTGACACAGAGTGTGGCTATTGGGTGATGCCCCCCACAGTGCAATAATCTATCAACCCTCACTGACTGGGCTCAAGTACATAGGATGGTCACCAGGGTGAGATAAAGACCCCTGTGGAACTGTGCCTCCAACAAGGAGTCAGTGTCTTCAAGAGAAGAGGGGAGAAAAGGGGGGAAATCTCCAAGAATATGGGCGTACAAGAGATTGGTTTATCAGCCCAAGGGGCTGTGGTGATCAAGGCACTGTGTGATTCTGTAGCTTCCACAATATTTCATGTTCAAAAATATGACTTGTGACTTTAAGAATGCTGTCAGATTATCACCAGCTGCCCAGCTGGATTATCAGTCATCCACGCACATGCTAATATACACACACACTAACACACACACTAACACAGATGCTAACACATACATTCTAAAGCACACACAAACACTGATACATACGTGCTAACACACACATAAGTGCTAACACAGCCTGATGGACACACATACGAGCACCACCAGTTGAACTGCTTAACCCCCCGATTACAAAGCTTATCCGTCTTTTCCTTCATTAAACACGCACCAGTATTGCATGGTGTAACACACATAACACAAACACAGCTCAGATTCATCCACAATCAGATAAAATGAGATCCGTGTTTGTGTCAATGAAATGGTTGAACGAAGCATTGTAAAGGACATTCACCTCACTGCTGGCTCTCTGGCCCATGTTGAATCAGATGTTTGTTAATGTACATTGAGATTTGTGCCTGACTGTGCCCAAATGACTGCCTCTCTGCACACGACCCACTTTATACTCTCTCTGCCAGTATTATTCAAATGGACCAGAGTTCTTTTCTGGCTGTCATGGTTTTTCCGTTACCGTGGGAACTCCAGCGTGGGATGTGAAAGTCACCAACAGCGTTTGTCCCAACAAGAATAGACCGGTCCGTTGCCCAGGTGTTTTCGATCTGATCTAAAGATGGAACAACAACAACGTGCATTAATATGGTGCCTTTAACATAGAAAATGTCCCACGGTTTCACAGAGGGGGAAAAATAGATTAAAGGAGTAAAGAAATGGACAATACTCTTAAATTAGGATAATAGCCGAAAGCTTGGTCAAAAAGATACATTTTAAGAAGGGTTTTTTAATGAGAGAGAGATAGCAGTAGAGAGGTAGAAGGGTTTAGGAGGGAGTCCCAAAGAGTAGAGCCTAAGCAGCTGATGGGTTCTGCCACCAATGATGGGGACAAAGGGAGTGGAGGAAACACGAAAGGCCAGAGTTGGTTAGTGGGGAGGGGGAAATGCAAGGCTGGAGAAGGTTGCAGAGATAGGTTGGGGTGAGGCCATGGAGGGAATTGAGGCTGAAAAGGAGGATGTTAAATTCAGTGCTTTGAGGGACTGGAAGGATGGGAGTGGTGGGCGAGTGGGACAGGATATAGGCAGCGGCGTTTTGAAATAGTTCACGTTTGTGGAGGATGGAAGTTCAGCCAGGAGCACATTTGAAATATGGAGTTTCAAGGTGACAAAAGTGTGGAGAATGGTTTCAGCAGCAGTGGGCGATGAAAAGGGAATGGAGGCAGGCAATGTTGCAGGAGTGGAAGTCAGCCGTGATGGAAATGATAGGGGGTTTCAAGAGCTTGAAAGTCTGCTGTCTCGGAACAAAATTGTGAGATGGAGTATTTCCTGCTCAGGAGGATGAGCAGGAAATCTGTTAGACTATAAGACCATAAAAGAGATAGGTGCAGGAGTAGGCCATTCGGCCCCTCGAGCCTGCTCCGCCATTTAATGAGATCATGGCTGATCTGATTTTTACCTTAACTCTACTTTCCCGCCCTTTCCCCATATCCTTTGACTCCCTTGCTGATAAAAAATTTGTCTAACTCAGCCTTGAATGTATTCAATGACTCAGCCTCCACAGCTTTTTGGGGTAAAGAATTGCAAAGATTCACGACCCTCTGGGAGAAGAAATTCCTCCTCATTTCCGTCTTAAACAGGCGACCCCTTATTCTGAGACTATGCCCCCTAGTTTTAGATTCCCCCATGAGGGGTAACATCCTCTCAGCATCTACCCTATCGAGTCCCCTCAGAATCATGTATGTTTCAATAAGATCTCCTCTCATTCTTCTAAACTCCAATGAGTACAGACCCAACCTGTTAAATCTTTCCTCATAAGACAACCCTTCCATACCCGGAATCAACCTAGTGAACCTTCTCTGAACTGCCTCCAATGCAAGTATGTCCTTCCTTAAATAAGGGCACCAGAACTGTACGCAGTACTCCAGGTGTGGTCTCACCAGCACCCTGTACAGTTGTAGCATGACTTCCCTGCTTTTATACTCCATCCCCCTAGAAATAAAGGCTAATATTCCGTTTGCCTTCCAGATTACCTGCTACACCTGTATGTTGACTTTTTGTGTTTCATGTATGAGGACACCCAGATCCCTCTGTACCACAGCATTTTGTAGTGTTTCTCCATTCAAATAATATTTTGCTTTTTTATTTTTCCTCCCAAAGTGGATGACTTCACATTTTCCCACATTATATTCCATCTGCCAAGTTTTTGCCCATTCGCTTAACCTGTCAATATCCCTTTGCAGACACTTTGTGTCCTCATCGCAACTTGCTTTTCCACCTATCTTTGTATCATCAGCAAATTTGGCCACAAGACACTCTGTTCCTTCATCCAAGTTATTGATATATATTGTAAATAGTTGAGGGCCCAGCACTGAGCCCTGCGGCACCCCACTAGTTACAGATTGCCATTTTGAAAATGACCCTTTTATCCCGACTCTTTGTTTTCTGTTAGTTAGCCAATCCTCGATCCATGCCAGTATATTACCCCCAACACCATGAGCTCTTATCTTGTGCAGTAATCTTTTATGTGGCACCTTATCGAATGCCTTTTGGAAATCCAAATATACTGCATCCATTGGTTCCCCTTTATCCACCCTGCCCGTTACTTCCTCAACATAGGAACATAAGAACATAGGAACAGGAGTAGGCCATTCAGCCCCTCGTGCCTGCTCTGCCATTTGATAAGATAATGGCTGATCTGTGATCTAACTCCATACACCTGCCTTTGGCCCATATCCCTCAATACCTTTGGTTGCCAAAAAGCTATCGATCTCAGATTTAAATTTAGCAATTGAGCTAGTATCAATTGATGTTTGCGGAAGAGAGTTCCAAACTTCTACCACCCTTTGTGTGTAGAAATGTTTTTTAATCTCGCTCCTGAAAGGTTTGGCTCTAATCTTTAGACTGTGCCCCCTACTCCTAGAATCCCCAACCAGTGGAAATAGTTTCTCTCTATCCACCCTATCCGTTCCCCTTAATATCTTATAAACTTCGATCAGATCACCCCTTAACCTTTGAAACTCTAGAGAATACAACCCCAATTTGTGCAATCACTCCTCGTAACTTAATCCTTGAAGTCTGGGTATCATTCTAGTAAACCTACGCTGCACTCCCTCCAAGGCCAATATGTCCTTCTGAAGATGCGGTGCCCAGAACAGCTCGCAGTACTCCAGGTGCGGTCTAACCAGGGTTTTGTATAGCTGCAGCATAACTTCTGCCCCCTTGTACTCCAGTCCTCCAGATATAAAGGCCAGCATTCCATTAGCCTTATTGATTATTTTCTGCACCTGTTCATGACACTTCAATGATCTATGTACCTGAACCCCTAAATCCCATTGGACATCCACTGTTTTTAACTTTTTACCATTTAGAAAGTACCCTGTTCTATCCTTTTTTGATCCAAAGTGGATGACCTCACATTTGTCTACATTGAATTCCATTTGCCAGTTTTGCCCATTCACCCAATCTATCAATATCGCTTTGTAATTTTATGTTTTCATCTACACTGCTTACAATGCCACCAATCTTTGTGTCATCGGCAAACTTAGATATGAGACTTTCTATGCCTTCATCTAAGTCGTTAATAAATATTGTGAATAATTGAGGCCCCTGCGGGACTCCACTAGTCACATCCTGCCAATGTGAATACTTACCCACTATCCCTACTCTCTGTCGCCTTTCGCTCAGCCAATTTCCTAACCAAGTCTGTACTTTTCCCTCGATTCCATGGGCTCGAATAAATTTGTCAGACACGATTTCCCCTTCATAAAACCATGTTGACTCTCCTTGATTGTATTACGAGTCTCCAAATGTCCTGCTACTACTTCCTTAATAATGGATTCTAGCATTTTCCCAATGACAGATGTTAGGCTAACTGGTCTATAGTTACCTGCTTTCTGTCTCACTCCCTTCTTGAATAGGGGTGTTACGTTTGCGGTTTTCCAATCCGCTGGGACCTTTCCAGAATCTAGTGAATTCTGGAAGATTACAACCAATGCATCCACTATCTCTGCAGCCACTTCCTTTAAGACCCTCGGATGCAAGCCATCAGGTCCAGGGGACTTGTCTGCCTTTAGACCCATTAGTTTACCGAGTACTTTTTCTCTCGTGATAGTGATTGTTTTTAGTTCCTCCCTCCCCTTTGCCCCTTGATTTTCTACTATTATTGGTATATTATTAGTGTCTTCTACTGTGAAGACAGATACAAAATATCTGTTCAATTCCTCTGCCATTTCCATGTTTTCCATTATTATTTCCCCAGTCTCATCCTCTAAGGGACCAATGTTTACTTTAGCTACCCTCTTCCTTTTTATATACTGGTAGAAGCTTTTACTGTCAGTTTTTATATTTCTTGCTAGTTTACTCTCATAATTTATTTTCTCCCTCTTTATTATTCTTTTTGTCATCCTTTGCTGGTTTTTAAAGTTTTCCCAATCTTCGGGCTTACCAGTAATCTTTGCCATGTTGTATGCTTTTTCTTTTAACCTGATACCATCCTTGACTTCCTTAGTTAGCCATGGTTGGTTCACCCTTTCTGTGGAGTCTTTCCTCCTCACAGGGATATATTTTTGTTGTGAGTCATAAAATATCTTTTTAAATGTTTGCCACTGCTTATCCACCAT